>NW_006921945.1:682184-696055 GCF_000298275.1 Orycteropus afer afer | reverse complement strand
TCCCCTCGAGTTCCCCCAGGACTGGGCCCTCCAGGGACCGCGTCCCCTCAGTGGGTGGCTCTCTCTCATTCCCTGTGCTGGCTTTGTTTCCTCCCACTCCTTCAGGCACTGTGTCCTCTGGGGACTATGTCCCCACGGTGGTTTGCTCTCTCTCATACATCTACCTGTGCTGGGTTTCCATCTCCTTGAGCTCCTCTAGAGACTTATCCTCCAGGACTGTGTGACTGTAAACGCTGTAGTTTATAGTTCTGTCTCTTTCAGCTCCTTCAGAGACTGTTTCCTCCAGGGACTGTGTCCTGCAGGGCCAGTGTCCCCTGGGGGTCTGCTCTTTGTTACGCATCTGCCTCTGCTGCTGCCCTTAGTCGCCACTTCCTCAGCGCATGTCTGACTTACTCCATCTGTTGAAAGAAGTGGGCTCATCCTTATAAACTCTTCTCGGCTTTCCTGGCTCTGCCCTCCCCTTCCTGTCTAAATTCTTGAACGAATTAGGTTTTTCACACTTCTCGTGTCAGGTAAATGTCTTAAACCACTCTTGTCTCAAAAAAGTGCCTCCACCCATCGTGAGCCTAAGGATTGTGTTGGAGCTCAGACAGGAATCTAGAGGCCAAGAAGCCAAAACAGGGAGGAATAAACTGGTCCCAAGGTCTGACGTTTGCCAGGCCAGAGAGCCTGGTTAATGATGGCATCTCTGGCCACATTCCAGAAACAGTGTGGCCAGAACAGGAACAGGTTCTGTTTGGAGGTTTGGCAGCAGGATGGTGGCCTCTAACTTAGAAACAGTGAAAACAGGGTCAACCTTAGAAGGGACCAGAAACACACATAGAAACAACTTGTCTCCCTGAAGGACTCAGCAGCGGCAGGTGTATTTTATTTATTTATGTTAACCAAGCAGTAGACAGGGGTCTGTAGGGACCACCTTTGGGCAGTCAGGAGGATGGAGAGATGATGTTTATGTGGCACTCCTTTTGCTTTCTCCCCTCACCCTTGCGTGCAGCCTTCCTGGTACAGACCTGCCCCACTACCCGGAGGCCTCTGGTCTTTCCCTTCTGGTGTTTCCTCCTTGTGCTCTGGTTGACCGTCTTCTCCAGGTGACATGGTAGCCACAGCTCCATTCGGCTCTCACGCCCGGCCCTGCACGTTGCCTCGTCCCTAACTGCTCTGTAGAGCCGAGAGCCCGGAGCTAAGCTGGAGCCACAGCCAGGCTCTGGGGCAGATGCGAGTTCTAGGCTGTCACTCACTCTGCATGATGGCAGGTGACGATCTCATGGAGCCTTGACTTTCTTATTTGTGCAACTGGGCGGTTGAATCCGCCTCAGAACTCAGCATGGTGTATGCATGGCTGTCAGACATGAGGTGCTCCAACAGCACAAGTCCGGCTTCTTTCCCTGTTGTCATGCTGTTTCTGGGGGTCGTTATTTCAGTTCCACTCATAGCAGCTCCTCTGTGACTCCTCCTCTGCCCGTAGGGTTTTCTAGGCTGTAATCTGTATGGAAGCAGACCACCAAGTCTTTTCTCCCGTGGAGTGACTGGTAGGTTTGAGCCCTTATGAGCGCTTTGCTGGTGTACCACCAGGTCTCATTGCCTGTTACCATACACGGCTGCAAAGAAGAGGAGGGAAAGCGAGCGTGGAGTTTCTCTTTTATGGGTATACAGGTATGAAGACTAACTGGTAAGCACCAGGGTTCTCACGGGAAGCCCTAGTGATGCAGGAGAAAAAGTGTCCTCTGGAGAGTGCAGGCAGACAGATTGCACTTCCCTCTGATGAACTAACCTTGCTGGCTGTTGCTGGCATAAACCTGAGTGCTGTGTACAGAAGAGAATTCCTTCCCTTCGTAAGACAGAATGGGGCTGCTTGCTTCGGTGGCCGGAGTTGGTGTTGAGTTCAGGGAAGAGCATTGGCCAGAGAGGCTCAGTATCTGCGGGCTGTGCTTCTTCGGGTGACAGGACACGTGTGCTTGCTCGCTCACTGAGGGCCCTTTCTTTACCCTGTGTCTTTCTTCGTTTCAGGTGTTCGGCAGTCAGCTCATCCCCCCCAACGCACAAGTAAAGAAGGCGACCGTCTTTCTCAACCCCGCGGCTTGCAAAGGGTAGTCCAGCCTGCGATTTATTAGTCCTCTGCTTGGCTAAGGGGAAATAGCACATACTCTGGGGCAGCTGGTGCGACTGCGTGGGGTTGAAAGGCTTAGAGTCCATACTCTTCTGTCAGCAGGACTGGGTTGTAAAGCAGACACAGCAGTTAACACTGAGATGTAACTACAAAACTAGTGGGTGCTTGACGCACTGGTCTTTCTGAAGTTTAGCTATCATTTCCAAGTTAACACACCCAAAGATGTCTAATCTGTTTGGATGTAGCACCGTGGGCCCCACCACTCTGTTGCTGTGCATTACTGTGGGGCCCCTCTCTAGGGGCTCGGCTGCCCACTGAAGGGTTGGAGGTTCAAGACACTCAGCTCTGACACACACAGGGTCGCCGCAAGTCGGAGTTGATGGGATGGCAGTTGGTGCTTTTTGCACACAGTTCAGAGGCGGCTGTGCACTGTGGACTTGGAGCTCAGAAGTGTTTTCTTCCGGGAGAAGTGGGCCCGGAGCTGGGTGCTGGAGGAAGCCTGAGGCAGGCAGAGGAGGACACCCATCCTTCGTGGCTGAAGGCTCAGGCGACAGCCCCTAGGCATGGGGTTCAGGTCCCTCTGTCAACTGGCCTGGCTGTCCAGAGGTCATGGGAGGGGATTGTGGGCCAGGCGGCAGGTAGTGAGGCCCACGCTGGGTGGACCGCAGGCTTTGCACTCAGGTTCCTCTGGCCACTGTTTGGGCTGCAGTGGACCCACCTTTGTAGCTAGGACAAGCATTGCTTGCTTTCTTTTGTAATACTTTATTGCATTTTTGGTGAAGGTTTACCAGCAAGCTGGATTCCCATTTAACAGTCCTTATTTCCTGTGCATCAGTGGTTTCAAGGTGTTACCTGCAGACTGTCTAATGGCACCGTTGGCCTCATTGCATCATCTCTGCCTCCTTCTCTCCCCCGTAAACATGCCAACACCTGCCTGTTGACCTACTTTAATCTCGATACTGAACACCACCAACCAGCAGACAGGTACCAGCAAAGGACAGTGACAAGGCTGAGAAGATTAAGTGGTCAGCAGTGGCCTGTGGCAAAATTAGAGCAGAGCTCAGTGTGGGCTTTGGGGTTGAGGAAGCTGTGGGGTCACTTAACTTCTCAAGGCCTCAGTTTATGCTAAAATGGAAAAGTCATGACACAGACCTTATGAAATTAGCATATAGGGTGTGTGCTTTTGGGATCAAATGAGGTGGTGCCTCTAAGTCTTCAGCATTAATTCCACTACTCAGAAAGCCCTCAGTGAGGGAACTGTCACCTGCTGTCCCAATATCAGTGACCTCTAGGCTGAGCCCAGACACCCTCCCCTTGTTCTCCCTGTTCCCCGGAAGCACCGTGCCTCTCCGTCTGCCACCTTTGACCTTTCCACGTCCTGTTCCTTAGAGGCCCAGTCATTCACTCACTTGCTACTCTCTGATTGAGAAACGAATGCCAGTGCATTTGAGCTGTGGTCAGTCATTTTGGGATCCTCCTCCTAAGAGGTGTTTAGATACTCATGCGACAACATGCTGCATTTCTTAACGGTGGATCCTTGTTTGCAAGTGTAGTGGCCCCCCTGACACTGCTGCCCTGAGATGATCTTACACCAAACTCCCCCTGAAGTCTGCTGAAAACCTAACAGCGTTCAGATTAACTCGTGGCGTACATCTGCCTAGAGCACGGTGCTGTTAAGATCTGACTGTGGCGTCAAACTGACAGCAGCAACTTGACAGATGAGATCGGAAACCAAGGGGGCAGTGAGGGTATGTGAATGAGGAGGAACGACTCAGAAAGGGGGGTGACAGTGCCGCACAGCTCGGGGAATATCATCAGGGTCACTGAGTGTGGGGTAGGAACTGTTGAATTGGGGTTCGCCCTGATGTGTGTGTTCTCAGCAACAACAGCCAAAGTCAGCTCCAGGGACGAGGGGAGCAGAGCCCCACGCGTTGTGGCCCTGATGTGCGGGTGGATAGATGGGTGGACAGGCTGAGCAGAGGGCAGCTGCTCCGTGGGGTCTTCAAGGCTGTGAGCGTTTGGAAGCAGATTGCCAGGCCTGCCCTCGGAGGGCCCTCTGGGCAGGTTTGAACCACCTACCTTTCTTCTGGTGGTTGACACCTTAACCGTTTGTGTCATCCAGGGACTCTAGAAGTGAAGTGCAGTCCGTTTATGGAAAGGCGAGGTCAGCTCTGCTGTCTTCTGACAAGGTGCATCCCTCCACACTGCCCCGATGAGGCTGCCCTGGCCCAGCGAGGCTGCCCCTGCCCGTTGAGGCTGCCCCTGCCTGGTGAAGCTGCCCTGGTGAGGCTGTCCCAGGCAGGTGAGGCTACCCCTGCCCAGTGGGCATGCCCCTTGTCTGGTGAGGCTGCCCCTGCCCAGTGAGGCTGCCCCTGCCCGGTAAGGCTACCCCTGCCCGGTGAGGCTGCCCCTGCCTGGCGAGGCTGCCCCATCGAGGCTGTGAGCTCTTCATGTGTTTCTGGAAGCACTGTTTTCACTCTTTAATTGCACCATCTTTGTCATCTTGGCTTTGCCGGGACACATAATTTATCATTTATCACGTAGCTGTTTCATTATGCATCACTGGTTTAAAACTACATGAGAGCTGAGGAAGTAAGAGCCGAGTGTTTGCATTAGTACATAATACAGTAAAGGCTCGTTCTGTGCGTGTGCGGGAACGTGGGAGCTGCCGTAAGTCACCCTGGAGCTGCCTCACCTTTGATTATCTCATCAATAGCATCTCTTCTGGGTAATACCTGCTCCCCAGTCCTCTGTACGGAACTTGGGCAGAGCAGCCATCGCTCCATTCCAGCTCTCTGAACCCGTCACAGAAGCAGGTGGAGGCTGAGTGTCCAGATGCTGCTTCTTGAACCGACTGAGGGGACAGCAGACGTGTAATTGACAAGGGCAGATGGCGGCTTCTCCAGAGCTTCACTTCTCAGAGGTGGATTGGATCCACTTCTGGCTGCTCCTTTCTTACTAATCCAGGGGTGACGTCGGCAGCCCTTTGTGGAGACCTGTTGGCAGTGGCACAGTTCTCCCCTTGGCTGTTGGGTTAGCAGCAGTGCCATGGAGTTGATTTCTGCCCGCAGTGACCCCGTGTGGTCAGAGGACAGTGGTGCACCCTGTTGGCAGTGGCACAGTTTGCCCCTTGGCTGTTGGGTTAACACGGCAGTGCTCTGGAGTTGGTCCTTGCCCACGGTGACCCCGTGTGGTCAGAGGGCAGCGGTGCTCCCTGGGGATCTCAGTGGCTCGTCTTTCACAGGTTGCCAGGCCTTTCTTCTGAGGCACCTCTTGGTGGACTCAAACCTCCAGCCCTTTGATTGGCAGCTCAGCACATCCCCATTCGCACACTGTTGGATTTGTACTTGAACAAGTACAGGAGCCCTGGGTTTGCTGGTCTGTTTCCTGCTCTAGACTAGAGACGGTGGGGCGCGTTCTCCCATGTGAGGCACTTGTGTTGAAATATTTTTCTTTTTCATGTACAGGAAAGCCAGGACACTGTTTGAAAAAAATGCCGCCCCCATATTACACTTGTCTGGCATGGACGTGACTGTCGTCAAGGTGAGGAGGGCACACGGGTGAGTTTGACCAAGCCACTGCTCTGATGACCTGTCCTCTCTGCTGAGTTCTTAGCAGAGACCACGTGTCGCTTATGAAGACCAGAACAAAGCAAGTCAGCATTGTGTCCTTGAGGAGTTGATACAGACGATTTTGCTTTTTAAAACACTGTCAGCTTTCAAATGCTATATTAGTTCATTACTGTAAAGAGTCAAGGTTGGGCAATCCTACTTCTGTAGTGATAACTGCCTCAGAAACCCAAGGAGGGGTTGCTAGGAGTCGGGGCCGACTTGATGGCAAATAACGACAACAAGTAAAGAGTCAAGGAAAGGTTATCTATGGAAGAAAATTTTCTTTGTTGGTTACCAGGGGTGGTAGGGAACCCTGCTAGATAGGTGGAAACAAGCATTGATTTGGGTGAAGAGAAGTGCAGTATACCAAATGTGAGTGATCAACACGGTGGCAATGAGGAAGAGGAAGACATAGAGAGGTGCATGGGAGGTACAGACAACAAAGATGAACCCTTTTACACATATATATAGTACGGCATTGTCAGTGAAGGCAAACATGGGTATATGGGTGGCTAGATGGGTGGACAAGCTGAACTACTAGATGTGTCTACGCAAGGAGGAATGTGCCCAAGATCATATATAGGGTTGGCAGACAATGTCTCTACAAGTGTATTGGTATATTTTGTAAGAATACCCAGGTATATAGTAGAGCTGACAAGGGTCAAGGTTGTAGTTACTTCTTGGCCACAGCTAGCTACCTGGAGGGAGCAAGTAGTTGGACCTGTGGAGTTGGGACCATAGTCACAGGGGACATCAGGCTCAATTGGCATAACATACTCCACAAAAGCATTGTTCCACATCCTACTTCAGTGTGTAGCGACTGGGATCTTAAAAGCTTGCATGCAGCCATCTAGATGCAATGATGGGTCTCTCCTCGTCCAGAGCAAAGAAGAATGAAGAAAACCAAAGATTCATGGAAACAATTAGTCCTAGTGACTTGTACACCATGTGATCCACAGCCTATATGACTATGAGACCAGAAGAACTAGATGGTGCCCAGCTACCACTGTCAGCCACTTGGAAGGAGATCTATGTAGGAGATCCCAGATAGAGTGGGAGAACAATGTAGAACAAAACGCAAAATCATTTAAAAAAAAAATAAAGGACCAGGTTTGCCGGTCTGATAGAGCCTGGTGGCACCTATGAGACTATGGCCCTTAGCTGCCCTTCAGGTCTGGAATTGAACCCACACCTGTGGCTTCCAACCAAACAAAAGACAGTCATATAAGCTGAATGTTTATATTAGGTAGATACACTCCTTGGAGAGATCAATCATGGCAGAATAGAAGGGTGTGTATGCACAGGGATACAGCTCGGGGGGCACGAGAGCATGGAGGGAAGGACACAGGGAAGAGGTGGGTATGGGGAGGATGTAGGAGGGGAGCTGTTGCATTGTGGGAGATTGCAGTCAATGTCATGAGACAGTGTGTGTGAGCTGCTGTATGGAAAGTAAATTTGCTCTGTAAACTTTCACCCAAATCACAATAAAACTTAAAAAAACAAACAAACAAAAAAACTGCATTTGGTTAAGAAGTTCAATATTATAACACAGAGCCAAAAAACAAAACAAAACAAAAACAAAACCACTGTCAGCTTTCTGTTTTCCAAATAGCATTAGAGGAGGCCTGGAGAAGCTGACACTTTCCATCTAAGATTAGGATGGCCTTTGTCCTCTCAGAACATGAACGTTGTTGTGGTCTGTGTAGTTCAGTGTTCTAAGGTTTATGAAGTTGACACTTTTCGACTGAGGTAAGGATGTGGCATTTACTCTCAGAAGATGAATGTTTGTATGGCCTATGTAGTTCCAGTGTTTTGAAGTTTATCTGGACTTGTTTTATGGTCAAGTATGTCGTCTGTTTTCATAAATGTCATGTGTGTGCCATAAAAGAGTATCAGTTAGGTACTGTGTCGTACATACGGCCATTAAATTACATCTGGTGATTTTGTGGGTCAATTCTTCCATGCCTTCACTGAGTTTTTCATCTGCTTTATGAATTAGAGAGAGAAGAGTGTTGGAAATCTCCCACCATGCTTGTGGATCTGCCATATTTCTCTCTGTAGTTTTGTCAGTTTTTGCTTTTTAAATACATAGATTTTTAATTTTTATTGTGATTTGGGTGAAAGTTTTCAGAGCAAATTTGTTTTCCATACAGCAGTTCACCAACACTTTGTCTCATGACGTTGACTGCAATCTCCCACAATGCAACAGCTCCCCTCCCGCTTCCTCCCCATAGTTCCCTCTTCCCTGTGTCCTTCCCTCCCGTGCACTCCTGCCCCCTGAGCTGTCTCCCTGTGCATACACAGCCCTACTGTTCTTCCATGATTCATCTCTCCAACGAGTGTATCTACCTCAGGTAAATGTTCAGCTCATATGACTGTCTTTTGTTTGGCTGGAAGCCACACGTGCGGGTTCAATTCCAGACCTGAAGGGCAGCTAGGGGCCATAGTCTCAGGGGTTCCACCAGGCTCTATCAGACCAGCAAACTTGGTGCCTTTTTTTTTTTTTCAAATGATTCTGAGTTTTTCCTACATTGTTCTCCTACTCTACCCAGGATCTCCTACTTTAGATCCCCCACTGAGAGGTTGACAGTGGTAGCCGGGCACCATCTAGTTCATACTTTTTCTATTTTTAGGGTGTACTCAGTAAACTCAGGCTTAGAATTACTTTATTTTCTCGTAGTTTGACCTTTTCATAGAATGACTCTCATTAGTGCTGACAGTGCCTGGCATCAGCAGTAACTACACTCGCCCCTTTGTTTAGTTCTTGGTACAGTCTCTCTGTCCCTTCACTTTCAGCCAGTTTTTATCCTTCTGTCTTAGATGTGTCTTGGGAAAGGCGTGGAGGCAGAATCTTAAAAAAAAAAACCCAAAACAACAATCTAACAGTATGTGTCTTTTAACTGAACAGTTTAGTCCATTAACATTTATTGTAATTACTGATACATCTAGATGTATTTTTATACTAGGTGTCTGTACTAGATTATCTGCTGCTACGCAACAAACTGCTTCAGAGTGTCGGGGCTTACACAGCAGCTCTTTCTCTGCTCATGGTCCTGCTGGTCAGCTGTCTGCGTTCAGAGTGCTCCTGTGTTGGCCCCTGTGGTCCGAGAGGGACGGCCTCACTCACATGCTCGACAGGCGGATGAGCATCCCCCAGGCTTCTTCCACGATAGCATGGCTCCCTGAGGGAAATTAAAGATACCCTGTCATTTACCCCTAAATATTTTTGCACACATTTTAGACAATAAGGATACTTCTTTACTTACCTGCACTGTCGTTATCATACTCCACAAAAGTAATAACTGTGATGTCACCTAGTGCTGTCTAGTCCAAGTTCAGGCTTCCTGGGACCTATTTATTAATTATTGTTAATTAATCTAAGGTATTTATAAGTTATATGCAAATAGTAATCTGTTATGTACATTATAGCAGATACACAGAACATAGGAATGTAAAAGGGTAAGATTAAAAATTAATAGAAAAACTAATGTTTTCTGCTTGTACCTGAGTAGAAATGCTATTCTGCAGGGTTCATTTTGCTTTAGTTTTAATTTTGAAGTAATTTCAGACTTAAGAGAAAAGTCAAAAAAGTGATTTGGAGAATTTCCATGCGCAGTTTACCCCGAGTCCCCAGATATTAACCTCTCACCATGCTCGCTCTGTTCTCTCTGCGTGTGTGTGCGTGTGTGTACGTACACACATACACACTCCTATACATATAGGTGGACACAGACACAAGCTGCTGTTGTTTTTCTGAATCATCTGGGAGTGAGTTAGGGAAATACTGCCCCCTTGCTCTTCAATATCAACATTCTCTTCCAACCACAGAGCAACGATCAAAGTCAGGAAATTAACACTGATGAAGGACTGGTATAACACGGTCTCGAATTTATTCACGGTAAGGCGGTTGTTCCATTAGTGTTTTTTATGACAGAAGCAGTTGTTTTTTGGGCCAGGATCCCATCCGGGACCTCTGCTGCGTTTAGCTGGCTGCACCGTGTCTCTGGAGCACTTCCTTGGCCTTTGTTCCTGGCCTTCTCGCCGACTCTGGAAGACGCCTCAGTTGGAGCCTTTTCATGTAGACTCAGGGCAGGCACCCTTGGGAGCAATAGCACTGGAGGAAAGCTCTTTTCATCATGGTATCAGCTTGAAGGCCTTCAGGTTACCTAAAAACCAGAAAGCCAGACTCACTGTCGTTGGTTCGATTCAGACTCATAGCGACCCCCAGTGGGTTTCCAAGGCTGTCAGTCTTTACGGAAGCAGACTGCCTCCATTTTCTTCCACAGTGCAGCTGGTGGGTCCAGATGACCGACCTTTTGGTTAGCAGCCAGGTGCCTTGACCTCTGTGTCTCCAGAGCTCTTTGGATCACCCTGGCAGCAGGGATTTGTGACACTGCATTGCTGGGGTGAGGACTGGCTTGAAGTTGCGAATGCTCAGGGAACTGATGCTGTCACCAATGCGTCAAGCTTTACCGTGTGTTAAGGAGCTCCGGTGGTGCAGTGGGTAAGCACCCAGCTGCCAACTAAAAAGTTGGCATTTCCAACCCACCAGCTGCTGCTATGCAGGGGAGAGGTGTGGCAGTCTGTTTTCATAAGGATGGCGGCCCAGGAAACCCTCAGGACAGATCTATCTTGTCCTGTATGGTCACTCTGAGTCGGAATCAATGCAGTGGCATTGGGTGCCCCATACTGAGCTCATGGCCCCTCAAGCCCCTGTGACTTTCTTTCCTGTGTCCCATTAAAACCAAAATAACTAAACCTGTTGCCATGAAGTGAAATTGGTGGCTAAATGAGAATTTCAGATGCATCAAAACAGGAAAACTGAAACTGGCTTCATGGGATACAAGGAACCCTGGTGGTGCAGTGGCTAAATGTCTCGGAGATAAACTGTCCTAATGAAAACGCTACGTCTTAGGCACTAACTGCTCTTTGATAGCAGTTGACTTTGAACAGTGTGGGACTGGGGCGCTGACCCCTGCACAGTCACGTGTAACTTTCTTTTTTTTAATTGTGATTTGGGTGAAAGTTTACAGAGCAAATTCACTTTCCATACAACAGTTCACATACACTTTGTCTCATGACATTGACTACAGTTTCCCACAATGCAACAGCTCCCCTCCTACTCCTCCCCATAGTTACCTCTTCCCTGTGTCCTTCTCTCCATGCACTCCTGCCCCCTGAGCTGTCTCCCTGTACATACACAGCCCTTCTGTTATCCCATGATTAATCCTTTCCAAGGAGTATATCTGCCTAATGTAAATGTTCAGCTCATATGCCTGTCTTTTGTTTGGCTGGAAGCCACAGGAGTGGGTTCGTTTCCAGCCCTGAAGGGCAGCTAGGGGCCATAGTCTCAGGGGTTCCACCAAACTCTATCAGACCAGCAAACCTGGGTTTTTTTTTTTGTCCAAATGATTCTGAGTTTTGTTCCACATTGTTCTCCCACTCTATCCAGGATCTCCTACATGGATCCCCCTCTGAGTGGTTGACAGTGGTAGTCAGGCACCATCTAGTTCTTCTGGTCTCGTAGTCATATAGGCTGAGGATTGCCTGATGTACCCGTCCCTTGGACTAGTTGTTTCCATGAGTCTTTGGTTTTCTTCATTCTTATTTGCTCTGGACGAGGAGAGACCCATCATTGCATCTAGATGGCTGCTTGTAAGCTTTAAGATCCCGGTTGCTTCATGTGTAACTTTTGACTTCCCCAAAACTACTGATAGGCTACTGTTGACATAAACAGTAAACGTAAAATAACATAAACAGTTCTTGCTGTAGGGTTATTAGATTTTCACATGGAGACCCAAACACGCCACAGGTAAGTGTATGGACTGTACTTGTGATGGTTAGTGTCGTGAGGTGGACACCGATCATCACAGAGGCCTTCATCGTCATCGTCTGCACGTGGAGTGGGTTGAGGAAGAGGAGGAAGATGGGAAGGGTCAGTGGTGCTGTCTCGGGTGGCAGAGATAAGAGAGGTGGAGGAGGAGGCGAGGCAGGAGACACAGGCCCTCAGTGTGACTTCACGGAAACATTCTGTGCAGCTTTTTTTATTTCTCTAAAAACGTTTTTCTACAGCACCAATCCTCCTTCCACCATTGGCTTTAGTTTCAGTGCCCTTATCATAGAAGGGCCATGTCATAAAAGAAGTCAGACGCCTTCTTGAATAGTGGGGACCTTCTCCGGGGTGTCTGCTGTTCAATTTGTTTTCTTTCTCAATTCTCAGTTCCTCTGATGTGGTGTCTGTTGTTCTTGAATTTTTCCAAGACCCACATCTTGAAACAAGCCCCCGTGCTGTGCAGAGGTCATCCGTACCTTGAATCACACTTGCACTTGTCTGTGTCCAGTCGTTGTGACAATGAGAACCCCTTTCACTCACTGCAGCCCCTGCTGGTGGCTCTGCACTTGTCAGAAGGAAGCAGCTACTACCCATCCCGTAGCACACACCTTCCTTGGGAAGGAGATTAAGGTTCAGAGAGGTTAAGGCCACTCGGCTCAGAGTGGCAGAGGGGTGACGTGTTCTAGGTCCCTCTGCCCCCGGTCTGCACCTGCGCTGGCTCCCAACTTGGATGGAGGCCCTGGACTGGACACATCTGTGGCCAGCTAGCCGGAGAGACAGACCCATCTCTGGGCTTGGGTTTTCATGGGTGTGAAACAAGGCGCTACTAGATGGTGTCTGGGCTGCATAATTGCTTTTTTGGGGGTTTAGTTTTTCAGGCCTGTCGGTTATGTAAAATTTAAGAGGAGACACAATCTAAAACTGTAAAGGAAACGTCCCCCATCACTTGGCCTTTGTGTCTGTGGTCCTGGGATGAGGAAACTACTCAGTGCTCCCCTGTATTTCAGACTGATTATGAGGGCCAAGCCAAGAAGCTCCTGGAGCTGATGGAGCACACAGACGTAGTCATTGTCGCCGGAGGAGACGGGACCCTGCAGGAGGTATGACTCTTCCTTGAACACTGTGCAGGCAGGTGAGGGCAGTGGCGTGGGGGGGCTCAGTGCTGGCATCAGGTGACTGTGCTTAGGGAGGATTTCCCTGGAACCCGTTCTTTCAGGCCTGTTGCTTCCTGAGAGGAGTACACTTTTATGTTTTCCTCATGCATTTTTATCTCCTTGCTTTGTGTAAACCCTCAGCCCTTCACAGAAAGGACTTCTGTTGTATTTAAATTTGCTAAAAGGATGACCTGGGAGAGGAAGTGGCACCAGGTGGGATAAGCTCCTTGTATTCAGAAGGTTCTTAGGATGTTGCCCTCTGGGATGGAATCAGTTTTGGTGATGGGGAATGGTTCTTATGAAATCAACAAAGATTTTTTAAAAAGAAGTGTGTGTCCATCGTCACGTGTAATGTGTGCCCGTCCTCACATGTAGTATGTGTCTGTCATCACATGTAATGCTATCTCTGAGTAGCAGGCTCACAGGAGGAGGCTTACATGTTTCAATCTCTGCATCTGCCTTCCCTTGAAAACCACCAGCCCCGATGCTGGCCTTTGGCCCCCTAAGGACAGGAGTAGATTGCCTGGCAACGCTATTCTTTTCCCTGCAGCCGCCTAGCACGCCATCACCTGGAAGCTCCAAGGAGCCCAGTACCGACAGCCCAGTGCTGCTCAGTCATCCATCCTGCACCCTAACCCACACCTGGGCCTCATTCAAGTCGCTTGTTCCCCTTGTAGTTTTCATCACCAATCAGGGAGCAGACACTAGCCACAGCAGGGTCCCAGTCCTGTGTTTGATGTCGCAACTATAGGAGCCTTAGTCAGCTGCTTTGAAAGGGTTTGTGGTGATGACCCTGTAATTAATTTTATGGCTTTCCGATGAAGTGTGAAGAATATTGATAACGTGCCCATGGATAATGAAGCAGACCCCACAACAGCCAACCCATTACTCCTGAAATCCAGTGAGCTAGAAAAGAGGGTCAGGGGCTTTTCACCAGCCTTCCTGATGGCACAGTGGTTAAGAGCTTGGCTGTTAACTGAAAGGTCAGTGGTTCAAACTCACCAGCCATTCCATGGAAGAAAAATATCACAGTCTGCTTCCATAAAGAAGCAGACCCTGTGGGGCAGTTCTGCTCTGTCCTCTAGGGGCGCTGTGGGTCAGAATGGACTCCACGGCAGTGGGTGTGGTTTGGGCTTTGCTTCTGTGAAGATTGACAGCCTTGGAGA
>NW_006921945.1:675354-682024 GCF_000298275.1 Orycteropus afer afer | reverse complement strand
GCTTCTGTAAAGACTGACAGCCTTGGAGACCCCGTGGGCAGTTCCACTCTGTCCTCTAGGGGCGCTGTGGGTCAGAATGGACTCCACGGCAGTGGGCGTGGTTTGGGCTTTGCTTCTGTGAAGACTGACAGCCTTGGAGACCCCATGGGCAGTTCCACTCTGTCCTGTAGGGGCGCTGTGGGTCAGAGTGGACTCCACGGCAGTGGGTGTGGTTTGGGCTTTGCTTCTGTGAAGATGACAGCCTTAGAGACCCAGTGGGGCAGTGCTGCTCTGTCTGATAGGGTTGCAGTTAGTTGGAATCAACTTAATGGCGATAAAAAAACTTGATTTTTACTTTACAAAATGTTTTTCAAGCAGGGTGGCAACTTGAGTACTTGGTACAATGACAGCCATGTAGAAATGTGCCCTGATCAACAGAAGGGTGAGAAGACGCACCAGAACATAGCTGAGTGGCAGAGGACGGTTGGCTGGCATGGAGGGATTACAAGAAACTGCTTTTTCCTTCATGTGTTTTCCACAGTTCCTCTAAGATGTGTACATATTTATAACGAAAACCATTCTGTAAATGTTACGATTCAAAATAATTTTTATTGGAGGACATACCACAACCCCTTGTCTTCATCAGCAAGAAAGTGTCCAGAGCTTCGGCTTGTCCGAGCACCCGGGGTGTTGCTTTTTGCTGCATGTGTGTCACACAGTAGGGGCCAGCGTCTTTGGCACAGTTGGCATGAGTCATGTTTGTGTCCACTTTATAGAACCCAGCACGTAGTTTTACTGATAGAATGTGGAGTTTTAAGATGATTTTATTCCAGTCTTTTTTGTATTCTTGGGTCAGGAAGAACCCTCGTAACTGAGTTCATCGGGAGTTGCCTCATGTTTTAAGATCCAGCACCTTTGTGGACAGAGTTTCTAGGAAGGAAACAAACGAGTTTATGGTTTGTGGACTTAGGATCTGGTTCTTTCACGGTAAAGGAAGCACGCGTGCTTTACGATGTCTTCTCTGCCTTTGCAGGTTGTCACGGGAGTTCTCCGAAGAGCAGACGAGGTGAGCGTTCGAGCCACTGTGTCTCAGCTTTGCCTCTTGTGTCCCATTCAACTCTCTACTTCTTCCGTGTTTCCTCCCCAATGTGTACTTTAAAGAGGGCACAAGCTGGGCCTCCTTGGATTTTAGAAAGTGTTGCTCCCTGAGGCATCGAGATTGGGTGGTGACCCGGAGTGGACTTCGGAGCCCGGGGGTCACCCACTGTGGTTTTGCAGAGCTCAGTGGTGACCCAGCATGGACTTCCGGGGCTCAGGTAGTGACCCACTGTGGACTTCCGGAGCTCGGGTGGTCACCTGGTGTGGACTTCAGAGCTCAGGTGGTGACCCACTGTGGACTCCTCTGCTTTCATAACCTGGAGTGTCCAGTAGCTTTTACCAACGGTTGCTTAACATATACAGTCTTCTATAGAATATTTTCTTCAGTGAATCCCTTCCTAAATAAATTCTGGTACATTTATATACACTGGAAACCACATAGCAGTTAAATGATTTAGTCCTGTGAATATCTGTGTGGTTGAATCACAGAGATGCTGACTAATAAGGGCATGTTGCCAAAGGCTGCATTTCTACAAAGTTTTAAAATTCAGAACCCAGTGCTGCATGTCATTAATGGACACCCGGATATAGGCGTCCTGTGCTGCACGTTGTTAATGGACGCCCAGGTAAAGGTGCCCTGTGCTGCACATTATTAATGGACACCCAGATAAAGGCGTCCTATGCTGCGCGTCGTTAATGGACACCCAGATAAAGGCGTCCTATGCTGCGCGTCGTTAATGGACACCTGGATAAAGGCGTCCTGTGCTGCACGTTGTTAATGGACACCTGGATAAAGGCGTCCTGTGCTGCGCGTCGTTAATAGACGCCCGGATAAAGGTGCCCTGTCCTGCACGTCGTTAACGGACGCCTGGAGAGAGGTGCCCTGTGCTGTGTGTTATTAAGACACCTGCTGGTGCAGTATTTAGCCGAATTTTACCGGCAGCTTTCTCATTGATCATCTGACTTGCTCAAGACCCCCATTATCTTCACTGAATTTCTTCCGGCCAGTTGCCATTAGTGTGTGTCCTCACGTATTTCGCCACCATCTAGGTTCTTCATTTCCAAGGACGTCATTGTCCTGGGAACGGCTCTCTTGCTGTTAGCAGTTCCTTCTCTAAGGCTCTGGGAGGGGAAGGAGGGCTGGTGGTCACTCCCGCCTCACTCTTCAGCCTTTCTCGCCACAGTAATAAAACTTTCCTTTCCTTTTCTCCCCAGGCTTCCTTCAGTAAGATTCCCATTGGAGTCATCCCTCTGGGACAGACCAGCAGTTTGAGTCATACCCTCTTTGCCAAAAGTGGAAACCAAGTCCAGTAGGTGGTTGGTGTGAGGTGTTGGTGTGTGTGGGGTGAGTGAGCCTGGGGAGGAGAAGTGCACGGATGTGTGTTGGCACTGGGTTCTGAGTTCTGATAACCTGAAACATGAAATTATTAATGGGAGGGCCTGGGTCAGAATGCAGCCTTACAGTTCATGGGAAGTCATCCAGTTGGGTCATGGGGCTGGTGACCTAATGAGTCCCAAGGCCGGGGATGGAGATGAATACTCGGTGTCCTTTGTCAGCCGTGGAGACAGCCCCCCTCATCCACAGGGCTTCCGGCTTTTAGCTGCTCGCTTCTCTGGGGAGACAACTTTGCGTGGTCCCTTGTTTGCAGTAAGTGCAGACGGTCACAGATAGCGTGTCCCTGGTGGGGGCAGAACCTGCAGCCTGGCTTCATTACCTTGAGGATGTCAGTGGCTAAAATAGCCACATAGAGTTACCTCCTTTGGGGAGTGAGGATAGTGGTGGATGGGGTACGGTAGCCAGAAAGAGTTACCTCCTTTGGGGAGTGAGGATAGTGGTAGACGGGAATACGGTAGCCAGATAGAGTTACCTCCTTTGGGGAGTGAGGATAGTGGTGGACAGTGATACGGTAGCCGGAAAGCCGTGTAGCCCCGATGTCTAAGATAACTTGTTTTGACTCTCTTGTGGTTCCTTAGTGCTGCTGTGACAGAAGACATACCACAAACGGGTGGTTTTAACAAACAGGAGTTTATTCTCTCACAGTTTAGGAGGCTGGAAGTCCGAGTTCAAAGTGCCAAAGTCTAGGGGCTGGGTGAAAGTCCCTTGACTTTGGGCTTCAGCTCTGCCTCCTGCTCCCAGCCCACTGGAGCTAGAGGTGTCTCTTCACTCAGGTAGCTGCTGGCTACTGAGGCTGACAAGTCCAAGTCCGACAAATAAAATGGCACAGTCCCAATATTACCACACAGCATGGCAGGCCACTAGTTCAAGTTCAGAGACAGTCCCAAGATCAGCAGGAAACATGGCAGGCTGCTGAATGAAGACTTGGCTACATGCGGGGTCCAAGCATGCCAAAAACCTGCAGGACTCTTTCTCAAAGCTTCTCCTTATATACTGGACACAGACCGTATCCCTAAAGCAGCTACTCAGCTGCTCCAGTAGATTCCACCATGGGGTTGGTTACCAGTCTTACCATGGGGAGTAAGTACATCCAGCTGCCCAGCCACTGAACCAGGCCCAGCCAAGTTAACACATAGCCTTAACTCCCACAGGGTCTCACATGTCTCCAGGAGCCAGGCAGACTGTTGTGGTCATTGCCCTTCTTTTCCTGAATGCATTGTGTGAACAGACTTCTGTCCTTCGGGAGAGCAGAGAGCTTGAATTTGAGCCGTGGCTTTGAAACGGTTAATAATACAATTTGAGCAAATACTTCTGCGCTCTCAGAGTCAGTTGCTGATGTCAGCTTTCTGACTCACGGGAGGAGGTCAGAAAATAAATACTTGGTAATTGAATGAATTCAAATTCTCTTTGGACTTTTCTGCTTTTAACATTCTAGAATCAATACCAATAAACATTCTGGTGACTTTTTTGTTTGGGTTAAAGATTTTTTTTCTGTGATTTGGAATTCTTTCCTTAAGCTGTTTGTTTTTGTTGTTGTTGATTTGTTTTTGTTGTAATTTTAGAAATCAGTTGGTATACCTTTTAACAATCTGTGTTTATTCCTCTATAAAAGCCTTGGGCTATTTATTGAGCGCTGGTGGTGTAGTGCCTAAGGCATTTCACTACTAACCAGAAGGCTGATGGTTCAAACCCACCAACCACTCCTCAGAAGGAAGGTTGGGCAACCTACTTCCGTAGAGATACTGCCTCAGAAACCCAAGGAGGGGTCTCTGTGAGTTGGAATTGACTTGACAGCAGTGTTGTCGGGATTTTGGATTTTGGACTTTTGGTCTGGCATGTGCTTAGGAGGCAGGGATGATTCAGAGGCGGAGTTCGCGCATTCTGTGCTGGGGACCAGTGTTTGATTCCCAGCCACTGCCTGTCTGTCAGTGGAGGCCTGTGTGGTGTTGTTGGTGGCAGGTGTCAGTGGAATGGAGCTTCCAGACTAAGACAGACTAGGATGAAAGATCTGCTGATCGGCTTCTGCAGATGAGCCAGGGAGAGCCCCACGGATCTCGACAGTCCGACCCACGACCAGTCCTGGGACTGGCTAAGGACCAGCCAGCCTCGCCTTGCACTGTGCATGTACTCGCCAGGAGTCAGGGCCGACTCCACAGCAGGCAGCCACAGGCGTTCACATAGACGTTCGCATAGGCGTGCATCAGTCCTCCATTAAAACTTCCCGCGAGCTTCAAACCTTAACGTCATGGGGCGTGTTCAGTTGCTTACTGACCATCCTGAGACCTAGGAAACATGGGTGACCATGTCACTCGGGTGTGCTTTTGACTCGCAGAGCGGTGTTTCTCAGGGCAGATGAGGTTGCAAACAATGAGTGGGGCCAGCCCTCTTGGCTGAGGTCAGTCCCACCCAGTTTGGGCCTTTGTTACTTGAGAGAGCTCGTGTCCCCCTCATGTCAGCATGGAGTGTTGAACTGTGTTAGCTGGTGCTCCCAAATAGTGTGACGCAGAGCCAGACATCCTCAGAGGGAAAGAAACCTCCTTCAGAACCCCACGCCTGGCCTAAAGCCACTGGCACCAAGTGTGGCAGCGGTCAGCCTCTGAAATGGATGCAGTGGTTTGAAGGCTGGTCGTCTTCTGTGGTTAATGTTGCTGCTTCTATGTATAATTTAAACATATATAAAACTTAATTTATAAGCATGTCCCAGGGCTCATAGGTGATCAAGGAAGTGGGTCCTGGGTAGACCTGCAAGCAGGGCTTTGCTCTTGGCGCTGCCGTCCAGCCTTGTTGTGTTACAATTGCTTCAGAAGAGAAAAGAACTCTGAGTGGGACATGCTGCAGGAAACTTGATGTGTTACTGGGCTGGGCCATGTGGCAGCATGGCTTTATTCAGAACCCTCCATTATTGCTGGAGAATGAGAAACGTAAGGTTTTATTTTTGCTGTCTTCTGTGAAGCAGTTTAGAAAAAAAGATATAAATGACATTAAAAAGTTATTTGAGTTGCAGCAGTATTTCATGTTTGAAGTCAGTCTCCCAGAGTACTTGGCTCCTCCATGAGCCTGACGCCTTTCTGGGCGAGTCCAGCGCTCAGGGTGTCCTCAGGGCTCCCTTTAGGGCTCATGCTTATAGAGCCCAGTAATCTAAGCTCCATCACCATGCTGGCATTGTCCTCTCCTGAGCAGAAGTCGTGTTTGAAACTGCTGCCAACTTCCCAAGTAGCATCTGTATTGGAGGGAAAAGTGGCATAAAGATGTGTGGATACAGAAAGATGAGAAAAAGATAAGCTGTTATATTTCAGCTTGCCTACTAGGGACCCCAGAATCTAATCTGGACATTTGAGTTAATTTGTATATTTTTGAAATTTTAAGGCATTTATTTATTTTCCGTGTTCTTCACCAACACCACACAATTCAAAGGCATCAACTTTCCAGTCTTCCTTATTCATTGTCCAGCTTTCACAAGCATATGAGGTGATTGAAAATACCATGGAATGGGTCAGGTGCACCTTAGCCTTCAGAGTGACACCTTTACTTCTTAACACTTTAAAGAGGTCTTTTGTAGCAGATTTGCCCAGCGCAGTACAACATCTGATAATTCTTGAGTGTTGCTTCCGTGGGTTTTGATTGTGGATCCAAGTAAAATGAAATCTTTGACAACTTTAATCTTTTCTCCATTTATTGTGATGTTGCTTATTGGTCCATTGTGAGGATTTTTGTTTTCTTTATGTTAGGTGTAACTAGACGGTAGTCTTTGATCGTCATCAGCAAGTGCTTCAAGTTCTCTTCACTTTTAGCAGAGTTGGCTTGGATCATCTGCATATCACAGGTTGTTAATGAGTCTTCCCAATCCTGATTCCATGCTCTTCTTCATATAGTCCAGCTTCTCGGATCATTCACTCAGCATACAAATTGAATAAGTATGGTGAAAGGATACAACCCTGACACACGCCCTTCCCAATTATAAACTATGCAGTATTCCCTTGTTCTGTTCAAGTGAAAGCCTTTTGGTCTATGTACAGGTTGCTCATGAGCACAATTAAGTGTTCTGAAATTCCCATTCTTCTCAACATTAGCCCTAATTTGTTATGAGCCATTGTAGCCTGGTGCTTCCCTAATAAATCCCGTAATCTGTGAGCTCTGTGTGGCCACTGCAGTGAATTATCGAACCCAGGAGGGAGGTGGTGGGTGCTTTGGGAGGAA
>NW_006921945.1:674127-675254 GCF_000298275.1 Orycteropus afer afer | reverse complement strand
CTTTGGGAGGAACGGTTGGAGCAAGGGCTGGAGGGAGGCAGCATGTCTGGCCTTCCAGTAATAGGCCTTGGGTTACTGCTGGTAATCCTGTCTTCCTCTTGTGGGATTAGAGGAGGTCAGAACATGTGGCCTCCTTGCCGTTTTTGCAGCCATACAATTGAATGCCTTTGCATAGTCAGTAAAACACAGGTAAACATCTTTCTAGTATTCTTTGCTCTCAGCCAAGGTCCATCTGACATCAACAACGATATCTCTCATTTCATGTCCTCTCCTGAAGCCAACCTGAACTTCCAGAAGTTCCCTGTCACTGAATATACTGCTGCAACCATTTTTGAATTAACTTCCGCAGAAGTTACTTGTGTGTGATGTTAATGATATTGTTTGATAATTTGCACATTTTGTTGGATCCCCTTTCTTTGGAATGGGCACAAATACGGATCTCTTCCAGTGGGTTGGCCAGGGAGCTATCTTCCAGATGTCCTGGCCTAAATGAGCTCCAGTGCTGCATGCGTTTGTTGAGACATCTCAACGGGTGTTCCATCAATTCCTGGAGGCTTGTTCTTACCAGCTCCTTCAGTGCAGCCTGGGCGTCTTCCTTCAGTACCTTTGGTTCCTCATCATATGCTGCCTCCTCAGCAGCTGAATGTTGACCAGTTCTTTTTGGTGCGGTGATTGTGTATTCCTTCCATCTTCTTTTGATGTGTCCTGCATCATCGAATATTTTGCCCATAGAATCCTTCAGTATTGCAGCTTAAGGCTTGAATTTTTTCTTCAATTCTTTCAGCTTGAGAAATGTCTGGTGTGTTCTTCCCTTTTGTTTTTCTAGTTCCAGGTCTTTCCATATTGTTGCTGTTGTAGTTAGGTGTTGTCAAGTTGTCTCTAGCTCATAGCGACCCTGTCAACAGCAGAACGAAACACTGCCCGGTCCTGTGCATGATCCTTGCTATACCCGACTTCATTGTTGCAGCCTGTGTCCATCCACCTCATTGAAGGCCTTCCCCTTTTTCACTGACCCTCCACTTTACCAGGCATGATGTCCTTCTCCAGGGAATGGTCCCTTCTGACAACATGACCAAAGTAGGTGAGAGGAAGTCTGGCCATTCTCGCTTCCAAGGAGCATTCTGGCT
>NW_006921945.1:664496-671972 GCF_000298275.1 Orycteropus afer afer | reverse complement strand
ATCTTCAATTTCCTCATCTTTGGCTTTGGTGGTTGGTGCATAGATAATAGTAGTATTAACTGGTCTTCTTTGTAGGCATATGGATATTATCCTATCACTGGCAGCACTGTACTTCAGGACAGATCTTGAAACATCCTTTGTGATGATGAATGCCACGCCATTCCTCTTCAATTTGTCATTCCTGGCAGAGTAGATCATGTGATTGTCTGATTTAAAATGGCCCAAACCAGTCCATTTCAGCTCACTAATGCCTAGGATATCAATCTTTATGCGTTCCATTTCATTTTTGACAGCCTCCAGTTTTCGTAGATTCATACTTCGTGCATTCCACGTTCCGATTGTTAAAGAATGTTTGCATCTGTTTCTACTCATTTTGAGTCATGCCACATCAGCCAATGGAGGTCCTGAAAGTTTTACTCTATCTATATCATTAAGGTCATCTCTGCTTTGAGGAGTCAGCTCTTCTCCAGTCACATTCTGAGTGCCTTCCGACCTGACGGGCTCATCTTCTGGCACTCTATTAGACACTGTTACAGGGCTGTTCATAAAGTTTTCCACTAATATATCAGACAGTGTTTCACTGCTGTTCATAACATTTTCACTGGCCAATTGTTTGAGAAGTGGGTGGCCTCTTCCTTCTTTTGAGTCTGTCTTAGCCTGGAAGTTCCACTGAAACCTGCCCACCATGGGTAACCCTGCTAGCATTTTACAAGACCAGCATAGCTTCCAGCCTCACGGCAACATGTAAGCCACCACAGGAGGACAAACTGACGGACAAGGTTGTCTCTCTTAGTTTTTCCTAATCCCTCTGTGCCCACCTGTCTTGGGTCCCGGCCTCATAATAGAGCCAACCCAAGGAAAAAGCAGCCCCTGATACCCGGGGCCACCTACCTCAGCCCTGGCCTTAATATAGTGCCACCCCCAAGCGAAAAGCAGCCCCTGAACCTTGGCCCTGCCTGCCTTGGACTGGGCCTTAAAATAGAGTCGCCCCCAGTAGAAAAACAGCCCCTGATCCCTTGGGCCAACTGCCTTGGCCCCAGCCTCATCATAGAGCTGCCCCCAAGGAAAAAGCAGTCCATGAGCCCTGGGCTGCCTACCTCGGGTCCTGGCCTTAAAATAGCGGCGTCCCAAGCGAAAAGCAGCCCCGAGCCCCAGCCCTGCCTACCTCGGGTCCCAGTCTTCCATATATCCTTATACTATTTTACTTAGTCTTCTCAAGCTGCCCCTTGAAATCTCCTGTTCAGCTCTTTTCATCATTTCATCACTAACTTAGGGGAGTGCAAATTAAATCTAGAATGGGATGCTTCTACCAATCTGCTAGAACGGCTCAAACAAACAGACAGGAGGAGCAAAATCCTGACACCACCAACTGATGACAAGTTTATGGAGCACCTGGAACTTCCCTGCATCACTGTGGGAATGCAGAACGCATGGATACATGTCCATGCAGAAATTTGTAGGTGTGCTCATAGTCACTTTATTTCTAATTGCCCAAAACCGGGAACAGCCCAGATGCCCATCAGCTGGTGAGTGGCTCAACAGTTGGTTGTGTACACATGTTGTACTCAGCAATGAAAGGAAACCGTGTACCGCCACGTCCCACCCCAGGAATGACCCCAGACTCATGTGAGAGAGAAGGTGGGGCTGAAAGGCTGTGTGCCATTTGATTTTATGGATATGAAATTCTGGAAAACGCCACACTGTAGGGACAGAAAACAGATGAGTGATTGCCAGGAGCTGATGGTGAGCACAGGTGATTGGCTACAGAGGGTCATGAGAGAACTTTCTGGAATGTTGGAAATGTTACATGTCTTCATCACAGTAGTGGTTACGTGTGTTTGCCAAAGTTCGTAGAACAATATACTTAAAAGCATGAATTTCACTGTATATAACCTGTACTTCATAAATCTAACTTTTAAAAAGAATTTTGAAAGTCAAAAGTAGCCCTTTCAAGCTTAGATGATTCTTGCTCTTAAGTGAGCCCTGGGGAAGAGCTGTTAGTTTCCCTGAGCTGAGGCTTAGCACTGACACAGCCCTTTTGTGGGCACTCGTTCATGTTCCTTTCTCTTCCAGTGATCACATCAGTTTTAACTCTACTGTTAAAATTCATTCATTGGATAAATAATCATTGTAAGATATCACTTAGGTTTAAATCCATGAATGAGTTCACTATGGTACTAAGAAAATGCAGTCAGTAGAAATGAAAAGCTCATTGGCCGTCTTTGGGGGTTACTGGGGCATCAAGTGACTATTTTGAAAACTGGTAAATAAACAAAAAATGCAAGCATTTTACCCTGTTTTTCTCATGTGATGTCAATTGTAGGGTAACCAAAATGTTGTCGAGGCAAAGTTTCTCTTTATAAAAGAGATAATAAATAGAAGAACAGTAGAACTAAAAGATTGGCATTTTGCAACTCTTTGTTAGTTAATAAATGTAACCATTGGTGAGGCGCTCTGGCGGTGTAGTGCTTAAAGCATTCAGCTGCTAACCAGAAGAATTGGCGGTTCAAACCCAACAGCTACTCCACCACAGCAGATGTGGCAGTCTGCTTCTGTAAAGATCTGCAGCCTGGAATAGCTTAGGGGGTGGTTCTGCTCTTTCCTCGAGGGTCAGCTCAGTGGCAGTGGGCTTGGTTTGCTTTAACCAGTGATGATCAGTGGTTACTCCGTCACAGAAAGACAGCCGGGTATCACGTGCCTCCTGGTGGAGTACACACGACCAGCGGTGCAGTACTTTTTGCCAAAAACTTACACTGAGTCTGATGCAAATTTTCCATTCTAGATACAGGCTGTCAATACATGCAGGAACTGGAGGCGCAGGCAGATAACCTATTTCTTCAACAAATTATTGTTGTTGTGTTTGGTGCCGTTGCGTTGGTTTCGACTGATAGCGACCCGTGTATAATACAACAGCACTGCCCGGCCTGCACCCTCCTCACAGTCGCTGCTACGCTTCAGCCCGTTGTTGCAACCACTGTGTCTGTCCATCTTGTTGAGGGCCTTCCCCTTTTTCACTGACCCTCTACAAATAGAGGAAAGAAAATGAGAGAGAATTTATAGATTAGAAGAGGAGCTCTGGTAGGTAGTGCCTAAGGCACTTGACTCCTAACCAGAAGGCTGGTGATTCAAACCCACGAGCCACTCCTCGGAAGGAAGATGGGGCAATCTACTTCCATAGTGATACTGCTTCGGAAACCCAAGGAGGGGTCGCTATGAGTCGGGGCCAACTCAATGGCACATAACAACAACAACATAAGAGACAAAGAAACTAACTGCAGTGTATAGATCTCATTTGGATGCTGATTCAAACAGTGAAACTATATGTATATGTTAATTGGGGAAATTTTGAATTATGGATGAATAGATATAAAGAAATTATTTAGACGTTTTAGGTATGATAATACCTAAAATTTTGTTTCTGTGTTTTACAATAACAGTCTTTATCTTTTAGCGACACCTGCAGAAATATTTATGGATGAAGAGTCAAGATACCTGGGGTTTACGTCATTTAATGCAGGGTAGGGGAGGTGAGAGGAGGGCATTAAAGGAAACGGGCTGGCCCTGGACTGATGATCATGGAGGCTGTGTGCAGAGTAGACAGGAGTTCAGGTACTATGTACTCTGGGCTTTTTTGTGTTTGAAATTGTGTTTCATAAACTCATTCATCTATTCAGCAAATGTCGAGTGCCTGCCAGGTGCCGTGCAAGGTGCTGGGTGCAGGTTTTCGGTTGTCTAATAGATGATGTCAGTGACCAGTCATCTGGGAGAACTTCTGGTCTACCAGGGGAGACAGGTGGGAGGAAGTAGATAAAGACATGTATTCTGTGCATTGTCATCTACTCTGAAGGAAAAGGTACTCAGTGACAGAGATCACAGGGAGGGACCCACGTCGGCTGATGGGTCACCCTGGCTGAGAGGGTGACCTGTAAGCCACCATCTGGAGGCTGGGGACTCACCAGGCACCCAGGGGTCAACAGAGGGTGTCTGGGGGTGTGGGCAGGCCAGGAGAGGACAGTGTGACGTGGTCATTTGTTCTCTTTGCTCCCACAGAATCTTAGTGTCCGGCTGCCTGCTGACTTGGTGTTTCTTCTGCTAACGTGTTGTATGTTATGTGAAGCTGACCTTGCATCTAATTGTGACATGATCCCTAGAATTGCTCCTAGCCTGGCAGTCTCACATGTTTGGAATGCACATGGAGAGTGCATGTCGGTTAATGGACATTTTTTCAGGCTTTTCCAACGATGGTCGGAATGTCTGTGAGAGTAGTGTGTGTTTGAACAAAGCCATCAGCAGTTAAAATGAAGTACATCTAGTAATTGTGGAATATCGGGGGACCATGTCTTGGGTTCTGGGTTATACTTTGCTGAGGTAATACCATCAAATTCTGTCCTTTAGTTCTCCTTCTGGGCAAGGACCTTAAATTTCTTCCAGTGTGTGGAAAACATCTTTATTTAAAAAAAACCACTGTCATTGAATTGATTCTGACTCATAGTGACCCCCAGTGGGTTTCCAAGGCTGTAAATCTTTATGGAGGTAGATTGCCCCATCTTCCTCCTGCTGAGCAGCTGGTGGGTTTGAACTGACGTAGTTGTTAGGTGCTGTTGAGTCGGCTCTGACTTAGAGCAGCCCCTGCTACAACAGAACGGACCACTGCCCGGTCCTGTGCCATGCTCACAATCCTTGCTATACTTGAGCCCATCGTTAAAGCTGCTGTGTCAGTCCATCTCTTTGAAGGCCTTCCTCCCCTTTTTCTCTGACCCTCTACTTTACCAAGAATGATCTCCTTCTCTAGGGAATGGTCCCTTCTGACAACATGACCAAAGTAGGAGAGACAAAGTCTGGCCATTCTCGCTTCAAGGAGCATTCTGGCTGCATTTCTTCCAGGACAGATCTGTTCGTCCTTTCAGCAGCCCATGGTGCCTGCGATAGCTGTGCACCAGGTACAGTGGCTAGACTCCAGGGTTACATGAGTCAGTGGTAGGTGTCTGGTATGAACTTCCTGTCAAAGCCTTCATTCAGAGGCCCTGTCAGGGCTTTCTACTGTATTTGTGTCAGTAATTCTTCTTTATTCTGCTTTCTTAGTTTGAGGCACTGTGCTTGATTCCTGACCCCCCTACTGATAACTCTGAGCAGGAGTGTAATTGTGTGTGTATCTGCATGTGGGGGGAAGAGTGTGGTTGTGCGTATGTGCATGGGGATGTGATTGTGTGTATGTATATGCATGTGTGGGGAAGGGATGCACTTGTGTGTGTGTGAGGGAAAGGGTGTGGTTGTGTGTACATACATGTGTGTATGGGGAAGGGATCTGGTTGTATGTGTATCTGGGAGGAAGGGTGTGGTTGTATGTGTATGTGCATGTGCATGTGGGAGGCAGGAGTGTGGTTGTGTATTGATGTGGGAGGAAAGCTGTGGTTGTGGGGGGAGGGGTGTGGTTGTGTGTATGTATATGCGTGTGGAGGGGAGGGCTGTGGTTGTATGTATGTCTGTGTGTGTATGGGAAAGAGCTGTGGTTGTGTGTATGTATCTGTGTGTGTGGAGGGAAGGGCTGTGCTTGTGTGTGTACGTTTGTGTGGGGTGTGTTACTTCTTCACATGATAATCCCTTTCTCACCATCCCTTAGACATATTACAGATGCTACCCTCGCCATTGTGAAAGGAGAGACGGTTCCACTTGATGTCTTGCAGATTAAGGTACAGTTTTGTTTCCATATTTTAAAAATGTTTTTACCAAAATCAAAGTAATTCAGTGGCTGTTAAAGAGCATAAAACATGGCTGCTCAGACGGGATCAGGATGAGGACAGCAGTCCCTCTTCTCCGAAGTCTTGTGTCTGAAGAAAATGCTTTGTCACTGTTCTTTCTCATTGTTACCACTAACTGACAAGCTTACCCCTAACTGACACACTTATGGTGCCCCTTTCTGCTTGTGGTGCTCCTTTCTGATGGTGTTTGACCTTGTCTTTGGACCTCTTCCTTACAGCTGAGAATTCCTCCGTGTCTCCCCCACTGTCCTTGCAACTACTATTGTTAGTTCCCCCATGGGTTCTCTTGGCTAGAAGCAGCTTACCCGTGTCACATGGTGGATTGAGTTTGAAAGGAGTGACTCCTGTAAAGCCCTGAGGACTGTGACCGAGTGGCCTGCCTGCCTGGGTGCTCTGCCCAAGGGGAACCCTTCGTGGGTCCTTCCCTCCACAGGGGCTTATCTTCCTCGTAGTCGGGATTGCTTGGGTGCCTGGCAGGCCCACCTCTCCAGTGGGCTTAAGAAAAGTGAAGATTTTGCAGATTGTCTGGCTTTTTCCCATTTGTAGGGAAGGACAGGGTTCTTTGCAGCTTCCTGCTGCCTAGGTGGGAGCAGAGCTCCCCATTTTTCTGTTGAGGTATCTGAGCTTTTCTGACTGATTTATAGATGAAATCATGAATTTGTTTAGAAATACAGTTCCCAGCTGTGCCCACTGAAAGGGCCTAGAAGCAGTGACCCTCTGTAGCAATGAGCACATCCCACAGCCAGATCTTGGTCTCTAAATACCATTTCCTGATAAGAGGAACCAGCACTCTGAAGGGATGGGTTTCACAGGGAGGGCACAGACAAGGCAGGAGGTGCACCGACAGATGAGAGCCTCACAGGAGAGGCCTAGGAGGCGGCCAGGGGGCGTCCTGGCCAGTCTGGACCAGGTGGAGCAGCAGAAAGAAGAGCGGTGCCCGTGGGTTGTAAGAGATGACATGCCGATAAGTGATGGGCCCGCTGTGACGCTGTAGAAGAATTGTCAGCTCGTCGTGCGGATGGCATGACAGAGTTAGGACACTGCGTTTTGTAGTCACCGCTGTAATAATTGATTCTGCAAAGATCAGCAGTGGATGTGAAAGCCACTGGATACAGGCTGTGCACAGTGTACCCCAGATCATGTACCAGTCACCAAGGGGACGTACCTGGGTGATGGAGAAATCTGCTGGACCCCACCTTGACCATGATCAAACCTGACAGGACCAAATGGGACAGACTGACATTGGTGCGTCCTGCTGTGACGTGCTGCGAGGTAGCAACGTCACCTGTGAAGATGCCACACGTCAGCCTGCATCTGATTATGACTGAGCAACCGACAAGTTCATATGTGGGACATTCAGAAAACTGCACTTGGCCTGGGCACTTTGAGATGTCAAGGTCATGAGATCCAAGGAGGGCAGGAGGCAGTTCTAGACCAAGAGGAAGTAAAGGAATACCTACTTTTGTCACGATGGCTCAGGATCGCATACTGTTGCAGTCTGTCGTACGCAGGTCACTGTGGGTCAACAGCACCTAAAACAGCAACAGAGACGTCACAAATAAGCCCAGTATAGGAGCTTGGATCAGAAAAATGGATGAATTGGAGTAAGAACAATGAAAACTATTTGGGCAATTCCCAAACCAGAAAAACTAAACCCACTGCCATTGAGCCTATTCCTGCCTATGCTGACCACATAGCACAGAGCAGAACTGCCCCA
>NW_006921945.1:650227-663385 GCF_000298275.1 Orycteropus afer afer | reverse complement strand
TGGGTGTGTGATTGCGTTCAGCAGGGTCAGATGCAGTGTCAGTCGGCGGGTGCTTCTCCACAGTAGCTCCTTTAGGAAGTCTTGACTGGACCGCCTGTCTGTCAGTGGGTCATGCTGCGGCTGCTGATGTGTTGTTGTGAGGCTGGAAGCCGTGTCCCCAGTATTTTAGGTATCAGCAGGGTCAGCCAATGTGGAACGATTGCAGCAGAGCTTTCAGACTGAGACGGAATGGGAAGAAGGAGGGGCCGTCTGCTTCTGAAAAAGTCAGCCACTGAACCTTATGAATAGCAGTGAGACACTGCCTGATCTCTGATTGGAGAACTTCATGCACACATAGCAAGAATTGTGGGCATGGCACAAGACCAGGAAGTATTCTGTTGGGTTGTCCATAGTGTCGCTAGGAGCCAGAGCTGACTCGACAGCACTCAACAACAACAACAACGTGGCCCAACTCAAAATGGGAAGAAACAGCTGCAGGCATCCATTAATAATTGGAATGTGGAAAGTACAACGTGTAAATTTAGGAAAATTGGAAGTTGTCAAGAATGAAATGGAATACATGATGATTGATATCCTGGGCATTGGTGAGCTGAAATGGACTGGTACTGGCTATTTGGAATTCAGCAATCATATAGTCTACTATGCCAGGAATGACACATTAAAGAGGAATGACCTCACATTCATTGTAAAAAGGAACATTTCAAGAGCTGTCCTGAAGTAAATACGCCTTCAAGGAAGACCAGTTAATATGACTATTATTCAATTTACACACTAACCACTAAAGTCAAAGATGAAGAAATGGAAGATTTTTCCAACTCCTGCAGTCTGAAACCGACTAAACATACAATCAGGATGCGTTAATAATTACTGATGATTGGAATGCAAAAGTGGGAAACAAAGAAGAAGCATGGGTAGTTAGAAAATATGGCCTTGGTGATGGAAATGATGCCAGAGATCGCATGATAGAATTTTGCAAGACCAACAACTTATTCGTTACAGATAACCATTTTTAAAAACAAAACAGTGACTATACACTTGGACCCCGTCAGATGGAATACAAAGGAGTCAGATCAAGTCCCTCTGTGGAAAGAGACAATGGAGAAACTTAATGTCATCAGTGAGAACAAGGCTGGGGGCCGACTGTGGAACAGGCAGTTACCCCACTGAAGTTCCAGAAAATTGAAACAAGTTCACAAGAGCCAGAGATACAACCTTAAGAGTATCCCACATGAATTTAGAGACTGAAGAATAGTAGATTTGATGCAATGAACACCAATGACAGAAAACCAGACATGTTGTGAAGAACATCATACATGAAGAAAGTAAAAGGTCATTAAAAAGACAAGAAAGGAAGAAAAGACCAAAACAAATGTCAGAGAGACTCTGAAACTTACTCTTGAACAGAGAGTACCTAAAGCGAATGGAAGAAATGATGAAGGGAGATAGCAGAACAGAAGATTTCAAAGGGCAGCTTGAGAAGACAGAGCAATGTATTATAATGAAATGTGCAAAGACATGGAGTTGGAAAATCAAAAGGGAAGAACATGCTTGGCGTGAAAGAACTGAGGGAAGGTTGGGCAATCCTACTTCCGTAGTGATACTGCCTCGGAAACCCAAGGAGGGGTCGCTATGAGTCGGGTTTGACTCGACGGCATGTAACAACAACAACAAGTTGAAATATTGAAGGATTTTATGGGCAAAATACTGAATGACGCAGGAAGCATCAACAGAAGATGGAAGGAATACATAGAGTCACTGTACCAACAATAACTAGTCGATGTTCCACCATCTCAGGAGGTAGCATATGATCAGAAACCAATGGTAGCATATGATCAGAAACCAATGGTAGCATATGATCAGGAACCAATGGTAGCATATGATCAGAAACCAATGGTAGCATATGATCAGAAACCAATGGTAGCATATAATCTGGAACTGATGGCACTGAAGGAAGAAGTCCAAGCTACACTGAAGGCATTGACCAAAAGCAAGGCTCCAGGAGCTGAAGGAATACTCATTGAGATCTTTGAACAAATGGTTGCAATATTGGAAGTGCTCATTCATTTATGCCAAGAAATTTGTGCTCATTCCAAAGAAAGGTGAGTCAACTGAGTGTAGCAATTACTGGACAATATCTTTTAATATCATATGCTAGTAAAATTTTGTTGAAAATAATTCAGTAACGGTTGCAGATTACATAGACATGGAATAGTCAGAAATGCAAGCCTGATTCAGAAGAGGCTGTGGAATGAGGGATATTATAGCTATGTCAGATGGGTGTTGGGTGTAAGCAAAAATACCAGAAAGATGTTTATCTGTGCTTTACTGACTATTCAAAGGCATTCAACTGTGTGGATTATAACAAATTATGGACAACATTGAGAAGAATGGGAGTTCTAGAGCACTTAATTGTGTTCTTGAGGAACCTGTACATAGACCAAGAGGCTCTCATTCAAACAGAACAAGGGGATACTGCCTGGTCTGTATTTGGGAAGGGTGTGTGGCCGGGTTGTATCCTTTCACCATACTTATTCCAACTGTATGCTGAGCAGACAATCCGAACAGCTGGACTGTATGAAGAGGAACGTGGCATGAGGATTAGGGGAAGACTCATTTACAACCTATGATGTGCAGATGACACAACCTTGCTTGCTGAAAGTGAGATGACTCGAAGCACTTACTGATTGTGGTACAGTGATTACTTGGTGTGGCTTTTCTGGCCAAAGTCTGTAACTCCCACCAGATTACTGGATAGGACCATGCAAATAAGGTGTGTAGAATTCTGATGTTGGGATTGGCTAGTTTTTGTCACTCTGCCAGGCTTAAAATGAGCCTGTAGTGCCTAAGGCACTTGACTGCTAACCAGAAGGCTGGCGATTCAAATTCACCAGCCACTCCTCAGAAGGAAAATTGGGCAATGTACTTCTGTAGTGATACCACCTTGGAAACCCAAGGAGGGGTCGCTATGAGTCGGATCTGACTCGACGTCTGTGAATTTGGTTTTTTTGGCCTAGAGGCAAAAATGGGGCTCTCACTGCCATCAAGAGAGAAGAGCTAGAGGTGAAGCAGACTATGTCTTTGGACCTGAGATCCCTGCACTGGACAGAGACTGGCAGAGATGACCCAGCAGAGACCCAGCTGAGAAACCCAAGAGGCTCGGGACAGAGCATTGGGCTTTCCAGCCCACAGAGCGAGAACGCTGAATGCCTTTGGGCAGGAGTCTTGCTGGTGGAGTGGGGTAGATGTAGCTATGGGCAGAGCTAAAAGAGCTTTGTACCCCTTACCTGAGAGGGCAGAAGCCAGGCCGAGAGGCCAAGGGTCAGAGAGGCATGTCTGGGGGCACAGCAGAGGGGAGACTGTCCTGATTGAAGAATTGTATCTTGAGGGATTTCCAGAACCTGAATTGTAGCCTGTTACTTCCCTAATAAAGCCCATAATCATGAGTATTGTCTGTGAGTTCTGTGTGGCCATTGCAACACATTATCGAACCTAGCAGAGAAGTAGTGAGTGCCGTGGGAGGGATGACTGGTGTCAGAATTGGTAAAAGGCTGGAGGGTGGTGGCATGTCTGGCCTCACAGGAATAAGCCTTGGGCTGCTGATGGTGAATCTGTCTTCCTCTTGTGAAGTTAGAGGGGGTCAGAAGATGCCACCTCCATGTCCCTTTTGCACTGATGAAGATCAAAGACTACAGTCTTCAGTATGGATTGTACCTCAACATAAAGAAAACACAAATCCTCATAACTGGACCAATAAGCAACATCACTGTAAATGGAGAAAAGATTGAAGAGATCATGCTTGGTTCAGTAGAGGGTCAGTGAAAAAGCGGAAGGCCCTCGAGGTGGATTGACGTGGCGGCTGCAACAATGGATGCAAGCCCAGCAAGTGTTGGGAGGCTGGCGCAGGGGCAGGCGGTGTTTGTTCTGTTGTACGTGAGGCCGCTGTGAGTGGAAACTGACTCGGTGGCACCTAACAACAGCAACACTAAGGAATCCCTCATGTGCCTCATCGTCAGGACAAGGCTCCACAGAAGCCTGAATGAGCCTTGTAACATGTCCGTCTGGGCAGTGTGCCTTGTTCAGAGCACTGTAATGTGGAGGTGGCTGTCTTCTCATTCCCAGGTGCCCTTCATGGCATCCCTGGGCCAGAAGTGCCCAGGAGTCTCTTTTGTTAAGTCGTTGGGCCCAGGCCCCCGGCATGCCCTTGCTGTGCCAGGCCTGGTTCAGGCTTCCTCGCAGCACCTCCTCTGCTCTGCCAGCACTCTGGCTCCCTTCGCTGTGGACCAGGTCAGAGAGCAGAAGGGCAGACCCACTGGGGGTGGTTGTAGAAACCCCTCACATGAGTGGCAGTGGACTTTGGGGAGGCTCCCGTCCCTGTTCTCTCAGGGAGTACGAGCAAAGACTCAGCAGACCGCTTCTCCTTAGTCCCTTGTCCTCTGCCTGTCCTGGGAGCAGGGGGCTGGCCCTGCCCTCTCCAGTGAAGCCTGTTGAGCTGTGTCTGGCGGCTGCTTGCTGCCTCTCCTTAGTGGGTAGCGGTACACGGTGCCTGTTGGTCTTCAGCGCCTGCGGCTGCCCTAGTCTGGATCCGGCACGGGTATCACTTATACTTGGAGGGGGGTTGTTGTGGGGCAGGAACTTGCAGCGGCCATGCTCCTGCCCCACAGCAGGTGTGTGAGGCCCGCTGTGCCGTGCGGCCCGTGCAGGCGCTCCTGCTGAGCCACACACCACCGGTGCCTTTAAGGGCTGCACGTCCTTTTCAGAATGTTGGCTTGATGGGAAGTAGGCCATGCGTGCTCGCTGGGGTGGTGGCCGTTCATCTAAACTCAGTGTCCTCACCTTGCAGGGGGAAAAGGAGCAGCCCGTGTTCGCAGTGACCGGCCTTCGATGGGGGTCCTTCCGGGATGCCGGTGTCAAAGTCAGCAAGTAAATCCTCTTTCTTGTTCTGCCCCTGTCTCGGAGGTTTTGACATGCAGTAGTCTGGTGGGAGGAAACATGGTGGGCCCGAAGGCTGGGCTACAGCTACAGGGGATGATGCCATCAGAGTCATCAGGTAGAAGTTTATCTTCTACGCGCAGGAGGGCTGGGAAAGGTTCCTGTGTCCCCAGTGTTACCTTGTTGGTAGCTAGAGAAGAGAAGAGTGTGTCTCTCTTTATAGACACCACGTTGAGAGGTCAGGCATGGGTGAGCCCAAAGGGATCGCTGGCTGTTGTCACCCTACAGCCTGCCTCACTAGGCACTGAGGGCAAGGTGTAGCCACTGCTCAAAGCCTTTACAGTCCCAGTGAGACTTCTGTAGGGGTGCTTCCTGGAGGTTCAGCTATAAAGACATGGCTGCCCTAGTAGAGAAGGAAGAGATGGTGCCTGGCTCCATCATGAGGAGGAAGAGACAGCTGTACAGGAGAAGATGGGCGGCCATCATAGGCTTCCTGTGGGAGTGGGCTTGTTTTGGAAGAATTTGGTGTGTAGGATGGAGCTGTGGACGTGGAGGTTGGCATGTCCTATCCTATTGGTGTGTAAAATGGATCTGTGGACTTGGACTGGAGTGTGTCCTGTCGGGTTGGTGTGTAAGGTGGAGCTGTGGATGTGGAGCGTGGCGTGTCCCGTCCTGTTGCTGTGTAAGGTGGAGCTGTGGACTTGGACTGGAGTGTGTCCTGTCATGTTGGTGTGTAGGACGGAGCTCTGGACGTTCTGTGTGGCATGTCCTGTCCTGTTGGTTTGTAGGATGAAGCTATGGATGTGTAGTGTGGCATGTCCTGACCTGTTGGTGTGTAGGATGGAGTTGTGGACTGGGAACATGGCGTGTCCCGTCCTGTTGGTGTGTAACATGGAGCTGTGGACGTGGAGCATGGCGTGTCCTGTCCTGTTGGTAGGCAGAGGCTTCCTTAGGACAGGAGGGATGAATTATGACTGAATTACACTCCAAGGAGCCCTGTCTCCTCACAGGCTGCCCGGCATCCTTGTTCCAGCATCCTCTCACTTGTGTCACTTTATCCTCCCCCTGATGAGACCTGTGGCAGCGGAACGTTAGAGAGAGAGATGACTGTGTGTGTTGCACGCTGAGTTCTACACGTCTCACGTCGTCTTCTCTGGACGTGTGCTGTGATTATCTTGAACTCACAAATCCCCACGTGTTTCATCTGTAGTCACAGATCCCAGCAGCTGACCAGGAGGAACTGCTTGGCTTCCCCTGGAAACAATGGTGGTGCCAGTGAATGGTGTTCCAAAGTGTCTCCATCAGCCAGTTGGCACAGCCACCTCTCAGCCCCGGTAGAAATGGCTCACGTAGTTTTCAGTATTTGTGTTTCTAACAGGGTTTAGTTGGTAGAACAGTTTCAGGTTTAGAGAAGAACTGTGCAGACAGCACGGAGCTCCTGTACACCCCTCCCTGGCACTGTGGTCTCTCCAGTTATTGCCATCTGGGACTCCTGGGGCACATTGGTTCAACTGGTGAACCAACATTGATATTGGTAACCGAGGTCCATAGTTTGCATGAGAACTCACTTTCTGTGTTGCGCAGTCCTGTGGGTTTTGACAGACTTCCCAGTATTTTGATTAATTTCTGAACGATGAATTTTAACGTCCCGGTGGTTGTTACGTAGTACCATCGAGTACCTCTGGGAGAAACAGTGAGGGTGTGAGGAGTGGCCGTGGGACCACTGTAAGTATAATATGACACTTGCTGTTGGAGGGCTGAAAAGAACTGCTGCCAATCTAGAACGTGTCCCAGTAGAGAGAGGTTTTTCTAACTGGCTAATTAGTAAAAGAATAAACTGTAAAGACCTTGGCTTAAAAACAAAACCCATCCGATGATGTGGTGAAAAGAGTTCCTTTAATGTGGCCTTTTGCCTTTGTTCTTTTAAAAAAACGGCTTTTTTCCCCTAAGCCCTGAGTCCTGGGAAGGAAGTTTGGACAATCTACTTCTGTAGTGATACTGCCTCAGAAACCCAAGGAGGGGTCACTATGATTTGGGTCCGACTCCATGGAAGGGGAGGAGGGAGGAAGCCCCGAGTTACCTTTGCCCTAGTTTTATACCCCAGAGGGTTTATTACTTCTGTCCAGGTTGATTGACATTTCTGGGTAAACTGTAAACAGCTTGATGGTTTGATACTTTCTGTCAAGCCCTGGGCTACAGTCTGTCCTATGATTGGTCTGTTTTATATACTGTGCGGTGATTGGTTAGTTTACTATGCAAGCTGAGTGGTATATGGTCCATTGAGGGGATTGGTCAGTTTGTGGTCCTGCTGGGAGGGCCATGCCTTGAAATTGAAAAGTTTGCTTCTATAAGTAGCCAGCCCCACAGAGGTTTTTATAAGGAAGAAGAGAGAAGCAGCAGAGAGGAGAGGAGGTAAGGAACCTCAAAGAGCTGTGTCCCCGGCCAAGGGCTGTCACACAGGCCAAGGGCTGTAACACTGAGACGAGCCCAGAATGGGCCTAGTGGCAGGGTCAGCAGTGATGGTGGAAAGCTGCTGCTAGGAAAACAGCTGAGAGCACGGAGCAGGCTGCTGCAGTGGCTGTGAGCTGGGTCAGTCAGCAGTGCAGAGGCCAACAGTGGGGACACCAAAGGCAGAGAGGCTGCGTGGCTGAGAGGGGGCCTGCATGCCCAAGAGTGGACATACATGGCTGAGAGGCCTGCTGGAGCTGTCCTGGCCAGAAGCTTCCCAGCACCTGATAAAGGAGTGATGTGCTTGCTCTATCAGGGAGCCTCCCACACCTTGCGTCCTGATCCTGATCCCAAGTTGGTTTTGTTACTTCCAAGTTGGCCCTGATTCTGAGATGTAGCCTGTTACTCCCTAATACACCACTTAACTGTGAGTGTGGTTCATGAGTGCTGTGTGGCCATTGCAACAGATTATCGAACCCCAAGAGGACAATTCTGCGAGAGGGACGGCTGGTGTCAGAGTGGTGGGAACATTGGAGGGTGGAGGTGCGTGTGTGTGACCTCCGCCTCATAGGAGCCACCTTTGTGCTGCTCCTGATTCTTGTTGACCCCCAGGGCCTCAGATGGTGTCTGATGCTGCACCACAGTAGTGACCTGAGTGGGGATTTGAAGGGCCCTGCTTTGCCCATTGCACAGGTCATCTGGTCCCTCCTGCCTTCAGGGTCCATCTCCCTCTCGTCACCCCAGTCTGGCTTTGCTTTCACGTATCTGCCTCTTGCTGTGGCTCTTACTCTCACCACGTCCCCTCCCTCTGCTGTTCATCTGGCCTAGAATGACTTCCTTCCTGCTGCAGGTATCTAACTCTGCCCATGTTTCTGAGCCCCATGCTGCCCTGACCCTTGTGCCAATCACGGGACAGGCACAGCTGCTCTGGGACAAGGCTGTCGTGAGTCTTGTCTCTTCTTGGCTCCTTACCAACAGACAGTTCTCGGTTTAACCATGTCTCATACAGTCACTTACTGCTTTCTGTCACTTTTTTGCGTCTGTCTCAATTCATAAGCCTTCAAAGGCAGGGATTTTACACACTAAAAACACAGGTGCTAAGTAAATGCATGGTGATCAGAATGAAATAGGGAGCGTGGAGCTGGGGGGCGCAGTCTGCTGTGTGCCTCCTTTCTAATTCCAGCTTCCTCTTTGTCTCAGGATGTTTGTGTTGGTTGTTGGTGGGTGCTGTTAAGTCGGACTTAGAAGTCTGCAGTAGTCCATTTTGGTTCTCAGGTTCAACATCTGCCGTTTGAAAACTGCATGGCATGAGTGGTGGGAGGGTATGGTGATTTCTACATTTTTAGTCTGTGTGTGAAGTTGGTGTGTAAAACCGGCCACTTAGCATGGAGCCCATCACATGCCACCATCTGCATCCCCCTGTGCCTTTGTCCTTCTCCAGTCATTGCTCTCTCAAATGCGTCCTTGGCCACATCGATGGTAGGAGGATGTTCTGGTTCCCTAGTGCCACTCTGTCAGGAATATACCACAAATGGGATGGCGGGAAGAAACAGGAGTTTGTTCTCCTCTCTTTAGAGGCTTTAAGTGTGAGTTCAAAGTGCCAGGCTAGGAGCTGGGTGAGAGCCCTTCAGCCTTGGGCTTCAGCTCTGCCTCCTGCTCCCGGCCCACCAAAGCGAGAGGCGTTTCTTCACTCACACAGCTGCTGGCTGCTGAGGCTAATAAGCCCAAGGTTGACAGGTGAAAAGGCACATCCCCATGTTACCAAACCACATGGCAGGCCATTCATTCAAGTCCATTGAAAGTCCCAAGGTCAGCAGAGCACAGCAGGCTGCTGAACAACACCACGGCTACATCCAGGGTCCAAGTGTGCAGTAAGCTAGAGACTGTTCCCTAAGCCTTCTCCTTATCTGCGGGACTCAGACCACAGCCCTAAGGCAGCTACGCAGCTGCTCATACAGATTCCACCATGGAGGTGATTACCAGTCTCATCATGGGAATACTATATCCAGCTGCCCAGCCCCTCAGCCAGGCCCAGCCAAGTTGACACACAGACTTAACCACCACAGAGGTGTATACCACAGTGGTGCTTGTGGGTTTAGACCATGGGGTCTCTGATTACGTAGGCTTATGGATTGCAGGGATCTCTCGTCTGTCAAGCTGGATACTGTTTGGCGTCATTGAAATGCAGAGGCAGAGTTTTCTGGGTCATCCTTCTATGCCTGGCCTGGTGCCCGGCCTCCTGAGAAGCCCCTGCTGTGGTGGTGCAGGGCTAACGTGTCCTCTGTCATGAATGACGCCTGTCACATCGACAGCCCCTTCCTCATTCTAATCTCACTCTCCTTTTGCTCCCTCTCAGGTACTGGTATCTTGGGCCTCTCAAAACCAAAGCAGCCCACTTTTTCAGCACTCTTAAGGTAAGCATGTATAGTTGTCGCTCTGATGTGTGTATGCGGGACACACCCACCACTGAAATGAAGCAGATTTGCTTAGACACACACGGAGCTTTCCTGGTTTGATAAGTGACCACCCCTAGTCTACCAGCTCCTTCCCTCCTGATCAAAGCCACAATCACTGTCCTTTTAACTAGTGCACCCTTGGCCTGCTGGCTGACTGCCACTCGTCAGGCATACCTTGACAGCGTGACCTGTGTCTCGTTAATTGGCTGTGTGCCTGTGTGGGGGCCTGGACGTGAATGACAGATGCATGTGCATACTCTCCGGGCTTGTGTGTCATCTCTGTAGGTTTTGGGTATTAGCCAGACGTGGCCAGTGGCAGTTACTTGGACGGTGCAGAGTGTTTCATCTTAGTGACAGTGGTGTCATAGACAGATAGTCAAAAATGTTGGCAAAGAGAAGAGCTTGACCTGTGTGAACAAGAACACAAGTCAGAAAGCATCCTCAGCACAGACTAAGCACCGTCTTCCGCTTTAATGCAAATCAAGGCAGCCTGTTCCCAGTGTGACCGGCCACTCTGAAAACCGGCAGATGGAATTTGAATGTAGTTAGGAGCTTGATTCCAATGTCAATGTTCAGAGTATGGAGTGTTTTCTAATTATACAATTAACGTGTTCGCTGCAGAACACTGGGCAGATGTAGGCCCTTCCCTTCCGAAATAAACTCCAATTGGAGTAAAGAATTAGATTAAGAAAAAGTAAAGGCCCTAACGTGGTGGGAAATCTCTGTGATGGTTATAATAAGCTTGAAGGCAAGGCCTTGCTGAGCGTGGCCCCCAGGCAGGGTGTCAGAGTAGATGCATCATCATACTGTGCAGGGGTGAGGTTTCACTGGCTGTGCAGTTGGGGTGTTGGGAAGAAGCAGAGGATGCCATCTTGTGGTTGGGGCATCTGGGAGATCGTGAATCTTTGCACCATTCATTCCGCAGACAAGCCCTGCTCTGTGTGTGGGCCGCAGAGTCACACAGGCTGTGTGTCCTGCCCTGCAGGAGTTCTCACGTGCCAGCAGGAAGGCACAGTTAGTCTGCAGTCTGGCAATGTCCTGAGACACACGGGGAGACTGAGCTGGGCCAGAGAGGGGCAAGTGCCAGAGAGGGTCAGGTCTGCGTCTCATCACCGTTGGCAGTCTTCCCAGGAAAGAGCACTCGTGCAGGACCCGGGTGCATGAAACCAAAGCACTGTGGTTGAATCGATTCTGACTCCTGTTGTGCCGACAGACAGAGCACAGCTGCCCCTGGGGTCTTCCAGGCTGTAATCTCCACGGGGGCAGATCTCCAGGTCTTTCTACCTTGGAGTGGCTGGTGGGTTCACACCGCCAGCCTTTCAGTTAGCAGCTGAGCACTTGACCACTGTGCCACCAGGGCTCCTCAGGGTACCTACAGGGCTTCGTTCGGTAAAGGACATTCTGGATGGGGGGGGGGCAAGGTATGTCCAGGCCCAGTTGGGTGACATGGCCCTCACTCAGGTTGGGGCAGATGGCAGGGTTGGGATGTGGAATCTGACCTGTATCCTTCAGAGTTCTGGGGAGTTGAGAGGAGTCTTAGCAGGAAGTGACACAGTCTGGTCTGCACTTGAGAGAAGTTGTTTGGCCCCCGTGTGCACATGGGGTTGGACGTGGGTGGGCCAAAGGCCAGGAGCCCTGGTGGTTCAAGTGGACCAGGTGAGCAGTTGGAACCCACCATTCGTTCCATGGGAACAAGGTGGGGCTGTCACTTCCATAAAGATTACAGCCTTGGGAACTGAGGGCAGCAGTTCTACTCTGTCCTGTGGGGTCACTGTGAGTCAGAATGGACTCCATGGCACACAGCAACACACCAAAGGCGAGGGCCTCAGGTGGAAGGCTGTTAAACAGCCAGTGAGAAGTGGCCAAGGAGGGAGCAGTGAGTGTGGATAGTGAGTGTTGACAGTGAGTGTGGGTGAAGGTGGAAGCCTGCAAAGTTGAGGAAGAGTGCGGATCCCGGGTTTCTGCTTTGAAGGACGAGATTTCCCCTTAGCATCGATGCCACTAGAGTGAGGTCACATTTGTGGAGAGAGATGGATTTTCTGTTTGGCACATGCTGGGTCTGAAATACCTGGGATGCAGAGAGGTGGAGACACGGCTGTGGTTTGGGTCTGAGTTGGCAGAGGTCTGGGCCCAAGGAGCAGCTTTAGAGGCCACGGAACAGGGCTGGTGTTGGAACTGTGGGTCAGGACGGGGCTTCCGGGAGAAGACGTGGGGAGAAGATGTGGCAGGGACAGTGCTGATGACTGCAGGCCTTGAAGGCTCTCGAAGCCACGGCTGAGAAGCCCTGAGAAAATCCAGGAGGGACTTCCTGCCCCGAGGCCCATGGGAGATGGCATGTTGGACAGAAAGAGTCCAAGTGGCAATGGGAGAGTGTCCGTTGGGTTCGGCTGCCAAGCTCGCTGGTCACTTCCGGAGTGGAGGGGCAGGGGCCATACTGAAGAGGGTTAGGGAGTAAACGGGAGACCAGGACATGGTGGCAGCAGGGAAGGGCCTCCTTCCGGGTGCCTGATGCTGAGTGGAAGGGAGAGAAACGGCAAAGGCTAGGAGGAACCCGGGGGTGTGTGGGGGGTGGGTTCGCGTCATCGGAGAGATGTCCTGAGGCAAAAGACAAGAAGAGGAAGCGGGGAGGTTCAGGATGGGTGAGCTGGCGAGCTCCACGGGCCGGTGGGAGGGCCTGGGACCCTCCGCTTGGATGAGGCAGGGATGTGAGGGAAGGCCCAGTGGAGAGACGTGTGAACGTGAAGGTGAAGGATGGGCTCACTGTGTACCTGACCCCCTTACAGTGTGGGGGGCAGAGTGGTCTTCAGAGCGTGGGGTGGTGGTGCTCACCGGGGGATCAAAGAAAGATGAAGGCAGGTGGGGAGCACGTTGTCAGGGAGCAGTGAGGACCAGAGGCCAGGAACGTAGGTGCCACCACGCTCCTCTGGGTGATTTTGTCCTCTCAGAACCCCACAGGGGGGTTGCCTCTAATGGGTTGGGTGGAGAAGTACAGAAACCTGCCAGCAGGACTGGCCCAGAATCGGGTCTTCCCTGGGCCACTGTGACGGAAAAAGAGGACCCAGGAAGGACGAGTAATGAGGGTGTGACCGAAAGGGTCGCCAGTAGGGAGGTGGGTGAGGTGAGACGTGAGAGCAGAGAGCACTAACGGGGAGGCGGATTGGAGCCGCCAGGGCCTGGTGCTCTCAAGGACGTGACGTGGTGTGGGGTGCTCCCGGGGCCTGTGAATGAACCCCTCTCCTTCTCTTCTGAGTCTGGGCGGTGCAATGAACACCAGCGGGGACTGGGCAGACAGAGGTGATAACACAGCTTAGCCAGCGTGAGCTGG
>NW_006921945.1:649246-650127 GCF_000298275.1 Orycteropus afer afer | reverse complement strand
CAGTGGAGAGACGTGTGAACGTGAAGGTGAAGGATGGGCTCACTGTGTACCTGACCCCCTTACAGTGTGGGGGGCAGAGTGGTCTTCAGAGCGTGAGGTGGTGCTGCTCACCGGGGGATCAAAGAAAGATGAAGGCAGGTGGGGAGCATGTTGTCAGGGAGCAGTGAGGACCAGAGGCCAGGAACGTAGGTGCCACCACGCTCCTCTGGGTGATTTTGTCCTCTCAGAACCCCACAGGGGTGTTGCCTCTAATGGGTTGGGTGGAGAAGTACAGAAACCTGCCGGCAGGACTGGCCCAGAATCGGGTCTTCCCTGGGCCAGTGTGACGGAAAAAGAGGACCCAGGAAGGACGAGTAATGAGGGTGTGACCGAAAGGGTCGCCAGTGGGGAGGTGGGTGAGGTAAGACGTGAGAGCAGAGAGCACTAACGGGGAGGCGGATTGGAGCCGCCAGGGCCTGGTGCTCTCAAGGACGTGACGTGGTATGGGGTGCTCCCGGGGCCTGTGAATGAACCCCTCTCCTTCTCTTCTGAGTCTGGGCGGTGCAATGAACACCAGTGGGGACTGGGCAGACAGAGGTGATAACACAGCTTAGTCAGCGCGAGCTGGAGCGGGAGTGCGGCTGACATGGTGCCCCTCCCTTCAGACTGCTCCTGCTGGCGGGGCTGGGGGAGGCTGTGTGTGTGGGGAGGCCGTGGACTGAGAGAGGGCAGCCTAGCTCCACGCCTTGGACCTTCTGGCTATGGAGGCACTGAGGGCAGGTGGGGTGGGAGAGGCTGAATTTTCCCTCTTTGTAACTCACACATGGACGCCTGAGAGCAGGGGAACAGGCACCCTTGAGGCATAAGAGCCGACTGACCAGAACATGGGGTATGACTAGAGG
>NW_006921945.1:644645-647444 GCF_000298275.1 Orycteropus afer afer | reverse complement strand
CGGGTGGAGGATGCCCTGGCAGGTGGGTGGGGTGCTCTAGTGGGTGGGGAGGAGGTGCTCTGGGGCACGTTCTGGTGGGTGGGGGGGACACTGGTGGGCAGATGGGGTGCTCTAGTGAGTGGGTGAGTGGGTGCTCTGCTGTGAGGGCTCTCTGGTGAGTGGAGGGGTGGGTGCACTGACCTGTGTCTTTTGGACTTGCGCAGCCCCTTCCCAAGAGTTGCGCCCCGAGGTCTGGAAGGAGGTGCAGCTGTCCACCATCGAGCTGTCCATCACGACGCGGAACCGGATGCTGGACCTGGCGGTGGGTGTGTTGGCGGGTTATAGTGGAAGAGCGTTGAGTGCCTGGAAGATGACAGACCGTGTGTTCTCCCTCTGACTCGGTTCCTTTCTGTTCTGCCCTGTGGGGGTAGAGTGGGAAGGACAGGGGCAAGCCGGGCAATGGGTGGCTGTAAGGAGCCATGGCCTGGCGGGGCTGACGGAGCAGGGGCTTGGCCATCTGCCAGCCTTCTGCTGGCTCCAGGGAACTTGGCAGCTTCCGGCTTCCAAACGCTGAGGGCGGAAGGCCTCTCAGAGCTAAGTCAGCTTTGCCCATCCGTCCTGGGGTAAAAGTGTGTGGCTTTGACTCAGGTAAATCCCGTTATTTCTGTGACTGTGTTGAGTGTGAGGGCCCCCAGTAGGTTTTATTTGCGTTTAGTCTATAGACCTCACTGTCCAGTGTGGCAGACCTAGCTGTGTGGCTGTTTAATTAGAATTAAGTAAAATTAATTACAGTTAAATACAATGAAAAGCAGTCCCTCAGTTGCACCAGCCCCCATCAGTGCCCCAGAGCCGGGAGCAGCTCACAGTGTGCGCAGTGCAAGGCACAGACGTGACAGGCCTGTTGTTGCCAGCAGGCCCGCAGGGTGGCGCTGCCGTGGACAGTGCTCTGAAGGACAGCGGGGGTGAAGCAGGGTCAGGAGACCACGCTGCTGGTGTGTAGCCCGGGGACTGTGGGTTGTTTTCACAGTTTTAAACGGTTGGGGAGAAAAAGGAGTGGGATCTGGGGACACATGAGAAGTACGTGAAATTCTTCCTTCAGTATCCATTGGTAAGGCTTTATCCAAGGGTAAATAACTACACTATCAACGGCATCATTAACACGCTGGCTGGCTGCTTTCATGCTACAACGGCAGAGGTGCGACAGGCTGCCTGGCCCGTGGTGTCCCAAAGCCTTTACTGTGTGGCCCTTTACAGAAAGGTTGGCTGACCCCTGGTGTAGTGAACACCTTAGTAATTCATATTAATGAGGGTGCTAATAGGAACGTGGGAGCTCTGGTAGCATAGTGGCTAAGACACTTGCCTGCTAACCAGACGGCTGGCGGTTCAAACCCACCAGCCACTCCTCGGAAGGAAGGTTGGGCAATCCTACTTCCGTAGTGATACTGCCTCGGAAACCCAAGGAGGGGTCGCTATGAGTCGGGTTTGACTCGACGGCACATAACAACAACAACAATAGGAACGTGATCCCTGACTGTGCATCCATGACAATCTGCGACTTTTACGCATATCAGAGTAGTGCAGTCACAGGTTAGAAGCGCCTGGAAACTGGCAGCTGGAGCTTGACAGGAGGGAGGCGGTCACTTCCTGTGTGGATATTCAGAGTATGCTAACAGCCAGTGTTTTTCTGACGAGGAAGGTAGAATGTGGCCATTGCAGAGAGCTGGAGAGCCCGGCTCCTTTACCTTCTAAGCAGTGTCCAGTGTGCTTCAAAATTATGTGTGACAGATGGAACCACTGACATGCTTGGGGGAGTCGCGGGGATTACCGTCGAGAACTTGTACAGGATGTAGAGAAGCATCTCAGTTCCCAGTGTGATGGACGGATGTGGAAGCAGATCACCAGGCCTTTCTTCTGTGGCACATCAGGGTGCACTCACCACCAACCTAGAGGCCAGTAGCTGAGCACAAACTGCTTGTGCCGCCCAGGGACCTCTTAGGAATCAGCCAGAAATGGGTGAAGGACAGGAACAGAAAGGCACAGGAGGAGTAAACTACAGCCTCTGTGCAGTGGCCGCTACCAGTCCCTGGCCACTGTTGACAAGTTCACACAGGACTCACGAGACCCTCGCAGCTCCACTGATGGCAGATACCATCTCCGTCTGTACCTTTGAGGTGAAGGAACAGAGACTGCCCGAGGTCACTGTAGAATGGTAACTGCTGAACTGCCACACAGTCAGAAGCTCCAAAGCGTCATGGCGGGCGGGGGACGGGCCGCCTCGCGGGCCTTCAGCACCTTCCTATGGATGGTGCTCTTTCCAGCACCAGCCTGGCAGTGTCCGTGAAGCACCCAAGATGTCTGCATACATTTGACCTACCAAGTGTACTTTTAGCAATTTTTCCTGCAGAAAAACTTGGTTGAGCACTTACTGTGGGCAATCCCCTCCCTTCTCACGTAATGGAAGTATGAGAACGTCCATGAAGGTGCATGTATTAAGGCCAACAAACAGATTTGGGTCCCGGAAATGTTGCCTTAGGCTAGGTTCTCTAGAGAAGCAAAACCAGTCAAGCTTATATATGTATATATAGAGAGAGAAGTTGATCTCTGGAAAATGGCTCACACGGTTAGAGAGGCTGGCAAGTCCCAAGTCCATGGGCCAAATGTCAAGCTGGAGCCCGTTCCTGACTCGTGGAGCTGCAGGGACTGACGAGCCCAAGATTGGCAGGCAGCACAACAGGATCCAGATCCAACAGAAGGTTCCCCAGGGAACAGTCACTCTTTTGTGTGTGTGTATGATTTGGGTGAAAGTTTACAGAGCAAATT
>NW_006921945.1:640270-644135 GCF_000298275.1 Orycteropus afer afer | reverse complement strand
GGACTAATTGTTTCCATGAATCTTTGGTTTTCTTCATTTTTCTTTGCTCTGGATGAGGAGAGACCCATCATTGCATCTAGATGGCTGCTTGCAAGCATTTAAGATCCCAGTCACTACCAGCCAAAGTAGGATGTGGAACAGTGGAACAGTCACTCTTGTCAAAAGTTGTGGATCCCTTTGGGGAAGGCTGGGAGAAAGATCAACAGTATGAATTTTTATCAGTGTATTGGGGTCCTTCCTCAAAGGGACCCAGCCTCCTCTTCATTCAAGGGGTTGTGGGTCTGTAAACTGACTCAAGTCTGGAAATTGATTGAGAGGCTGTGACTCTATATCCTGGTGATTCAATCTAGACTGCTATTCATGTGACCTAGAATTCTTCTATCTATACAGATCAAGTAAATATTTAGTAGGTTTGCCATGTATTTCACTCCTGGAACACCATGCCTAAGTAGCCAATGCCATAATTCCACACAAGTCAGAGTATTCTAATTACTGTTTTGACTCTGCTGTCCATTATGGTAATCACGCCCACCTTGTCTTTGTCAATTAACTGCTGCAACTTGGCTCCTGCTACCAGGGGGTCCAGTCAGCCCAATTGTAGTTAAGTGTCTTAGCTCAATTAGGGCAGTTCCCATTGTCAAATCTGGCTTAGTGAAATAGCAATCACAGCAGTCTTCAGGGATGCTGGGGCTCCCTTCACACATTTGTTCCTCACTGTAGTGGTGAAAGGCATGTCCTCTGGGCTCGCCATTTCTGGGTCTGTGAGTCTAATCAGATAAATCCATTCCAACATGCCAATTTCCCTAAACCTCTGGATGCCGCCTTCTACGTTATACCAAGGCATGTTTGGTAGTTCACCTTGACTTAAGGTAGGCCAGCACATAATCCATGCTTCAATAAACCAACCAAATAAACTATTAGATCCTTTCCTAAACTCTCGAGCTGAAACATTGAATGAAGAATCCGTACTTAGTGGACCTAAATCAATAAACTCAGACTGATCCAATGTTACATTCTTTGCACCATCATCCCACCCTCAGTAGCCATTCCCATACATATTCTCCAGGTTTCTATCTCTGCATGTTAGCAAAATCAAGCAGGTCTTTTTGGGTGTAGTATACCACTTCCTCAGTCACACTTGCACTTCACCTTTTGGGGTTCCCTTGGACTTAAATCTAGTTACAGGTCTGGAAGCAACAATGAGTGGTTAGGGCAGTTCCTGAGAACATTGAGCAATGTCTTCCATGGCATCTACCTCAGGCAATGACCCAGCAGGGACAGTTCGGTTAATCCCATCAAATGGAGGTGGGAGGGATGATGGTTTTAGAGTAGTCACTTCAGATGGGAGGGGTGGTGCTGTTAGCAGGAGGGATTCAGTTTAGGGGTGCTGTGTGCCCATCTTCCTTTCTTCCCATGTGTCTCTGTCCCAGGTTTCAGGGATTTTTCACTGATTTTTCCCAATCAGTGCTCTCACTTTAACTTCACATACCATTCTGGGTTGGCAATCCAGTTGGCATTGTGATTCAGCCACCCTTATAATAAGACTTTGGGTTTGGTTTTTGGCAATATCAGTTCTGTTACTAGAAGAAATAAGGCTTTCTTTCAGGGCACAGCTGGAAACATTGAGGTCTTTCATGAGGCGCTTAAGCTGTGACTCAGCAGTCCTGAGCTCATGTCACTCTCACCACCTTGTCTAGTGTAAGGAGGACCAACCAACCAGCTTCCTTATACTCATGCTGACAGAATTGCAGAAAAGTGTCAATATGTGATCACCCTGTCAATATGTGATCACCCAGAGCCTCACCTCTCAAAAATACTCGATCTGTTGGTGGTTCTATTTTGCATGTTAATGTTGCCACTTCATGGCTCAGATTAGCAGGGCCCTCTACTAATGAAGGCCGAGTCACCAGGGCTTCTACGATGAGTCAAACTGGAGAACCAACCACAGTGTGAGCGATGAGTTTTCTGCTCCCGCGTTTCCTCGGCTGCTCTGTGATCACAAGTCTCCAGCGTTGTGTTCCCATTCTGCACGTCGCTCCCTGCTCTGATGGCCGAGTGCCAGTGACATTGCGCTCAGCGAGCGTGGGATTGCTACAGAGGATGAGCTGCGTTCAGAACACTGGGTGTGTTTTATCTCTGCGATTATAAAAGCATCTGACGCTGTGCTGCTTATCGTTGACGGCAGCATGCTCTTTTTCCGCTCTTCCCCATACCTCTTGGTAGAAATGAGAGAGGCCGTACAGTATTCAGAGACAGTGGTGCTGCCGCGTAACAGCTCAGAATGTTCGCTCATAACTCAGGAAAAGTGCACTCAGAGAGTGAAAGGGGCTCGAGGGGGCCGGGGGTATGAAAATCAGGATTTCTTGTACGCTCCACTCCCTGTTTCTGTGATAGGAAAAGCTGTGAAACAAGCCATTCAGAGACTGGTTACAGCCAATGGTCCATTTGTTTAAAATGTCCCCGATACATTTATTCCTAAGGAAAGTTGTTCATCTGTGTGGGTGTAGCGTACCACTTCCAGGTTGAAAGGAGTGTGCTTCAAATGACTTCATTTCTTTTGAAAAAGTTCCCTCACGTGTAATTGAGTCCTATGGGTGAGGCAGGAAGGTGCCAGTTGCCTGTGGTTCAGGCGCCATTAGTGGAGAAGTCCATTTCCCCACTGCTGTCCGTTTACCTCCGTTGCCCACCAGTGCCTGTACCCGTGGGAATGTGGCCAGTCCTCTTACCCTGTGTATCCTGAGTTGTACGAAACAGCTACAAGAAAACCCAGACCACTTGCCCTCAAGTCAGTGCCAATTCAGAGCCACCCTGCGAGCTTCCGGCAGCACTCCACTCCGTGGGGTTTTCAGTGGGTCATCTCTAGCCAGTGGTTCACCAGGGCTTTGTCCCGAGGCACCGTCACTTGACCGTTTGCACCATCCTGGGACTCCTTACTTGTCCTAGTCCTTTGTCGTTCACTTGCCAACTCGGAGCGATCCTGTGAGTCACGGGATGACGCCCTGCCCCGTCCTGCCCCATCCTCACCAAACCCCTGCTGGGTCTGAGCCCGTCGTTGCAGCCTCTGCGTCGGCCGCCTCGCCGAGGGTCGTCCTCTTTTTCACTGACCCTCTACTTCACCGCATGATGTCTGTCTCCAGATACTGCGCTTCCTGATAGCATGTCCAGAGTGTGACACGAAGTCTCGTCATCCTTGCTTCTAAGGAGCATTCGGGCTGTCCTTCCACAACCAATTTGTTCGTGCTTCTGGCCCAAACCGCTGCCATGGAGTCGATTCGACTCATGGCAACCCTGTAGTACGCAGTAGACTGCACCATGGGATTTCAAGGCTGTAAGTCTATACGGAAGGAGACGGTCTCCTCTCCTCCTGGGGAGCAGCTGGTGGGTTCAGACCACTGACTCTGTCGACAGAGCAGTGCTTTAACCACAGCACCACCAGAGCTCCTGGTTCCTCTGGCAGCCCATGGTACATTCAGGATTCTTCACTAGAACCATAATTCAGAGGCATCAACTCTTCTTCAGTTTTCCTTATCCATTGTCCAGCTCTCACATGCATATGAAATCAGAAAAACCAAACTCACTGACCCCTCCTTCGGTTTCTGAGGCAGTATCCCTATGGAAGTACATTGCCCAACCTTCCTTCCGAGGAGTGGCTAGTGGGTTTGAACCGCCAGCCTTCCAGTTAGCAGTCAAAAGCCTTAGGCGCTACACCACCACATGCATATGAGGCGATTGAAAATGCCCTGCTAGAGTCAGGCACATATTAGTCTTCAATGTGACGCCTTTGCTCTCTTGCACGGTAAAGAGGTCTTTTTTTTTTTTTTTTTTTAAGACTTTTTTTATTTTATTTATTATATATTTAAAATGA
>NW_006921945.1:631634-636694 GCF_000298275.1 Orycteropus afer afer | reverse complement strand
CCCCCCCTTTTTTTTCCTCCAAATGATTTTGAGTTTTGTTCCACATTGTTCTCCCTCTCTATCAAGGATCTCCTACATAGATCCCCTTCCAAGTGGATGGCAGTGGGATTTTCGTTTTCTTGATGTTAAGGTGTAGTCCATACTATACAGACTGTGTTCTTCAGTCTTCATTAGTAAGTACTTCATCCTCCCTTTCAGCTAGCATGGTTGTGTCGTCTCCATACTGCAGGTTGTTAATGAGTCTTCCTCCACTCCTGATGCCAGTTCTTCTTCATATAGTCCAGCCTCTTGGATTATTGCTCAGCGTACAGATTGAATAAGTTCAGGGAAAAGATACAACCCTTTCACACTCCCTTCCTGATTTTAAACCATGCAGTATCCCCTTGTTCTGTTCGAACAACAGCCTCCTGATCTATGTACAGGCTCCTCGTGTACAGTTAAGTGTTTTGGGATTCCCATTCTTCTGAATGTTAGTCATGATCTGTTACGATCCACAGAGGCAAATGCCTTTGCATAGTTGGTAAACCACAGGTAAACATCTTTCTGGAATTCTCTGCTTTCAGCCAGATCCATCTGACATCAGCAGTGATGTCCCTCAGTCCACGTCCTCTTCAGAGTTCGACCTGACATCAGCAGTCATGTCCTCAGTCCACGTCCTCTTCAGAGTTCGACCTGAACTTTTGGAACTTGTCTGTTACTGTACTGCTTGTTGCAATTGTTGAATTGTCTTTAGCAAAATTTTACTTGGATGTGATATTAATGATATTGTTGATGATTTCTGCATTCTTTTGGATCACTTTTCTTTGGAATGGGCACGTATATGGATCTCTTCCAGTCAGTTGGCCAACAAGCTGTCTATCAAATTTCTTGGCATAGTAAGTATTTCCAGCATTGCAGCTGTTTGTGGAGACCTCTCGATGGGTGTTCATCAATTCCTGGTGCCCTTTCACTGATGCCTTCAGTGCGGCATGGACTCCTGCCTCCAAGACCAGCGGTGACTTTGGTGTCTTGGCTTGTGGTCTAGTGTCTGGTACCGGCTTCTCTTCACTAGGACGTCTTTATAATAGTCCCTTCTTCTCCTTCAGCATTCTCTTGGTTATTCTTGGTTCTTTGGGCTTCTAGAAACCCTTTATTGATTTTACTAAAGTCTACACAGAAATGCACTGTACCGATCAGGATTATGTTGAACCTGTAGATCAGTTGAAGAAATGGCATCTGCACAGTTTGCTGCCTCTGTGGTTTGAACATGCGCTAGCTCTTCGTTCGTTCAAGCCTTCGTGGTTTTCTGTCTGTTGCGGGATCCATGCCTGCTTATCTTAGTTTTTGATGCTGTTGCAAATAGTATTTCTTAACATTTTGTTTTCTTGCTGTTTCAGGTTGGTGTGTGGACAGAATTTCTTATATTGATTCTGAATCAGCAACCTATGTTTTTGCCAATGATACTGAACATATCTGTGGGTTCTTTTGTTTTTTGACGGATTCTGTCCTATCAGCTGCAGATAATGCAGGTTCCGTTTCTTCTTTCCAGGCTTCTGTCTCCCCTCCCTGCACTGCTGGGGCCTCAGCCAGAGTTGGGTGGGAGGGTGAAGGCGGACATTGTTCTCTTGTTCCTGATCTCACAGAGGCTCGCTGCTCCCTTCCCGACTTGGTACCTCTTGTTAATGCCCTTGTCAGTTACAGAGCCCTTTCCCTCCCCGTTGGCTGAGCACTGCATCAGGAGTACATGTGTAACTTCGTGGAGAGCTTTCCTGCCTCGTTGAGTTGTACGATCTCGTTCCGTCTGTCAGTCAGTGAAGTATCTATGCTGGTTGTGAACGTTGTTCTGGGACTTCTGTTTTTGGCCACAGTGGAGCCACAAGGCCTAGCTTTACCTTTGTATCATGAGCAACTGAAAACCTGGACAAGACTGGGAGGAGATCCTGCCAGGTGCTGGGCAAGCCAGTGGTGTAGTGCGGGGACCCTGTGGGAGGGGAACAAGGAGGGGAGCCCTGCTCCTGCCCAGCCGTCCATGAGAATGGTCCAGTCACAGCTCCGACAGGGGCCTTTGCCAAGCCCAGTGGCCTCCCTCAGGCAAGGCCCATCAAGACGAGGCACATCCCCCCTCTGTCTCCTGTGCGCCCCACGGCCAGAGTGAGGCTGTTCAGACAGAGCCAGGTCACGTTTCCTCAGAGGCTCTTCACGTCACTCAGCCTGAGTCATTCTGTCTGCTGGTCAGTCTGCCCTCCTCCTCTTGGATGCTGCCGCCTCCCCTGCTCTGGTGTGGCCTCCCGCTGTCCCTGCCCTCTGCTGCCATCCTGGCCTCCTGGCCATGCTTGGACCTTTGCCCTGGCCGTTCCCGTGGCCTGGGTCTGCCTGAGACCAGGGACCATCACTTGGGAATGATTAGAAGTGGGCAGTACTGGGCCCCACCCAGGCCGACAGATCAAAAGCCCTCCAGGTGATGCGTGTGGCGGGCTGAGAGCTGCTTCCCTTGTCCCATCTGCTCCGTACTCCTGCTGGTCCCTCTCGGGGTGGCCTCAGTGAGGCCCCCTGGGCTGGACATTTTTTAAACACACTCCCTCCACTGGACCCGCTTTAGACATGCCCCCTCCGCTAGCCTCCTTTGCACACGTGCGCCTGGTGCTCTTTGCGTCATGTCCCTGATCTCTGTGTCTCCTCCGTCCCCTAGTCTCCTGTGCATGTGGCTGTCCACCGCCACCTGTGACCGTGCTCTCTCACGTACAGTTGTAGTGGCTGTTTTGCTTAGCCCCTCCCCTCCCTCAGCAGAACGTCTGTGGCTTGTGGGCAGAAGGCTCTTTCATCCCTTGCCTGGCCCTAGCTCTGACTGGTCGGGTGCTTGATAATAGTCGTCAAATAGAAGGTGGACGCTGTGTGACGTCCTCATGTCTGCCCAGGACCCTCTGATCTCAGGACCTTGGTGGCCCCTGGCTTTTCCTGGGGCCATGGACTGTGAGCCTGGCCCCCAAGAAGCAGCCTCTGCCTGCAGCCCACCTGGACTTGTTGGGATCTGTTCACGGAGGGCTGGCGTGTCCTGCTGGCAGCTCACTGGACGCAGATGTGGGTCTGCACAGGCGATGCCCTGGTGTAGCCCCGCCCCCCCAGCTTCCTGTGGCTGGGAATGAAGGCCTTACACGCCCTGCTTGCGCCCAAAGTGCCAGGACCTCACTTAACGAGAACATAGATGTGGGCTCTGCCTGCCATGGAGCTGAGGTGATGAGAGGTGACATGCAGGGAGGTCTGAGTGTGGCTGGGCAGGGTGGGTGGAGAGCCGGGCCTACGAGGGGGGACCCCAGGGATTGGCAGCCCCTGGGAGCAGATAGCCGAGCTTCAGAAGCCTCCCCCAAACGGGCGATTGTCATTTGGCTTAGGTCGTAAAGAATAAGTGATGCAGGTGAATCTCATGGGCTGTAAACTTGACCTCAGTAGAGACGTTAATAGAAAATGGCACCAGGGAATGGACTCTGGGATGGAGGCACGGACCTTCCTGGAACACACAGCTTCAGGGTATGGCCGCACTGTGGGTGGCTGGGCTGCAGTCCCCACGCTGGGGGTGTTAACATCCGCCCTCCCCTTGCAGAGCGACGAGGACTTCATGAACATCTGCATCGAACCCGACACGGTCAGCAAAGGAGACTTCATCACTCTCGGGTGAGCGGCGGGGACGCAGGTTAAACACGCCCCCTCCACCGGACAGAGGGGTGGACAGAGGGGCTTCTTCCATCCAGGTGCGCTGGGCAGTGAGGGGCTGGACTCCTTTGGGTACTCTGCGTTCTGCTTGCCGTGGGGCCCTATGCACGGCCTCCCACTCTGCCTTCCCTCTTCACGGCGGGGCAGAGGGGCAGCAAGGTGGGCAGCAGAATTCAGATTCCAGGGCCACAGAGCCGACCAGACCGTGATCCTGCCCGTGTCCTCACACGGACGAGCCACTGTTGTGGTCCCTAGTGCTGCTCTGACAGGAACATACCACAGATGGGACGGCCTTAGCAAACAGGAGGTTATTCTTACGCTTTAAGTCCCAAATTCAAAGTGCCAGGCTCTAGAGGCTGGGTGAAAGCCCCTCAACCTTGGGGTCCAGTGCTGCCTCCTGCTCCCGGCCCACTGAAACTGGAGGCTCGTCTTCACTCAGCTGCTGGGTGCTGAGACTGACAAACCTATGGTTGACATGTAAAAAGGCACCGTCCCAATGTTACTGAACCACACGGCAGGCCACTGATTCAAGTCCATTGAAAGTCCCAGGGTCAGCAGAGCATGGCGGGCTGCTGAACAATGACTCAACTACATGCAGGATTCAAGTGTGCCATAAGTTAGAGACTGTTCCCAAAGGCTTCTTACATACAAGAAGCAGACCACATCCCTAAGGCAGCTACGCAGCTGCTCCCAGTAGATTCCACCATGGAGTTGATTGCCAGTCCCATTGTGGAGAATCCTGCATCCAGCTGCCCAGCCACTCAGCCAGGCCCAGGCAAGTTGACAACAACCTTAACTCCCACAGTGGTCCACCACCTCTGGCTCATGTCCCTGTCAGTGGCAGGTGGGGCCGTCTGTCTTTGTCTCGGGAGATGGCATGTGGTTGGCCTCTTTCAGTTACTCTCCTGCCAGCCCAGCTGAGACAGTGCTCAGGCCCCCCCGCTTCCGGTGCAGAGGCCCTTCCTGGCCCTGTTGCATTGGCTAAGCCCCATCTGCCTGGAGCAGTATTGGTGGAGAATGATGAAGCCCGCCTCCAGTCTCAGCACCTGGGGTGCTGCTGTCTCCATGCCAACAGGCAGCCTGCCCGCTGGTCCTGGCTCTGTCCTGCAGCGCCCCCTGGGGTCCATGTGGGTTGGATGTTGCTGCTGTGCGGCTGGTCTCCAGGGCCACTTCGTGTCCACATACATGCAGGGGGCCTGACTGCAGAACGTTGGTTGCCAGCATCTGGTGCTGAGGAGCTGGGCCCTGCAGCTTTGGTCCACTTTCTGTGTCTGTAGAAAGAGAGGAAGGGGAAAACCTTTGGCTTCTGCTACAAGGAGCTCTGGTAGCATAGTGCCTAAGGCACTTGACTGCTAACCAGAAGGCTGGCGGTT
>NW_006921945.1:620984-630559 GCF_000298275.1 Orycteropus afer afer | reverse complement strand
GGGATGTGACATCCGACAACACCCATTTTCCTAGACAGCTGAGTAGGACGTGGTGAAATGTTGCAGAGAACTCGGCTGTGGGTTCCATGCCCTAAAGAATGACTGTGTGAGTTCACTGTCAGGAGATGGACTTCCTTGGATTAGCCGTTACGCTTATCCCACTTAGCATCCCTAGCTATGAAGAGTGTGTATGCACAGGGTGGAGGTAGATGTGTTACATGTGCATGTGCATGCACATGTGTACGTGTATGTGTGTGTGTGTGCACGTATGTGCACATGTATGTGGGCACACATACATGTGTAGAGTCTGGTAGTTCAGTCCAAACCCATTTAGTTAAGCTAAAGTGAGCTGCTTCTAAATCCTGGGGTTGTTGAGTCGATTCTGACTCATAGCGCCCCTAGAGGACAGAGTACAACTGCCCACAGGGTGTCCAAGGCTGTCATCTTTACAGAAGCAGATCCCTCATCTTTCTCCTGCAGAACAGCTGGTGAGTTTGAACGGCCAGCTTCTGGTTAGTTAGCACTCAGCTCGCAGCTGGGCCCCCAGGGTTCACGGTGATATGCCAGGTGGACTTACAGGAGCACAGGGAGTCACTGGAACTGGAGCTCATTCTTTATGTCTGTCAAGGAAGTGTCTCTGTGAAGTTAGAGTGGACACGTCTCTCCATCGAGCGATGAACAGTCATGAGAAGTCCCAGAAGCAGAAGCTCAGGGCCTGTCCTGAGCCTTGCAGTTCTGCATTTTAAATGGGAGGTTCCTGGTAGCCCAGAGTTAGGGCCTGTGGGTCTCTGCAGATGTGAAGAAAAGTCAGAGTCACCCGGTCTCAGCTTTACACATGTTCACCTGCAGCAGGTAAAGCTTCTCGGTAAAGCCATTGTGGAGCTCGACGTCACCCTCTCCTGAGAAGGGCGAGTGTGCCGCCGCCTGCAGTCCAGGCCCGCTTGCTGCTGCCGGTCGCTAACTTGCTCTCTCCTGCGCCAACAGGAGCAAGAGGGTGCGCAATCCCACCCTGCGTCCCGCCGGCACCGAGTGTTTCCAGGCCAGCAGGTGCAAGCTGCGGCTGCCCGAGGTGAGCGGCGGGCGAGGGCAGGGGCGGTGGTCCAGCTGGGCTCAGCCTTGGTCTGTCCCCTTCCCGCCTTCTTCTCCTCCGTCCTGCGTGAGCCTGCCCACAGTTAGGCACCTGCCAAGCACCAGGCCAGGCTCTGGGTTCTGTGGAGGGATCCCCGAAAGATGGAGGCTGGCCTAGGAGTTGGGGAGACCCCAAGCTTCCTGCTGTTCTCTCGGGGGTGTCTTGCAGGGGACCTTTCCATGTCCTGAGCCTTGATTCTTCCCCATGTGAGTGAGGCAAGGGGCAGCCCTGCCACAGCTGGCAGGGGCCTGGGGGCACCGCCCCCCATTGACAGCAATCTGCAGCCAGTGTTCAGGGTGGCGTCACCTTGTTCTGGGCGGTGAAATGCCCAGCTTGGAACAGCGAGTGTAAATGGGGAAAGTGGGAGGTCGGTTGTTGGATGAAACGAGCCTAGGAAGAGTTACTGCGGTTGCAGTAACTGGAGGTCGTGGCCCCTGGACATGTGGTTGGGCTGCCAGGACCCCCACAGGGTGGCCAGACTCTACAGAGTGAATGCCGGATACGGTGCCAGCGATGGCAGGGCTCCTAGAGCTGGTGTCATGGTGGGGAGCTAAGCCTCCCTGAAGAGGTGAGGGTGGACACAGGCTTTCCAGAATCAGTGTCTTTGCTGCTTCTCACTGGGGAAGGACTGGAGCCCAGAGGACCGTGTCACAGGTTTGTGGGTTCACTTCAGAGCTGGCGGGAGCCCTATCATTAATAAATATTTGAATAACACACCTTAGTCCTCAGATCCCAGAGCAGGCCGGGAGGTGAGGGGACTCACAGAGAGAACATGTCCTCCCGTGGGTGGTGGGACTGGGGTGGCCCCCGGTCCCCCACAGAGAGAGCACGTCCTCGTGTGGGTGGTGGGACTGCGGTGCCCCAGCCTCACCACAATGACTGCCAGCGTGCTGTGGTCCGTCCCCAGTGAGGACAGTGTCTCCCAGGCAGTGCCCTGGGGCTGGCCGCCCCAGACCCCACCTCCGAGGCACTGAGGGGTGGAGCCGGCCGGTGCTGTCTCCACAGGGAGCAGGGGGCTCCTTCAGCATCGACAGCGAAGAGTACGAGGCCATGGCCGTGGAGGTCACACTGCTGCCCCAGAAGCTGCACTTCTTCTGTGACCCGAGGATGCGGGAGCAGGCGCTGCCGGGGCCGGCCCCAGCGATGACGGAGCCAGAGGGGCCCGAGGCGGCCCCATAGGTGGGCCCCGCGGGAGCAGGCCGGCCGTCCACGGCCTCTAGCACCCTCCTGCCCCTCATCGGCCCCCCACGCCCTCGTCTCGTGTGACAGCTGACCCTCCTCAGCACTGACCTCCCTGTCTCCTTCCAGAAGGTGCCCGTCCCCTGGGTGGGAAGGGCCATGGAGCCCGGCCGCAGTGGGAAGCAGCCCCGACCACCAGAGCTCCTGGCTGCTCTTTCCCGCTGGAATCTAGGGCGGGTTGCCGCCCCAACCCCTGCCTCCTGTCCCACTGGGCTGTCCTCCGTCAGAAACGTGAGGTGGGGTCCCTCTTCAGTTATGGCCGAAATACTGTAAAATACTAGTTATTTTTTTAAAGTAGTGATTCCTGTCACCTTGCATGAGAACCACATGGGGTACATGTTGAAAGCTGACTCACTTGTGGGGGGGCCTCACTCGATGGGGGGGCAGGACTCTGTTTTCAGAAGCCCCCCCTCTTGTGACTCCACAAGTGCTCCCTCAGCAGTGCTCCACAGATTACCACTTCTGTGCCCCAGAAGTCCTTTGAAGAGTCATACCCCCACATACAGCTAACGGGAGGGCTGACATTTTCATGCAACTTAACCCTTTCACGACCGCAGTAGTCTGCTTTGAGGTTTTTGTTGATACCATATGGAATGGAAGGCCTGCTGACATAAAGGGAAAAGATTTATTTGAGGTAATATAGATTTTGATCCTATTTCATGGGACACATATGTCCCAAGTGGATTCTGGTGGTAGGAATGGTGGGTTGAGGCCTGTTTCTTCAGATTCACACAGTTACACAGTTCCTACAGTGCCAGCCTTCTGTCAGACCTGAGAGGCTGAAAGTGTTGGTGGGCAGTATGTGTCCCATGGGTCATGAGAGGGTTGAATAGTTGCCAAAGTATGTACTTTCTGTTGCCATGTAAATAGCAACATTTTAAAATAAAGTTGTTAACCACTCTTAAATACAGGCACTGTAAACTCAGTACTGCTGCTATTTCATACTTTCCATCCGTTGAAAGAAATAAATGAACAGGTCCTTACGTTGGCATCTCACACTGGCTCTTCTCCTTGGGGGATCTCCTCGCCATTTTCCGCAGTGTCGTCATGATGTTGTCCATCTTTATGCTTGAGATTACTGTTCAGTCACCCTGTTAGCATCTTACCAACAGACTGTATAAATAGGAATAACAGTTTTCAGTTCTGCTTGAAATGCTAATTCATACAGAATACATTTTTTGCCAATTATTGGCACACATGTGATAGAAACAATTTTGATCTAAATATCTGTACCTAAGCCTTACACGTGACTAGAAGGGCCCCTTCCACTGAGTTCATTTGTCCGTTTGTCCAAGAAGACGCCATGTTGCCCACAGCTGCGACGAGCCTCTCGCCAACTTTCCAGATGCCAGCACGTGGTAAGCCGACGGGAACAGAAGAGTTCTGTCCTGAGGGTGTCACTGAGCTCTGTGAGTGACATTTGGAGTTACGTAAGAAAAGTCACAGGGATCCTGCATGAAAACCTTTTAATAATGGCTTCCACCCACACACTGGAGAGGGGCATCATGCTTGTGGGGGGTCAGCAGAAACGAGGGGACCCGCCATGAGGGGACCCTCCATGAGGTGGCCTGGCACAGTAGCTGCAGTGGTGGACTTAACACAGGAGTGACCGTGACCATGGGCAGGACTGGGTGCATTGTGTCCTATTACGTGTCATACGGTCACTGCGCACGGAGCCAGCTCAGGGACGACTGAAACACCACCAAGCAACCTGATTAGGGGTTGAAAGAATGAGCCGGGAATGACCTGACGTGCGAAGGATTTCTCGGCCCGCCCAGTAGGATCCTTTTAATCCTGTGGGCGTTGGTCTCGCTCCAGCCCGAGGTTTATGCTGCAGGGGCACAGCACGCAGTCCGCAGTCCGTTTACGGAGTGGGGAGGAGCAGGGTGGTGAGGCGGGAAGGAGAGCCGGCAGCCCTCACTCCACACCCGTTCCCAGCAGAGCCGTTTGGACGCAGCTCACGTGTCCATCCCTGTGAGCCCCTCAGGGTCAAGAGCAGTGCTTGACAGAGGAGTCCAGCAGCTATGGAAGCCCTGGCCATGTGTCCTGTAGGAGTTGCCCTGATGCCCGTGGAGGGAGATGGCCATCTACTGTCAGCACGTCTGCCAGACCCAAGAGAACCTGGCGCATCCTGGCTCTGCAGCAGCATGGGGGCCACTGTCCTCTGCCGACAGGCTGCGCGTGTGGCCGTGAGTCAGTCCGTCAGAACGATGCATGTGGGGTTGGGGAAGATTTTGTCCAGGTGAAGGTTGGTTGTGTTGTTATGTGCCGTCGAGTCAGACCCGACTCATAGCGACCCCTCCTTGGGTTTCTGAGGTGGTATCACTACGGAAGTAGATTGCCCAACCTTCCTTCCGAGGAGTGGCTGGTGGGTTTGAACCGCCAGCCTTCTGGTTAGCAGTCAAGTGCCTTAGGCACTATGCTACCAGAGCTCCTCCAGGTGAAGGTTGCTCCATTTTCAATAGAATCCTGCCTTGTTCCCAGTGTGTCCCTTGGTTTAGACTACGTCGTGGGAGAATGTGGTTTCCTCGTCTGTTGCTTTGTGCATTGTCCTTCTGTACCATGTGAGAGAAATTGACTCTCAGCGCGGTGAGGGGCAAGTGGTCTCTGCTGGCCGGATCTGGACTCCGGAGGGGTCTGAAGGAGAAGCCGAGGCCCTCCGCCTCCCACTTAACACAGACCTTCTGGCGGGTTCAGGTCACCCGGAAGCTAAGGTTATCTCTGCTGAGAGCGTAGCAGGCGCCCTCCACTCAGTACTTGAATAGCAAGCTGTCGGCCTCGCCCCATCGGATCCTCACACATCTGCACGCGCGCTTGTAATCACCACCTGCCAGGGCTGCACACTGCCCTCGCGGCAGCCCCTGAGGTGGGCAACAGTCTGGCCAAACAGCTCGGGAAGCAGAAACCTGGCTTTGCACCAGGCACTTTGATTCCAGAGCCAGTAATGTTGGTAATTTATACCGGCTTAAATGTTCCCCCCGTGGTTAAAAGCAAAACAAACATACCCAGGCCCCAATCCCTAATGTCTTAAACTAAACTCTGATAGAGGTTCTGTGGCAAAGGCTTCAGTCTCTAGTGGTTCCTCTCTAGATGCAGCCTGAGAGGCTGAGCGTGCGTGGCCGTGGCTCCTCTGGGTGGGCCTGGCCTTGGCTCTTCCAGACGGGTCATTATTCCCGACTCCGGTTTCCATCCCCGAGGAGCTTACCTGAGCATGTCCTCTGGGGCTAGAGGTCCCAGTGCTCACCTTCCTCCAGCATGACTGTGGGTGACGTCAGTGTCACCTGTGAACCCTTTCTCCTCTCTACCACGGACCACATTTCTTGGACAAGGTGAAGGACTTCCACACACAAGTTCGTGTTAAAATGTGAGCTTTAATTGTAAAAATTGTTCTCTGTAAATACAGTTAGATGAGCCTCTGCACACAGCTCGGTCCAGCTCTGGGCACATAGATAGGGTCCCCACAGCTCACACCCACTCAGGACACAGCTGCGTCGCTGCAGGGTTCCGCCCAGCTTTCTCGAGGCCTTTAGAGTGATCACCGTTGAAAGGAGACCGGGAGGGGGCAGGGTACTCGGGCAACGTGGACTGCCTCACTAATGAGTGATGCGAGGTAAAGTCGAAACAGAAGTGGATTCTGTGTCCCTTATTGCTCTGTCAGGCCAGGCTTTTTGCCAAAATAGGGAATTTTATGTTGAAGACGATGGGGGGCTATGCTGGTCCCAACTTAGAAAAAAAATAGGAAAGTCATTTTCCCAAGGCTACAACTATTTCTTTTTCAGAAAGGATTGATTCCCCAGACCTTTAAGAATTTAGCCCACAAACGGGACAAATGAAAGAAGTGTGTGTTGGCGTTCCTCTACTGAGGCCCAACTGGCCCACCGGTCTGCGAGAAATAGTCAACTCTGTCCTCACTGCTGTCTGTGGACACGCCAGAGGTGAACTTCTCATTCCCAGTGCCACCTCCAGTGATGTTTGTAGACTTTCTCTTTGCTTAGTTTAGCCAAAGGAAGGCGTTCTCACTCAAACGTCAGTTACGTTGATCTGCACTGGCCCTGTTACCTCTGGGTGGACGTCTCCCGGTGGGGGTTTTCCCACTGACCGTCCCACCTGCATTCGGCTGTGCTCAGCGAGCCGAATGGATGCGTCATCAGTGTGGAGGAGCGTTCCCAAGCACACGTGAGCCATCACCCCTGCGTCCCCCATGGGCCTTGAACCCTTCTGCGCTTGGACCGTATTTTCTTTACCGCCCAGTTGTGCCAAGATGCTGTGCTGATACAAGCAGGGGCTAGCTTTCCTCGACAGCCCTGGAGAATTCGGACCCCCCTTCTAGACTTGCAGTCCACTCCACCAGCCGTCTTCCGGCTCCAAGACAAATAGTGCTAGCTTTGAAAGTCCCTCCGGCTCCATGCCCCTCGCACTGACTGAGAGGCTGCTGACCGGACCACCATGTTGATCTTTTGCTTGGAGTTGGTGCCTGTGTGTCGTGCTCCCGGGATTGGCCATTCCTAAGGAGTGCTGCCAGGATGTCACGGCTCAGCGACCAGAATCGTTCCCCAACACCTTTCAGGAATAAAGCCCCCAGCGTCTCGGCCCATGTGTAGCGTCGGAGTCTTGAAAGGTCCTTCTATTTGGACATCTGCCCCCACAGTTCATCACTTAGTAATATCAATACAAAAATAAACTTCCATTTCTTATAAGGAAACATTAGCCTAATTCGCAGTTGGCCGCTCCCCACAGTCTTAGGACTCCGATAGCTCCTAGGAACAGAGGTATGTGAGTCGTGAACATGGAAACTCCACAACTTAGACCCTTCACGTCTTCTCGCCCCCGCCTGAACCCAGGAGGGGTTCCTGAAATGAGGCTGCACTCAGAGGCTGAGGGACTCGAACCCTGGGCACTAGGTACCACTCAGAGGTGCAGGGAAATGGGAGGCCGCTTCCTAGACCTGGCGTCCGGCTTCCACTCCCAGAGCCGAGTGGGGAGATGAAGGCTCTGGCTGCGTGTTGCTCTCCTTGCTCTGGGCCTGTCATCACACTGCGGCAGGTGCACGGCCAAGCTGAACGTGGCCTCGTAGTTTGACTCAGCAGCACCCTCTCCAAGGATGACTGTGTGGGACCAGAAGTGAAGCTTCCCAGGGGCCCAGGCAGCCCCTGAGACGCCCTCCTCTTCCAGGGGCTGAGGTCCTCCAGTGAAGGTTCACTTTGGACGGGAGAGCTCCCGGCAGGCCCGCTGAGCATGATAAGCATGCAAATCCTTCCCCGATCCTTGACGACCTCTCACCTGTCTGACCTCTCCGTCTGTCTATCCGGTCAGCAAGTCCATCTTCAGGCCCCCAGAGTGAAGCAGTGACTCAGCTGTGGTTTATCTTGGCCTTGGTCTTCAAGCTATGCTATCCCACAGTCTCCCCCCCAAGAAGCGGACCTTCCCAGGTGGCACGGGGAATTCTCTGCACCTGTGTGCTACTCTTGTTTTCCATCTTGATCTTCAGGTGAGACAACAAGGTGGGTTAAACCCCTCCTGGTGGTAAGTCAGCAAGTTCCGCCCCTCCCCTCCCCTCACCTGAGGGAAGAAGAGGTGCTGGAGGCAGGGGCCTTCGCTGAGCCCGCCGTCAGGGACCGGCAGCGCCCAGGTGGGACAGCATTCCAGGATGGATCCATGGCAGCTAAGGCACTTCATGCTTAACTAGAGCTAAAGCTAATTCCAGACCAACTGCTGGCCCCTGTTGCCTCCTGGAGAAAAATTCCAAGCCAGAGGACAGCTGGCCATGCTCCCAAAGGCCACAGGTGACCATCTGCCACGCTCACAGAATGAAACCAAAAACTGCTTTGACAAGCCTTTGCCATGTTGGACGTGGACCTCAACCCACTCCTAGACTCCAGCTGCCCCCACAAGGAATCTTGCTGAGTCCCACTAACTGGGCTCAGAATGACAGAGCCGTCCCATGTCCAGGTCAGCGAGCGTTTCCAGGGTGGCGTGACGTGTTTCCAGGCTCATGGGACTCAGCCAGCCTGTGGAGGGGAGGGGCAGTTCTGGGAGAGGGAACAGACAGCGCCTTGGCTCCCGAGCCCTGGGCTCCCAGCTGCTCCAGAAGGCCTAGGGGGTCCTGGCCCTGCCCCTGCAGGGCTAGCAAACAAGAAGAGAGTGAAGGGGAGTCACCACCTTCGGATGACAAGCAGATGGCATCTCAGGAGAACATGTCCCAGTGCCCTTGGCTGCCGCCTGCACAGGGACCAGGCACAGATGACACCAGCCAGCCTTAGACATCGGGGGAAGGCTACTTATCACACCCCAGGAAAGAAACACTAGGGGCTGAAGACCAGTGACGGGATGAAGGAGCTAACGTTCTGTCAGAGGGCAGAGGTCTGTGTGGGGTCTCTGCCTGAGGGGAAGCTGCCAGTGGTAGGGGGGACAATTTGTAGGTTCCCTCTTCCAGGGATACAGGAGGGATGGGGGATTCTGCTCTAGCTTCACCCCATGTGACCTGGGACCTGCCACCCCCTCACTGGTTAGTTCTGTTGGCCCACCAGATTGTGGCCTACTGTGGAGAGGTGGGCACATAGCTGCCGAGAGCAGAATGTGGCTGAAAAAAACTGACCCGCACTCGTGACTCAACGGGCAACCCAGGAACATTCAGATGCAGGGCTCTGGGGCAGGGGTGCTTCCAGAGAGGATCTTTCCAGCAAGTTCCAGAGACGGAGGGTCTGCTGTGCCCCCAAGAGAATCAGTCACTCCCCTTCCCCCATGTCCCTGCTGCTAACGCCACTCCCCAACTCAGAAAACCTGGGCCCAGGCCACCACTAAAGTTAGCCACTAACCCTTGAGCCAGGTCAGAAAGGGCCCCCCTCTTGAGAAGCAAGAGCAGGCTGCTCTCCAAGGAAACAGTGGAGAAGCTTCAGCTCCTGACACTGATTTTCTTTCTTTTGTAAACAGAGGTATCACCGAAATGGTGGTTGAGCTTCCCCTACAGGGAGAAAGTGAGTCCTTGTAGTGCTGGCGCCACACCCATACCTATTCGTATATTTATAGAAAAGATTCTCCCTTACAACCAACATCTGTCTGCATTTCCCACACTGACTTTCTCAAGTCTTGAAATTCCTATCAAGGAGCCACAGTGAAAATACTTTTGAAAAAGCCCCACCCACTGCCATTGAGTTGGTTCCGACCCACAGCGTCCCTAGAAGACAGAGTGGAACTGCCCACAGGGTCT
>NW_006921945.1:602835-620392 GCF_000298275.1 Orycteropus afer afer | reverse complement strand
TGGAGTCCATTCTGACCCACAGCGCCCCTAGAGGACAGAGTGGAACTGCCCACAGGGTCTCCAAGGCTGTCAGTCTTCACAGAAGCAAAACCCAAACCACACCCACTGCCGTGGAGTTGATTCTGACTCAGGGCCCCTAGAGGACAGAGTGGAACTGCTCCACAGGGTTTCAATCTTTATGGACGCCCACTGCTTCATCTTTCTGCTGTGGAATAGCTGGTGGGTTTGAACTGCCCACCTTTTAGTTAGCAGCCAAATTGTTTAACCACTGTACCACCAGAGCTCCTTGAAAAAAAGTCCTGAGAGCCCAGTCTTGGTAAACTGTGGGAGCTGTCCAGGTAAGAGCCACTACTCTGCTGTGCACGTGAGCCTGGCTGGTGCCTGGTCATGGATGTGGACACGTGGAGGGCTGGTTCCCCCACAGAGTGGCAGGAAGCATGAATGGAGAGAAGCCATCTGTGAACAACCAGCAACCCAGAATCCCGGGTCAAGATCCTGAAGCAAAAATGTAAGCTGTACAGCCCCTAGAGCGGCTGACTATGATTACCTCACCAGAGATGGCGTCCATCAGCACCCAGCCAGAGACCAAGCAGGATGCAACTGGACCAGCCCAGAGCAGAACACTTCCTTGGGGAACAGGTGACACTCGGGCTCTCTGACCACCGTGCCAGCAGAAGGCACTGTCATATTTTCTCTCTAAACGATCTGCTAGGTCTCTGGCTCCCATTACTTAGAGGTGGGTGGAGAGCCCAAATGGTTAACAGTCTTGTTAGCATCATACCTCAGCCTGACTTGACTACTTTGCTGGGTTTTGGAATCTAGGCAATCTGTTTTGGTCCAGAGACTTTGCAAGCAGTGCCACCAGAGAGCTGTCGTCCAGGTGAATAAACGTCACCTCCATCCTTGGGCCGCCACCACCCTGTCCCGCGGTGGCAATGAGCACTACCCTTCACGATACCCAGCTGACTCCAAGAGGATGTGCAGAATCGAAGGAATCCAATGGGGAGATGGATTTGCTTGCAAGCTCCTGGGCCAGCACTGGCCCTCAAGGGTTAGAGTCAGACAGCAAGGACTGTCACATTGGGTGGCCAACACTGACTCACTTGGGAAGGCTTTTGAGACTTCTTTCAACGATCTCCATTTTCAGCTGACTGTCACTGCTTCCTTAGAGAAGCTCACACTTGGCCTCGGAAACACCATTGGTCCCTCTTTGAGGTCTTCACTCCAGTGAACAGAGAAGACTTAGATTTGGCCAGTAAGCAGGAAAGCAGGAGCTCTGGTAGCATAGTGCCTAAGGCACTTGACTGCTAACCAAAATGCTGGCGGTTTAAACCCACCAGCCACTCCTCGGAAGGAAGGTTGGGCAGTCTACTTCCATAGTGATACCACCTTGGAAACCCAAGGAGGCGTACTATGAGTCGGGTCTGACTCGACGACACATAACAACAACAACAAGCAGGAAAGCAACATGACCCCAAGGCTGTAGACTCACAGTTCTGGGAAGGACCTCAAGCGGTCATCTGGTCTACCTCGGCCTTTGGGCAGAGGTCCATCTAAGGCCATGTGTCTCATTCTTCAGCACTTCAGGAGACAGAGATGACACAGACTTCCTGACCATCCGTCCCAATGTCTCCAGGGCTGACTGCCCTCCTACAGATGCGTGGCCTTCACCGTGACTCCCAAGGTCCTCACCAAGAGGAGAGAGAGACCAGTCTTACTCCTAAGACCAACCAGGCCCAGAGCACCCTGGCTCTTGGGAGAAAGTGGTAGATTCCAGTGTCCTCCAAAACAGGACAGGAAGCCAAGATAACCTTGTCTTGCCACCAGAGAAGGAGGGAAGAAAGGAAGTTGCCAAAAGTACATTTGTTGGAAATATAAACAGTATTCCTTTGTATCAACTTAGAAAATGAGGCCCCTGGGGCCCAGCTGAACCCCAGGCTGCTCTGCCGGTCCTCACTCACCCTGCCTACGGGCAGCAGGGGTTGTCAATGACCAGCATGACGTCAATGCCGTAGGCCTCGAGCAGGTCCAGGAGGAAGCCCCGGTCCCCCTGAGGGTCGAGGCCCATGCCCCGGGCATGCTCTGCTGTCAGCGTCTTGTCTTGACTTGCAGACACCTCCAGCAGTGTCTGGAATATCCGGTTGTTCTGCTCGAGGAAAAACCTGCATCGGCAAGAAGGGGCCGGGAAGGGGCGGGAAGACAGGACAAAGCACTCGTCCCCAGATCCTTACGGGACCAAGACGGCTGCTCTGTTCAGGGCACTTGAAATCGTTTAAAAAATATTTTAAGAAGAAAGCTGGTGCTGGGACACCCACTAACTCCTCCCAGTACCTGGACGTCCCCCATCTCCTCCCAGTGCCAGAAGTCCCCCAACTCCTCAGTGCCGGGCTGTCCCACAATGCCTCGCGGCCCTGGGCTGCCTCCTAACTTCCCCCAGGCACCCAGATACCGTCTAACTGCTCCTGGCAGTGCCCCCCCCCCCATTCCCACAGCGGCATCTCAGTGTCAGAGGGACTGCAGAGCCAGCCCTTGGCAGCCGTCAAGGGCCCCTGGACTGTGCTCGGGGGTGTCAAGGCAGTGCAGGCCCACAGCCCGCAGACTCACAGCACGAAGAGGTCCTCTTCACACGGGTTGTAGTCCCCCTCCACCTCCTGGGAGTACAGCAGCATCTGCCTGTGGAGGGGCCGGTCAGACTCAACAGCGATAGGACCCCAGCCCCACCAGGCCACCGGCCAGGAGACAGCAGCTGTCCCCACAACCTCCAAAGGCCGGGAAAGGAGGGGCCAGGAAGCAAACCCGGGGGCCAGGGCCACTTCTGCCCTGAGTTACCTCAGGCATGTGACGATCTTCCCTCCTTGTCTACGGGATGGGGATGGGGATGGGGCTACCCTGTCATTCACAGGAGAAGCCACTTTGGGGGATCGTGTGAGCAGAGGCATGAGCGAGGCTCCAGGGCACACCCGTCACGTGCCCGACTCATCGAGCATCTGGGCAGGTCACCGCCCTTCCTCACAGGGCCTCACGTTCCCTGGCCCATTGCCCATGCATCCCGTGGCCCCCATATGCAGGCACCCGCTCCTCCGCCCAGGTGGCCCCCGCGCCCACGGCCCAGCACCTCGTGGACAGCAGGCTCGCCCCGTGCTCACCTCTGCTCCGTAAGCCGCCGGTACTTCTCCCGGTCGGCACTGTTGATCTTCAGCAGGGGCTGCAGGCGGTCGTGGTGCGTCTTCACGTTCTGGTTGTCCACGTAGACATCATACAGCTCATGCTTCTCCTCGAAGATCTTCTCAGTGGTGCCTGGGAAAGCCAAGGTCAGTGTGGAGGTCAGGGCGGGCGCCAGCCGACCCGGGGGATGGGGAAGGTGCCGGCTGAACCCAGGGGGACAAGGAGGGCGCCGGCCAGACCCTGGGGGCCAGGGAGGGTACTGGCCCAGCCCAGGGTACAGGGAGGGCGCCGGCTGACCCGGGGGACAAGGAAGACCACAGCTTGACCCAGGGGACAAGGGAGGGTGCTGGCCCAGCCCCAGCGGACAAGGGAGCCAGGTCTGGGCGGGAAGCAGGTCCTGGGGTGAGGCCGTGGCAGTGCGGCGGAGGGGCGGCTCCTCACAGGCCACGTAGGAGACCTCCACCTCCAGGCTGTCGATGTCGGCCACGCTCACGTAGAAGAAAGGCTTGGATTCGGGGATGGCCCCCCCGATGCCGGGCAGCGAGACATTGGCCAGGCAGCAGCAGCAGTACACTGTGGACACGGAGAAGCGGGGGCCTCAGCCCTGCACCCACCTCCCGCTCTCGCAACCCAGGGCCAGTGCCTTCTGTGTGTGTTCAGCCCCCCGGCACTTGAGTGACCAGATGTCCTGTACTCTGAGGCGAAAGGGGCTTAGGAGCGCTGGTGGCATAGTGCCTAAGGCATTTGACTGGTAACCAGAAGGCTGGCGGTTCAAACCCACCAGCCACTCCTCAGAAGGAAGGTTGGGCAATCTACTTCCGTAGTGACACCGCCTCGGAAACCCAGGGAGGGGTCCCTAGGAGTCAGATCTGACTTGATGGCAGTGCGTTGCATTTGGAGCTGTCTCCAAGGTCACCCACAGTGTGCTTGCTGAGTCTAGGAGACAGTGTTTGGCCTGTCTCATTAGGCCTGGCTTCACAGCTGACACTGTTGACCTCCTGCTTCTCCAAATGCCCACCCTGCTTGGCTTCTGTACCCCAGCATCTTCCGGCTCTCCCCCGTCCTACCTCACCAGCACGCCCCTGCTCACTCAGTCCCGCCACGGTGTTCTCCAGCCCCACAGCCATCACTGCCATCTATGGGACAGCCTGGAATCTTACACCTCAGCCCAAAGGTCCAGACCCAAGCATGTAGGTGCCTTGTGGACATTGTCCTAGGAAGCTCATGGGGCACGCCCTCCTCACATCCCAAGTGAACCCCCACCTATCGCTTCTTGGGCCCCTTCTCTGGCAGCCCCCCATCTTGTCATTCAGACTCTTCCTCCTTTATAACCTCACATTTCTGAACCTCACAGTCCATCAGACACCAGGTTTCCTCAAGTCTGTCTCTTAAGTCTACAGGCTCACAATCAGTTGGAATTGACTCCGTGGCAACAGTATTATTGGTTTAGAGGCTTCAGAAGCAGAAGAGCCTTCATTGCATACAGTCTGTCCTCCCACACTTGCTTCTAGCCTTTATAAAATGTGCTCTGGTGCTACGGAGGTTAAAGCATTGGGCTGCTAACCAAAAGGTCAGTGGTTTGAACCCACTAGCTCCTCCACAGGAGAAAGATGAGGTGCTTCTGTAAAGATTGACAGCCTTGGGAACCCTGTGGGGCAGTCCCACTCTGTCCTCTAGGGGTGCTGTCAGAATGGAGTCCACGGCAGTGGGTGTGGTTTGGGGTTTGCTTCTGTGAAGACTGACAACCTTGGAGACCCTACAGGGCAGTTCTACTCTGTCCTCTAGGGGAGATGAGAGTCGGAATGGACTCCATGGCAGTGGGTGTAGTTTGGGCTTTGCTTCCGTGAAGATTGACAGCCTTGGAGACCCTGTGGGCAGTTCCACTCTGTCCTCTAGGGGCGCTGTGGGTCAGAATGGACTCCACAGCAGTGGGTGTGGTTTGGGCTTTGCTTCTGTGAAGATTGACAGCCTTGGAGACCCTGTGGGCAGTTCCACTCTGTCCTCTAGGGGTGCTGTGGTTCGGAATTGAATCCGGGGCAGTGGGTGTGGTTTGGGCTTTGCTCCTACAAAGATTTACAGCCTAGGAAACCCTGTGGGGCAGTTCCACTCTATCTTCTAGTGGCGCTGTGGGTCGGAATTGACTCGGTTGCAGTGGGTTTGGTTTATTTTTATCTCTTTGGTGCATCTGGGCTCCATGGTCTGCTTTAAGTCCTTTATCTGTCACCAGACCACTGAGCTGTCACCTGACCCATCTCCTACAGCACCACCAGAGCCCACACTCTGAAATCCGAACCCAAGGACGTCTAATGACTGCAACTTCCGAGCTTGGCCAACAGCGGGAAGACCTGCAGTGCCCGCTCCGGGAAGCCCAACAGAGCCCCTGGCCAGCTTCCGGTTACCTCGATAGCACACGACGCCCACAGGCGGGGGCGAGAATATCAGGATGCGCTTGCGTAGTAAGGCAAACTTCCAGAGGGTGAGGATCCGCTCTCCGAAGAACTTGATGAACTGGGACATGCAGCCAGCTGGGTGCGTGATCTGGAAAAGAGGACGGGAGGTGGGCAAGGAGGGAGGAACCAGCAGCCAGAAACCCAACAGGCAGCAACAGCAAACTCTCTCCCCACAGACACTCCAGGCTCAACCAGATGCAGTAAGGGAGGTTACTGCCACAGAAGATGGTATTTTTCCCTTTAAAAGGCTTATCCGTTAGCTGGGCATAAATGAATACAACAGCTCTCCGGGTATGCTGACGTGTGCATTTAGGGGTCACTGGGTACTTTACAAGGAGCTCTGGTGGTGCAGTGCCTAAGGCATTTGACTGCTAACCAGAAGGCTGGCGGTGCAAACCCACCATTTGCTCAGCAGAAAGAAGATGGGGCGATCTACTTCCATAAAGATATACCACCTTGGGAACCCAACTGGGTCGCTATGAGTTGGAATTGACTCAGCGGCAGTGGGTTTGCTTTTTGGCTTGGTACTAGGGCGTTGGTGGCTCTGTGGTAGAATCCTTGCCTTTCACGCAGGAGGCCTGGGTTCAGTTCCCGGCCAGTGCACCCCGTGTGCAGCCCCCGGCCGTCTGTCAGTGGGGGCTCGCATGTTGCTGTGACGCTGGTGGGTTTCAGTGGAGCTTCCAGACTGAGATGGATGAGGAGGGAAGGCCTGAGGACCCACTTCCCCGGTCAGCCAGTGGGAACCTGTGGACCACCACGGCGCAGCCCCGCTCAGTCACGGGGACAGCACAGGCCTGGGCAGTGTTTCGTTCCGTTGTGCACGGGGTTGCCATGGGGGGAGGTGACTCGATGGTGGCTCACAAGTGCTTTACAGATGCCAAGGAGACAAAGCTTGAGTGTAGCTTTGCACCTGTCAGGTGTCTGCTGTGGCCGCACACCTCGATCAAAAGGTCAACTCAGATCCACGACTGAGCACGGGGCGGACAACGTGATGACCCAATCAACAGCCCCCGCTTAGTTGCCGAGTCTGCAGGGAGTGGGACAGGTGTGTCTGCAGGTTCCGGGTACAGTGCTGCCCAGATCTCCGCTCAGCCACCTGGCACATGCCAACCCTGCCCTCGCTCACCCACAGAGGAACCTCACCCAAGTGCAGCTTCCTTGGAGCAAAGACCCCCAGGAGCTCTGGTCCCTGGAAGGGTGGAGCCCCATCCTGGCACTGCCACTTACTAAGACAGCAGCCCTGGCAACATCCCTTCATGTTTCTGGTTCACTTTCCTTAACCTGTAGAATGGGGAGACTCTCACCTGCCTCACGTTACTGTCAGGACCACAAGGGAGACCACACAGAACACAGCGTCCCCCTGAGTGTGCTTCGCTTTGCTGCGCCCCACACACTCTGCGTGTTTTCCAGATGGAAGGTCTGTGCTGACCCTGCATCAAGGAAGTCATCGGCACCGTGTTTCCGGCAGCCTGTGCTCCCCAGGTCTTGGTGCCTCATTCTGGTCATTCTCACGGTATTTCAGACTTCTCCATCACGCTGCTCACCCCTCGTGGACTAGAGCACAGCGTGGCCATAACTTCTACATACACTGGGAAAGCAGGACTTTGACTTGCCTTACTGCGACTTTTGAATTATTGTGGTGATCTGGAACTGAGCCAGATGTGAGGTGTGCCGGTACTGAGTAAACATATTGACCTAACATGCAGCCACCACCACTGCCCCTGACGGAATAGAAAGGTGGCAAGCTCAGTGCCACGTGGCTTTTTGCAAGGCCTAGTGTCATGGTGATGCAGGTGGGACATAGAGAGAAAGTAGGCTCGAGGCCACAGGCAGGGACTTACAGCTGGGCCTGTAGGGGCCATCCAACCCTGAGCCTCGAGGACTCAGCAGGCCCCCACCACATCTAGAATGGTGGGGCGGCACTTGGGCTAGAGTCAGCACCCCACACTTTCCACTTTGCCAAACACTCAGGGATCAACTCCTCTCCCAAGATGCCTCCCCCAGTTTCTCCCTCATCCTAATTCCTCTATGGGGCAGGCCTGGGCACCACTGATGAGGCCTGTGAGAGGGCATAGGCAGGACAAGGTGAGGAAGTGCATCCTGTCCTGACTTACCTCTACCTGCCAACATCTCCTACTTGGCCAGGTGTTTTCTTAAATGTGAACAAACCCATTCTCATACCAAAGATCAAGTACTTCAGAAAAAGTGCACAATAAAAACCCAAAACCAAATCCACTGCCATCAAGTTGATCCCAACTCATAGTGACCCCCATTGGGTTTCCAAGGCTGAAGTAGATTGCCTCATCTTCCTCCCATGGAGCAGCTGGTGGGTTTGAACTGCTCACCTTCGGGTTAGCAGCCAAATGCCTTGCCCACTGTGCCACCAGAGCTCCTTATTAATATTAAAGAGTATCAGAATTAACAGAATCCCATACCTGTTCATCAAATGCTTTGCCTTTCATTCAAATGTCCAGCTTGAGATGGCCTGAAGCAACCAATAGACTCAGACTTGCCTCCCCCGACATGCCTCTGTCAGCCAGCCCCCTACACATAGCTTGGCATTATGATGCCTAAGTTCCTAGAAAGCACATGATTTAAGGTAACCAGCCATATATCATAAAATAACCCAATACCTGTGTTATGTCCTACTCTGCTAAAGGCAGAGCCCGAACATACGTTCCTCATTAACTAAAAAGTCATCAGTACTCTTGTATCAGCCACAGGGTATGCCACGAGAGCATCCTGGCCTCACCTTCATCTCAGGGTACATGTACCGGTGGATGGAGGGCAGCCAGTAGACGGGTGGCAGGCAGCCACCTCTCCCCGGACCAGCATGGAGACCCCCTTTCTTGTCCTCGTAGAATGCAGCCAGATGAGAGTAATGTCCTGGAGTCTCCAGCTGGTGCCTGCACAATACACACACAGGTGTGCATACATGTACACACATGCACATAAACACACATGCAGACACGTACATATGCACACATGCCCACACATGCACACTACACAGCTGTGCACACATGCATCCACACAACATTCAGATACATGCATAGACATGCACACACAGGTGTGCACACACGTACACATACACATAGACATGCACATATGCCCACATGCATACACATGCACATACACACATGTGCATACACACAGACGGTGAGAACAGCACTGGCCATGCGGGGCCACATGTGCCCTGCCTTTAGTCATAGCACTGAGTCCAAAGGCCCTGGTACACTAACTAACACAGCCCCGCTTCTGAGGTTTCCAGGGGTGCCTCCCTTGGTGCTAATGAAAGACCTTAGGAAAAGCTTGTACGTGGGCCTCACACCCCCCATGGCGCCATGTCACAGTCCTCTTCTCATGGGAAGCAGACGGAGTTAACAGACTGTGACTAACATCTATTGTTCCTGCGTGGGGCACATGGATCACATGCACTTCCCAGAGAATGGCTGTTCGCTGGGGAAGGAGCAACATGGACACGACAAAGCCCACTGGAAGCCACCCTTGTCTGGCAGCTGTGCCTGTTTGCTCTCTATTGTCAGAAAAGATTAAGGAGAAGCAATACCCAACCCCTCCCGCCCCATGTGTAATAAGGAATATTACCGGATGTTTGCAATCCAGGGTGCGTACCTTCTGCACCAAATACTCAAGGTCTAGAAAGCATCAGAATGCAAATGGATGCATTTACCCAATGTTCATTGCACCATTATCCACCATAGCCCAAAGGTGGAAACAACCCAAGTGCCATTGACACACAGATACGGATAAACACAATGTGGTCCATCCATACGATGGAGTGTTATCCAGGCAGAGAGAGAAACGAAGCCTCAATACACACGGATGAACCTTGAGCGTGACGCTTGAGTGAAGATCAGACACAAGGGGACAAATATCGTCTGATCCCCTGAGATGAAAGAGGCCAAGGTATGGAGACCAGTGTGGTTACCGGGGCTGAGGAGGGGAGAGGTGTTGCTGGGGGGCGCTGAGCTTCTGCTAGTGGTGGTGGCATAATCTGGAACTGGAAGGGGGTTGGCTGGACAGCATGAGGAGTGTAATCAACGTTACTGAACTGTACATGTAAAAAATGTTTTGTTATATGCATTTTCACCACCACAAAATAACAAGGAAAAGGCCTGCAAGCGCCTCTCCCCACCCCACCTCATTCTGCCATGCTGGCGGGGGGTTGGCTGTGGTAGCCAAGAAAGCTGCCTAGAGACCCTGGGCCATCTGAACCATGGAGAGCCCACCTCTGAGCTGAGCACGGTGGTGCTGGGTATTGTAGGGCATCATGTTTAATGGAAGAACGAAAGGCACCAAAACCCTCATGGCCCATTTTTATTTTCTTGGTAGCCTACAATGTCCACTGGGTTGCAGAGAAAGGGCTCCAAATACAGTTCTGCTGAGCAAGGGACAACGTCCTCAAGCATGGCTGGCCCTGGGATAGTATCACCAGTGACCCCAAATTGTCCACCTCCCAACCTGCCTTCGGTGGTTTATGCCAAGGCCCAAGGCCCCTGCTGAGGGTCAAAGGTCTCACTGTCCGGCTGGGAGCCAGCTACTCTCCAGTGTCTCTGTTCCAGAGCATGGCACTGCCTTCAGTGCCCAGGCTGGGGCTGCCCTTCCCCTGTGGGCAAGAAGCAGAACTCCCCAAAACCCGCTTTATTGGTTGGTTTTCCTCCAACCATGTAGGTAGTAGAAGCACCTTGATATTATGTTGAGGTGTAAATTAAGTAGAAAGACAGCGTGCCCATACAGTTTCTGGCATGCTACAGTCACTCAGAAATGCTCGCTGCTTCTTTCCGGTCTAGCCCGAAGCGTCTGGCCAGGCTGATGACAGCAAGCCTCAAAACCGTTGCTCAATGAGAATACACAGAACAGGCCTTGAGAAGATCATCAGGAAATTTACATCTTCAAAAGAAAAAGATCTACACCAACTCTGTTCAAAAAAATCACCCCTAAACTATGTTCTCTGGGGGACAGCTGATTGAAGGGTTCCCATGCTCTTATTCTTCCTGGTCTGTCTTGGTGTGGAAGGCCCACTGAGACCTGTCTGCCGTGGGCGAGCCTGCTGGGATTTGAAATTCTGACGGCCAAGATTCCAGCATCTGAGCAACACACAAGCCACCACGGGGCGACAGGCTGACAGATGGGTGCTGGATCTTACTCTGCTAGAGTCAACAGTCAGCACTCGTGGAAGCAGCCAGGAAATGAAATGAGGTATCACTTGAGCAAATCTGCAAAAGGCCTCTTCAAAGTTCTAAAAAGCAGAGATGTCCCTTTGGTGACTGAAGTGTGCCTGACCCAAGCTGTGGTCTTTTCAGTGATCTCATATGCATGAGAAAGCTGGACAATGCAAAAGGAAGAGAGAAGAAGAGTCGACACATGGACATTGCGGAGCTGGCGGAGAACGCTGAGTCCACCAGGGACTGCCAGGGGAACAACAAAGAAGTCAGTCTTAGAAAAACACGAAGAGAATGCTCCTTAGAAGCGGGGACGGCGAGGCTTGGTCTTGCTCCCTTGGACACATCATCAGGAAAGTCCAGTCTCTAGAAAAGGACAGCATGGCTGGTGAAGGGGCGGGTCAGCTAAAGTGAGGAAGCCCCTCCGTGAGGTGGATGGACACAGTGGCCTCAACCATGGACTTGAGTGTAGCCATGATCGTGAAGGTGGCCGGGACCGGGCCACATTTCTTTCTTTATATATGAGGTGTCATATGGGCCAGAGCCAGCTGGACAGCAACTAACTACCAACACACGCATGCTCCAGGCCTCACATAAGGAAGCTGTTGTGCAGCGTGTACTAAGGGACCATTTTGGGGGAGAATCGCTTGTTCATCATTTCTCTTGCACTTACAGATGCTCATGGATTTGCCTTGGGCAGTCAACTTATGTCTGACAGTCCCAAGAGCAGGGCAGGTCTCAGACCCTGAGTGTAGTTAGTACCAAGCACAGAAGATTAAGTCCACAGGTGTTCTCATCAAGATCCATTCTCCTCCAAAGAGAACTGAGAGTCATTTCACTGTGCTGTCAATGCCATGTTTCCTCTGTTAAGTGGGCCATGTCAAGGGCAATTTATGTAGGAGTGATTTTTTAAAATTCTTTTTCATTTTCTAGATTTATTTTTGGCTCAGTTGTCTTTTCTGCTTGATTACATCAAACTTGATACTTGAACCAAGATTTCTAAAGAATATCAAACTACTAAGTTAGAGCCTCTTGGACAGACAGCTAGTCTCAGGACCCTGTCTTTGATGGCCTTCAGTACAGCCTGACTGAGAGCCCAGAGCAAGGCAATAATGGAATGTACGGTATGAACATATATGTGGACAGAGCCTGGGTTAATAATAATAATAAATGTTAAACAACTGTTAGGAGCTCTGGTAGCATAGTGCCTAAGGCACTTGACTGCTAACCAGAAGGCTGGTGGTTCAAACCCACCAGCCACTCCTCAGAAGGAAGGTTGGTCAATTTACTTCCATAGTGATACTGCCTCGGAAAGCCAAGGAGGGGTCGCTATGAGTCGGGTCCGTCTCGACAGCACATAACAACAAGAACAACAACAAACAACTGTTGCATGAAGGCCTCAACAGACTGCATATTTTGCAGTAAACACAAGTTGACCATCAGACCACAATGCCGAGATAAACTGAGAAGTATTGAAATGAGGCTGAGGCTCCTGGAAGGTGAGTGGGGTTTACAGGTGATGTGAAAGGAGACTTTCCTGGTGCTGTCACCGGAAAGGATGCATGGATCGAGAAATGACCCCTCGGCCTTGTATGCCACACACATCATCTACAGAGATTCTCCGAGAGACGTGACATTGTAAGAGCTAGAGAATAACCAGTTCAATACCTGCTACTGATCTGAATCCACATCAAGACTCCCCTGCAGGACCAGAGACACAGGGCTTCTCCTTAAGCCCACAGCCCTTTCGTGGATGGACCCAGGCATATGTGACTGTTAGGGACTGACTTACATTCCCCAAACATTTATGTTGAAGCCCTGACCCTGTACCCGTGAAAGTGACCATTTTTTGAAATAGGGTCTTTGAAGATGTTAGCGATTCATGTGAGGTCATGCTAGAATAAGGTGTGGTCCTTATAAAAGAGAAGGGACAGACAGACAGAGGAAGGAGGACATGTGGAGAAGCAACTACAAACCAAGGATCCCTGGGGCCCCCAGAAGCCGGGAAGACAAGGAAGGTCTTCTCCTAGAGCCTTTGGAGACAGCGCGGCCTAGCTGCCAGCCTGGATTTGGGCTTCCAGCTTCCGGAAGGGTGAGAGAATGAGTCTCTATTCTTATAAGTCACCACCTTGTGGTATTTTGCTACAGCAGCCATGGGAAAGTGAGACAGTGACCATGCTGATGGCCACCGTGACCCCCCTGCACTCCCTACCAAGTCCTGCCAATGATGAATCACCACTCCTTCTTCACTGGGAAGGATCAGACCAGACAAAGAGACAGAAAATGACTCAAGAACAGTGAGTCCTTAGAAAATGCTGGCGATCAGGGGAGAGGAGAAGGGGGAGGGGAAGGGGGAGTTACACATGGAGATGGGCTCCCAATCCATGCATCCTCTGGATGGTGAGTGAGTGCCAGGAGAAAATGGGGGGACCGGACTCCAAGTGCGGGAAAAGAAGAGACCTAACTCAGGGCTTGAAATGGCCCGTCGTGAAGGTAACAGCTGTCAACCAGGTAATATTGTCTGGGAAGAGGACACTAAGGAGCTCCCACTTACTGCTGGGGTGCACACAAAATGGCACCCACTCTCTGAAAGGTACCTTGCAATTCCTGTCCAATGGTACCTTAAGGATACCCTGTGGCCAAGGCTCCAGTTCTAGGAATGTGGCCCAGAGCAGTTTCTATGGATGCCACAGTCATTTCCCCTCAGAGATGCTTATGTTGACAGTGGTGAAAAAAAAAAAAAGGAACATCCCAAAAGCCCAGGAAAGTGACATAGTTAAATAGTGAGCAAAATAGCCAGTGGCCATCTGTAAACGCCAGCCACATACCGAACTTGGTTCTCCAGGAAATGCATGTAGCGGTACAGCAGGGTGTAGGAGGGAGACAGGATGCCCACAGACTTCATGCGGGCGCCGCGCTCCAGCTCGCTCTCCACCGGCATGTTGGCGAAGCAGGCCAGGCCAAAGAAGGGGCCCTTGCGGAAATAGCTGAAAGGGACCGAAACAGTGTGGTTCAGAGTCAGAGAGAGAAGTGTGGTTAATGTCTATGAGGTGCAGTCACAGACCCAGTGAATTCACTGGGTCCAGGACTCCAAATGACAAAGCTCAGCCTTGAAGCCAACTTCTTAGGAACTTCAGGGGGCATTTAGTCCAAGCCGCTCCAGTGGTGTTACTAGGGTTGCTGTCACTATCCCCACCTACCTGTGGACCTCCTCTCGTCCCAGACCATACTGAATCCTTACTAATATTTATTATCGATTTTAACCATAGAATAATATGCAATAAATATAGTTGTCAACTGCTTAAATGTAATATTTCTTAGATGATATGAATACTAACAACACAATTATTTTGTAAAATCTTTCTGCATTGAATTACAACATTATTAGTAACTGAGCAGAAGCATGCTTTTAATTTTTCTCCTTTTCCTTTAATTACTTCTTCATTCTCAAAAACGGTATGGATACAGGCTCACAAATACAACTTACCACAACATTGTAGCTGAAACACCAGAAAATTGAACAAAATTAGTTCCTATAAAAACACCAGCAGCAACAAAAACAAAGTGTGTGCTTGTAATGCATGCAGACGAAACCCTGTGATTCGAAGCTTCGCTGTGATTGGGTAACAATGACAGCTCTGACCAGAGCACATTAGACGGTCCAGCAAGTAAATTGGCATAGAGTTTCAGCCTGCTAGTTGTGTTGAAGGAGCCCTGGTGGCGTAGTGCCTAAGGCACTTGACTGCTAACCAGAAGGTTGGCGGTTCAAACCCACTCTCCACTCCTCGGAAGGAAGATTGGGCAATCCACTTCTGTGGTGATACCATCTCAGAAACCCAAGGAGGGGTCACTATGAGTCAGATCCAACTCGATTGCAGTGAGTTTGGTTTGGTTTGGTTAGTTATATTGATCCAGGTAAACTGGGCTCACAGAAAATGTTTTCGTTGTTACAACCAACGACAGGGATGCTTCCACCACTTGTGTCATACTGTGGTGGCTTACGTGTTGCTGTGATACTGGAAGCTGAGCCCCTCAGGTTGGAAGACATTTAAAATACAACTGGGGAAGAGTTGCCTCCTCAAAGTAGAGTCGACTTTAATGACATGGATGGAGTAAAGCTTTCAGGACCTCCATTTGCTGATGTGGCATGACTTAAAACAGGAAGAAACAGCTGCGAATATCCATTAATAATCAGAACATGGAACGTATGAAGTATGACTCTAGGAAAGTTTGACGTTGTCCAAAATGAAATGGAACGCATAAAGCTTGACATCCTAGGCATTAGTGAGCTGAGATGGATTGGTACTGGCCACTGTGAGTCTAACAGTCAGATGCTGTACCATGCTGGGAATGACGAATTGAAGACCAATGCACTGTGTTCATGATCAAAAAAGAACATTTCAAGATCTGTCCTGAAGTACAATGCTGCCAGTGATAGGATAATATCCATACACCTAGAAAATGGCCAGACTTTGTCTCTCATACTTAGGTCATGTTGTCAGAAGGGACCAGTCCCTGGAGGAGAATATCATGCTTGGTAAAGTAAAGGGTCAGTCCAAAAAGAGAAGACCCTCAATGGGCTGGATTGACATGGTGGCTCCAAAGATGGGTTCAAGCCTGGTAGTGATTGTGAGGATGGCCCTGGCCCAGGAGTGTTTTGTTCTGTTGTACCAGCGTCACTGTGAGTCCAGACTGACTCAACAGCAACTAACAACAACAACCGGAATATTTTTATAAAAAATAATAAATTTCTGCTGCAATACTGCACAAAAGTTTTATAGACAGTCATTTAGGTGTCATGCCCTCTGACACCAGTGTCACTTGGTGCAGTCCATACCCCATTATTTTCTCCCTAGTGATGCCATTGAGCCATTCAACCTCATTGATGAGACAATCAAGGCCCAGGATCACAGATGTGCCAAGATCATCTCTCTGGGGCCAGGACTTAGTCCCTGAGGGCTTGCTGCTCAACTGCCCTGGACCGTGGACCATCCCTTCTCTCCTGCACCAGGGCTAGTGACTTGGATAGAGAACAAGAATAAAGGCTTATCTTTAGGCCCATCCAATCTAGACTCTTTTATTACATAAGCTGTGTGCATTTCCCCCCATGTTCTGAGTCTCTGCTCCTCTCAGGAGGACACGTGGTCAATGCCAGGTCATTTCCTTCCCCTTTTCTCCCCTTGTGGCAGTCATGGTTTCAGCCCGCTGATAAGAGTAAACTACCTTTAAGTTCTTTCATCTGTCTCTCCAAAATCAATGTCCCCACACAGAATCATAAACTGGCATTACCTAAAGGGAGATTTCAAGTTTAAGCACAAAAATGTCTCAAGTTAACCCAGACTGAGCCAAAACTCCATCCTTCCATTAAAGCTATTAAAGCCAACCTCTAGTGAGTGCCATTTCCTTTCTTAGAAGGTGAGAGAACATCTGTGCTCTTAACATTTAGGGGTCGTGAAACCCACTGAGAACCTGGCAGAAGGCTTCTTGATGGAAAAGCCTGTGTGCACACACCACTGCACGTGTGTTGTCAGAGTCACGCCAGCACACATGTTTTGTTAGAGCCACGCCACAACACACATGTCATCAGCCAGAAGCCTGGGGGAAGGTGCAGGGGAGAGCATGGTGCAGAGAAGACTTCATCCAGAAGTACTCACATGAAGTCAGACTGGATCTTATGAGACCCACTGGCCATGGATTTGAACTCAACCCCTTCGAGGTCGACATCTTGAGGTAAGCACCATTCTACCATGTTTCCTGGGGAAAAGGGAACACAAGAGAAATAAAATCATTCAAAGAGACAGGCCTAGTCCAGGGCTCAGCACACTTGGCTTCTCGATAGTGCTTTGCTGGCTCAAGCGCTGGAGCGACTGTGGCGTCCTGTGGCACCTCCAGCCCTCATGCCCCTGCTGGTTGAGCTCCTGAATTTCTCGTGCCAGCAAGGGCCCTCTGATTCCTCCCTCCGATGGGCCACTCTCCCTTCTGGTGAAGACGCCGTCTCTGAGTCTGCCTCTCTGCGCAGTCTTTTCCAAATCCCCTGCTTCTCACAACCTCACTCCCCCAAGTGCCAGTTCTACACCCCTGCCCCATCTCCTCGTCTCTCACTGCCTCCTGAACCCTTCAGATCTTGCTACCATCTCACCTTTCTACCACTAGATTATGACAGACCCAAACAATTAAAAAAAAAAAAAAAATGTCAGTCTTACAGAGCTCTCTGTGGCATCTGATCATCCCTCTGAAATGTGTCCTCTATGGACAGCATGTGGTCTAGACACACAATGGAATACTGCTCAGCCCTAAAGAGAAATGAAGTCCTGATGCATGCCCCCGCATGGATGAACCTTGAAAACATCCTGCTGAGGGAAGTAGGTCAGTTGCAAAAGGACAGACACTGTTCAATCCCACTTATACGAAAACAAGTACAGTGACCCCTGGGAGAGCTGAACTCAATGAGATGGCCTGTGTCCGCAGGTCTAGCGCGTTTTCCAGCTTTGATAGGGTGCGATCTCACCACTTTTCTTTGACTCTCTGTTAGTGGAAAGTATTTGTTTTCCTTCTCTGATAGGTTTCCACCTTACACAGGATCTGGCTCTCCCAGGTTTGACGGTAGATAGAAGCCAGATTACTGGTGGTTATCAGCAGTGAGAGGGAGGGGAAAGGGGGAGCTTTTGTTTAGGGGACACTGAGTTTATGTTGATGGTGCTGGAATAATTTGTAAAAGGATCACAATAAAGGCTGTATAACATGAAGAATATAATCCATGTC
>NW_006921945.1:600665-601765 GCF_000298275.1 Orycteropus afer afer | reverse complement strand
TAAATTTGAGTCTCTCGTACTCAGGGCTAAACCCATGTCTTAGTTAATACAGCAGACCTAGAAGATGAAGTTTGTGTTTCTCAGAGCCCTCCTCCATGCTCCTGTGCTCCAGGCCAACCTTGTAGGACAAACCAGATGGAGCAGCGGCATTGTTCTCTTTCAGATGGATATGAGGGCCTCTGGACCGGCATGCATGGACCATCAGGGCCAAGTGGGGCTCACCAAATGGGAGTTACTCGGGACCACTGGGCCAGGAACAGTTATCTTGATCCTCCAGGTAGATATCCTGTTGACATGCTCGTTGCATGAAAAGAAAGTAGATCCAGCTACTGTGGTCCTTACCCCAACCTACTAGGATTTCCAGGAGACCGTGAACTTCTTAAAGGAACTCAGCTTATCCGTGCTCATGTGCCTCACACAACACAGCGCCCAGCCCAGGATGGACGGGCATTCGTTAGCAACGTTTCAGGGCAGACAGGTGTGATTTCCCTGAGTGACTAGATGAGCTGACGGTAATTCCCCGAGGGTGGTCATGCTATTTTGGTTATGTATCGAAATGTCCTTCTTAGAAGTTTTAGACTGAAGTATTTGCAGGTGAAGGGCTGTAAGTCTGAAACTTAATTTCAAAAGATTCAGCAAATAAATAAATAAATAAAAAGCCCTGGTGGCACAAACGGTTAAGCACTCAGCTGCTAACGGAATGTCAGTGGTTTGAACCCATCCAGCGGCTACGTGAGAGAGAGACCTGGTGACCTGCTCCCGTAAAGATTTCAGACTAAGAAGCCCTATGGGGCAGTTCCACTCTGTCCTATCGGGTCTCCATAAGTAAGAAGCAACTCGACAGCACCCAACACCACCGCCATATCTCTGGGTAGTCGATTTTGCCATAACACTGGCCAAATTTGTTCCCATGTAATTGATGTATTAGGGGATAATTGAGCCCAGGCGTTTCACATTGCATGGTCTTGATCATGACAAACACAGGTGAGGGAGAAAGCTGGGGCCAGCTGAACCGAGCCTGGTAGGAATACACAAAACACACCCAGACACACACCTAAACACCTACCAGCTCCCCCTGTCCACAGGGTGGGTGGTGACAA
>NW_006921945.1:597997-599630 GCF_000298275.1 Orycteropus afer afer | reverse complement strand
TCCTTAGGGTGAGCCACTTACTGCCCAGAAATCCTCACACTGAACACAGCCTAAGCTCAGACTCCCTCATCAAACACCAAGCCCTTTGATTTTGCAAAACAGCCTCACCACACTCAAAGAACTCAGTCAGAGAGCTGGGGCCTGGGAGGTTTCAGGGGAAGGGACCATTGTAGGGACAACCACCCACAGAGACAGGCGTGCCCTTGGCAAGTGCCTTTTCCCCCTAACTTGCTCTCCTCATCTTCCTGTCCAGGCTCGGGCCTATTGCTGTCCCCTACAGGTCCTGCCTAGCCTCTAGCTGCAAAGACAACCTACGAGGAGGCATCCCTGTGACTGTGGGAGCAACAGCTGTGGCGATCTGCATTGTGTACATCCTCCCTGTCAGCAACAAACACTGGTTGGACATGACTTGGCATCCCTGGCCAGGTGCTGGGCTCATGCAAGTGCAAGTGCATCCTGTTTCCAGAAGCTCGGACTCACAGATGTTGGGCTGGTGGCTCAGGGAACCAGGGGCAGCCAGAAGGGCTGATGGGGCACCTAGCCATGGCGTGCAGACAGTCTAACACTTAGCCTCATAAACGTCATCTCAGTGGCTCTGCGCTCCATCTCCAGAGCTGATGGTGTGCAGGTGTCCAGAGTCTCCAGGTGGTGCCCATGGTTAGCGCTCAGCTGCTGACTGAAAGGGTGGACGTTCAAGTCCACCCAGAGGTGCCTGAGAAGAAGGGCTGGGCCACCTACTTCTGAAACTTCCGCACTGACCCCTCAGGGAGCGCGGCTGAACTCTGACATCCATGGGGCACCGTGATTGGAGTCGACTGCTCAGCACCTGGTTTCGGGTCTACCTGCAGGGTGCTTCTGTCTTCTAACTACTTCTGTGTAAGTGGGAATCCTCCCAGGCCTATCTGGATCTCACCCAGTCACCATTTCTCTCGGGAGAACAGAACCGGGTTGCTGTTACTGTTTCCTGTTAGAAAGTTCATCTCAACATGTCTAAGGAAAGCAACGGCCTTGAACCAAAGCCAGCTGTATCTAACGGGGCATGTCCTCTTCCTCCTCCCTCCCCGTTGGGTGGTGCTGTGGATGGACTTATGTTCCCCACAAACACAAGGAAAGTCCTGACCCTTGCACCTGTGGATGGGACCTGATTGGACCTCAGGGTTTCCTGTTATGCTAATGAAGCCATCTGTGTAGGATGTGTCCTAACCCTAGTCCCTTCTGAGCAGGAGGGAGGACAGGCACGGAGAAAGGCAGGAGGGCAGACACCATGTAACACAGAGGCGGCTGCATCCACAGCAGCGAAGGAACACCAAGGGTTGTGGCACCAACGGAAGCAGGGAGAGCCCTTGGAAAGGATTGACAAGGCCAAGGCTCCCCATCCAATGTTTAGCCCCAGAACTATGGGAAAATAAGCTTCTGTTCTTGTAAGGCACCCCCTCTGTGGGATTTAGTTACGGCAGCCTGAGGACATAAGGAAGACAGGTGGTTCCCAATCAGGAATTCCTTTGGAGGTCTTCAAGTGATCCACTCATGGTCCCCTTACAACCCCATAGGACCTCAAGGGTACAACTTTGCTGTCTCTGCTCTTCAGCATAAACCAAGACTGTCACTCTTCTGTGAGTTTCTTGCCGTGAGT
>NW_006921945.1:583485-584143 GCF_000298275.1 Orycteropus afer afer | reverse complement strand
TCACTGACTGCATCATACTTCACGATAGATCTTGAAATGTCCTTTTTGATGATGAATGCAATGCCTTTCCTCTTCAATTTGTCATTCCTGTAGTAGTAGATCATACGATTGTGTGGTTCAAAATGGCCAGTACCAGTCCATTTCAGCTCACTGATGTCTAGGACATCAATCTCCATCTGTTCCACTTATTGACCATGAATTAAAAAGTTGGCAGTTCAAACCCACCCAGATGTGTCTCAGAAGAAAGGCCTGCCAATCTGCTTCTGAAGGTCACAGCCTTGAAACCCATGGAGCACATGCATGGGATCGCCATGAACTGGAATTGACTTGAAGGAAACCGAGAATTTGGTTTTGGCTTAAAATGGTGGACAAATTTCATATTTGGCAACACTGGTGACTGTGACACGCCAAGCCCCATGCAAAGCACTGGGACACTCATGAAGAAGATGGACATTCTTCCAGTCATGGGCCTCCCAGCTGAATAGGGAAGGCGGGTATCAGGCAAGAAATGAAATATAGAATGAGAGGTGACAGGGAGGGTATTGTGCCATCCAAATCAGTGGCAGGAGTGGCTCTGAGAAGCATGAGTTGGATTATGAGAAAAAAGATGGGAAAAGTCAGATTGACCAGGTCTGGACTTTATTGGGAGCTCTGGTAG
>NW_006921945.1:581007-583215 GCF_000298275.1 Orycteropus afer afer | reverse complement strand
CTTTTGTTCAAGAACTTGTGCAGGGACTCAGGAACAACAAGTCTGTGATGATGGTGGGGTTGGGGGACTAGTTGGTGGGCTCCATTGATGTGGCCATGGAGGCAGGTGTTTGGTGGGGTTTCCTGGCCAGGGCCCTGCTCGGTCAGGTTCTCTGCTTCTTCCCCAGAGTGCTCTGTGGGCAGGAGCCATTTAGTGTGTGGTTCTCAGAGGACAGGTACAATGAGCCGCTCACGTGGCTGAGTTATGATAGATTGCAAGGAGTGGTGATTCTGGGCAAGTGTCAAATCCTTGATTCACAAGGACAAGGGTATCAGTTTCATTCACTCTTGTCCAAATTAGGCATTATTGTTGTTGTTACGTGCTGTCGAGTTGGACCAGACTCATAGTGATCCCTCCTTGGGTTTCTAAGGCAGTATCTCTATGGAAGTAGATTGCCCAGCCTTCTTTCCAAGGAGTGGCTGGTGGGTTTGAACCGCCAGCCTTCTGGTTAGCAGTCAAAGGCCTTAGGCACTACCCTAGCCAAGCTCTCAAATTAGGTATTGGCACTTAAAATTCCCCTAGCCATTTGTCAGTGAAGGTGGTGTTTTACGTTAACGTTTTGTAGCTGAATCTGATCATTGGTTCAGATACGTTGGCCTTGTGACTTCTCTTCAGTTCATGGTGCCCTTGGCACGGGCTTCCTTGGGGTTCTTAATGCCCCTGTTGTCAATGAGTGTGAATTTCTCACTCAGTAGGACTAGAAAAGTTGTCTTGCAGGATTTTTGTTACTGTCATTCCCAATGTGTTGGTTATTTTTTCTGCACTGTTTATTTGCTTTATGAAATACAGAAGTTTTAAATTTTATGTCGACAAATTCATTGATTCTTTTCGCAATTTCTTATGTTGCTCTGACATTTAGAAAGTTGATCCCCACCTAGAAATTTGATTAACATTTACTTTTACAAAGTTATTTATAGATTGACTTTTCACATATAATCTCAATCTGTTTAATGTTTGTGTGGATTTATTGAATAGTTCTCTCCCTTGCTGTGATTTGTAAATCTCTGTTAAAGTTTAATATTGAATTATTGGTGGTTCTTAATCTGTATGTCCTTTGCCATTGACCTGCCTGTACTTAGATTGTCGTTGCGTGCTGTCAAGTCGATTCCAACTCAAAGCAACCCTACAGGACAGAGTCCAGCTGCCCATACACTTTCCAAGGCTGTACTCTTTATGGGAGCAGATTGCCAGGTCGCTTGTCCTGTGGAGCGGCTGGCCGACCACAGACCTTCTGGTTGGCAGCTGGGTGCTTAACCACCTGGCCCCAGGGCTCCTTATGCTTCTGTTAGGCCCACACTGATTTACTCGCTGTGTGTATTTTTAACATTTTATTTCTAGGAAAGAGACTTTTCTCTCTTTACCCTTCTTTCTCAAAAAACAAAACCCAGCTATTCTCTTGACTGTCATTTTTACTCAAACCAAAAACCAAACTCACTGCTGTCGAGTCAGATCTGACTCATAGCGAGCCCTCCTTGGGTTTCTGAGGCAGTGTCACTATGGAAATAGACTGCACAGCTTCCTTCCAAGGAGTGGCTGGTGGGTTTGAACCACCAGCCTTCTGGTTAGCAGTCAAGTGGCTTAGGCACTATGTCACCAGAGCTTTTAGTTTTCCTAGAGAATTTTAAAATCATTTTACCTACCCCTCCACCAGTATGTGGGATTTTCATTCAAACTGCATGAGAATGAAATATTTCCAGGAAATAACAGAAAGACAGGAAGTTCGAGTGTACCCAGAGGCACCTTGGAAGAAAGGCCTGGTGATCTGCTTTTGAAAAATCCGAGTTTGGACACCCGTAGGAGTTCAGGCCTACCCCGACACACGTGGGATGGCTGTGGGGCAGAATAAGCTCCAAGGCAAGGGGTTTGGCTTTTGTCTGGAGAAGAGTTGCCATCTTTGTGTCCTGACTCATTTCATTTGCTCGTTGAGGAACAGTCCTGGATCCAGGAACACATAACCTGACATCCATCGTCAAGCTGTGTCATTGGCTGGCCAGGCCAATCATGGGGACGTTGGACAGAGCTGGACTGCAGGACAAGGTCCAACCGGGGACGTTGGACAGAGCTGAACTGCAGGACAAGGTACGACAGGACAGAATTAAGAATGCCACTGGGAGGATGAAGGAAATACCCTCCTAATGGGCAAAGGGCAGTCCCTGGGTGGTACCAATG
>NW_006921945.1:577569-579537 GCF_000298275.1 Orycteropus afer afer | reverse complement strand
ATCTAACAGCATTCCCTCCCCTCCCCTCCCACCCCTGGTAACCAACAAAGAAAATTTCCTCCAACAGATAAACCTTTCCTTAAGTTTTACAATAACGGACTTATACAATATTTGCAGGCACTTTTTTATATGGTTCAAGTTTGAAGCACAGTACATCCCACAAGTTCAAGCTCAGGTGGGTCAGGAGTGGTGTGAGAATTAATAAAATGGAATAAAAACAGACTCATAGTGCCGCTATAGGACAGAGTAGAACTGCCCCAGACGGTTTCCAAAGCTGTCATCCTTATGGAAACAGGCTACCTCATCTTTCTCCCACAGAGAGGCTGGGGGGTTCAAATCACCGACCTTTTCTATCAGCAGCTGAGCACTTAAGCACTGCACCACTGTGGCTCCTTCGTGAAGGGGAACAGACGTTGCAAATCACCAGATTATCTAAAATCAGCACACCCCTTGTCTATAGGCCTCTTAACTTGCATCTGGGTTGAGAAATTTAAAAGCCTGAAACCTCACAAGGCCTGCACCCATTAGGCAATGGTGTCTGTCACGGGGACAGAGCACACGTCTGGCTCCTTGATTCACTGCACCTGTGTTCACTGAGTGCCTACTGGGTGCAAGCCCCGTGCCAGGTGTGGGAACAGAGCAGCACAGGAGAGTTAAGCTGTGCTTCATGGAATGTACCTTCTACTGGGGAAGGGGAGGAGCCCTGGTGGCGCAGGGGTTAAGCAATTGGCTGCTAACCGAAAGGTCAAAGATTCGAACCCACCAGCCGCTCCATGGGAGACAGATGTGGCGGTCTGCTTCTGGAAAGATTTATGGCCTTGTAAACCGTACAGGGCAGTTCTATGCTGTCCCATAGGGTCACTATGAGTTGGAGTCGACCTGACAGCAATGGGTTTAGCTAGTTTGGTTTTGGGGGGAGAAGGGAGGGAGACAGACAATTAAGAAGAACAAACCATTAAGTATAGACTAAATGATGGAGTGATACACGCTTTGAAGAAATGACGTGAAACAGAGTGAAAACACAGAATGAGTGAGTGGCACCGTGTTGCGTGGTCAGGGAAGACCTCTCCCACGGGGTGGTCTTTGAGCTGACACTGGAAGGGAAACATGGGGTGCGAGCCATGGGGAGGTGTGGGGGAAGGAGCAGGGGCAGAGGCAGGAGCACTGACCCCAGACCTGAGCACCAAGGGGTCTGATGCGGCTTACCTCAAGAGGCCTCTTTGGCTACTGGGTGGAGAATAGTGGGCCATGGCCAAGGGGGTGGAGGGGCTGCTGGAGAGGAGAGGAGGCTCATGGTTCAGGGAGGGGTCAGGATGGAGCTGAAAGGATTCCTCAGAGACTGGATGCAGAGTTTGAGGGAAAGGGAGCCGTCAATAATTCCTTATGCATTTTTTTACTAAGTTTCCAATTACTGAGATAAGAAACAATTGTAGCAGAAGTTGGTTTGGCAGGGAAGACGAGGAGTTTGATTTTGGATGTGTTAAGATTGAGATGCTATTGGACACCCCAAGACAGGTTTGATTAGGCCGCTGCAAACTAAGTTCAAGAGAGAGGGCTGCAGTGCGGACACCAACATAGGGGTCTGGAGTCAGACTCAGGAGGAGCACAACCAGGACCCCCTTAGGTGTGAGGAAGCCGAGACTTGAGCCACTTGCTTTGGACACTCATCAGGAAAGTCCAATCTCTAGAGAAGAACGTCGTGGTTGGTAATGTGCAGAGTCAGGGAGAACCAGGGAGACCCTCCATGGGATGGACGGACATGACAGTCTCCACATGGGCTCAAACAGCACCAGTTTTGTTCTGTTTTACACAAGGCCCTGCCGGACCCATGGTGAAGCACTCAGTTGCTAAGTGGAAGATTGACAGTTCCAACCCACCAACCACCGCTCTGTGGGAAGAACATGTGGCAGACGGCTTCCATTAAGGTTAAAGCCTTGGAAAGCCTATGAGGCAGTTCCACTCTGTCCT
>NW_006921945.1:536336-576614 GCF_000298275.1 Orycteropus afer afer | reverse complement strand
TGACAGCCTTGGAGACCCTGTGGGCAGTTCCACTCTGTCCTCTAGGGGCTCTGTGGGTCGGAATAGACTTCACGGCAGTGGGTGTGGTTTGGGCCTTCCTTCTGTGAAGACTGACAGCCTTGGAGACCCTGTGGGCAGTCCCACTCTGTCCTCTAGGGGCGCTGTGACTTGGAATCGACTCAACGGCATGGGTTTTATACATAAAGTCACCATGAATAGTTGACTTGACGGCAACTCACAACAACAATCCTGAAGCCTTACCTGTGAGGGGCAGCACCTGGGAATGGGGGTTGATAACAGAACTGCCATTGGCTAAGCCTGCACAGTGGCAAAGCTGCTTTCCTAGGCAAACAGTGCAGCCATAATAATTGAAGCTGCTGGCAAGGTGGGGAGGAAAGGCAGGTGGTGAGCTGGTCTGTGAGGTCACACCCATGATGCCACTGTGTTGCCCTGCCTGCAGGCCTTGCTCTCAGTTTCCTGCGAGGTCCTGATCTGGGTGTGGAGCCCCTGGCCTGGGAGGCTGGGTGGTCAGCATGCATGTGAGTTAAGGTAATGGACGCCCCGGCAGGGGAAGGAACAGCACCGCCCGGCCCACTGATGTGGAAACAGGAAACCCGTCCCGGGCTGGCGTCTCAGGTGGTACTAATTTCCTCCCTGGGAACCTGCGCTAACCCTTCGCCTGTGCTGACGGGGTCTCCGTGGCCCTGAGGGCTGCTGGCCTGCTGACAGGGTGAGTGGTAGGTGACTGTGGGCCGTAAGCTGGAGTTTACCTGGTGCTGAGCTATTTGGAGAGGTCTGTACCAGGCGGGGCATAGGGAAGGGTGAGGTGTGCCCCTGGGAGAGGCCCGAAAGAGTGGTTTTCATTGGGGTAACACCCCAGGAGCTCTGGCTGCAAGTGGAAAAGGAGAGAGGGTATGGAGGGCTTGGTGCAGAAGAAACGGGAGAGGGACAGGAGGTGACAGGCAAAGGCTGATGAAGAGAAGGGAAATGAAGCTGGTTTTGGCCCCAATCATACTTGTCACTGCTTTGGTGATTCCTCAGCACCATTCCTTCCAGGACCCCTTTTATCGAGCCGGCACTTCCGAGACCCTCCCTGGAGGACACTGAGGGTCACACACGTCATTGTCCTTTATCAGGGGCTGCCTGTAAAGTGATCCAGGTCTTTTGTCCTGTATTCCTTCAAAGAGCTTTCTACCCTCACCAAGAGGCTTCCACGAGAAAGAGATTAAGGAATCTAAGTGGTAGTTGAGGAATTAAGAGAAACAGAAAGCATTTCACAGAATAAGGCATTTTTCAGAAAAGTCACGGCCCCTTGGAGCCCATCTCGGTGTTCTTGATCTTCCTGGCCTCTCTCCTGTCCTTTAAAATTCATCGATTCCCTGAAAGCGTTAACTGCTAACGCCTGGCGTAGCCGTATGGGAATTAGGCAGGTGTAGCTGGCAAAGATCTAAGGTGTGTCTTTACCAGGGACGTGACCTCCAGCCATGAAAAGATATTCAGCTGATGCAAAATTGTGATGAATTCTTGTTAGCCTTTGGCCAGGAGCCCTGGGGCACAGTGGTTAAGCGTTTGGCTGCTAACTGAAAGGTCAGCAGTCTAAACTGGCCCAGCAGCTGCATGGGACAAAACTGTGGCAGTCGGCTCGGTGAACATTCAAAGAAAACAAAAAACCAAACACACTGCCATCAAGTACTCCTAGCGACCCCTCCTTGGGTTTCTGAGGCGGTATCACTATGGAAGCAGATTGCCCAACCAACCTTCCTTCTGAGGAGTGGCTGGTGGGTTTGAACTGCCAGCCTTCTGGTTAGCAGTCAAATGCCTTAGGCACTGCGCCACCAGCGCCTTGGAAACCCTTTGGAGCACTTCTACTCTGTCCTCTAGGGGCGCTGTGAGTCTGAACGAATACAGCAGTGGGTGGGTTTGGGCTTAGCTTCTGTCAGGATTGACAGCCTAGGAAACCCTATGGGCTAGTTCCACTCTGTCCTATAGGGTCTCTGTGAGTTGGAATCAATTCAACGGTCACAAGTTTTTTAGGCATTGGGGGGGGGGGCAGAAGGAAGGGAGGGGGTGACGTTTCTAAATGATAAGTGCAAATGAGATTCTTTCCAACGATGAGCTTGTTCCCAAGTTGGCTGATGTGTACTTCTGAGGGCCATGCTAAACTAGCAGTTCCTGGATCCCTGTGGTCTTTCACCTGTGGGCCCAAGAAGCTGCGAGTAACTGGGAGTGTTCTTCATATCAGCTGGACTTGATTGCTCAGACTTGCTGGAGCTTCCTCCCGTCAGAATGGGCATGAGGATGAGCTGGGGTCTTACGGAGGGAAGACGTGCTCAAGGGAGGATACGAACAGTGTCTTGGCGTAGCTATGGGGAGGGAAAGGCAGGCCACAGTTGGGGACACTCAGTCTCTCCTCTTCTTCCATCTGCAGAGGGAAGAGCGCACCACTGTGATAGGCCTCCCTACCTACGTTGCACAGCTCATTGGCCAAGATGGATGACAGTGGAATTAACAAAGAGCTGAAGCAGAAGTTAAACTTCTCATGTTGTGAAGAAGAGACAGAAAAGGAAGGACAGGAGGAAGCACAAGAGAGCCCAGAGGCCCAGAGCCAGACCCCAGAGAAGGCGGACTCCCAGGCCGCAGAGGCTAAGCTCAGCCCTCCCAGGACTCCGGTTCGGAATGTCCGAGGATTCAGCACAGGTCAGGAGAAGGACAAAGTGAGTCCAGGCCCTTTGTGGAGGTCCCCAGTGACGGGCCCTCTCAGATGTCCTGAAACACCAGTCCCAGCAGACAAAAGGAGACGGTCACAGCAGGGTGACAGCCCCTTCACACCCAAGGTGAGTGAGCAGTCGGGGAGAGGGCCAGGTCTCTAAGACCTGAGCTCCAAGTCCAGCAGGAAGAGAAGGAGGTCTTGGCAGCTGGTGGGTATGTGACACGTTTGTCCAACATGGTGCATGTCCCCAGCAACATGTTTATTGAAGATAATGAAGATGGGCTTAGTTAGCAGAAAACAGAATTACATGTCTTGCTAGCTGTCTTCTCCATCTTTGGAACTAGCAGTTATCTGGTAGAGGCCGCAGATTAATCTTGGGTGGGGAAAACTCCTAGTTTACCCGCAAGAGAGATTGAGATCAAGAGATCAAGGCCAACCTGTGCAGCTGGCACATGAGCAAAGCAGGGTCCCAGGGATGAGCTGGCCTATCCGCTCAGCCAATGCCCAGTCAGGACTGTTGTTGTTAGATGCCAGTTGGTAGACTCTGACTCATAGCAGCCACATGTACAAAAGAATGCAGTACTGCACGGTCCTGTGCCAGCCTCACAATCCTTGCTACACCTGAGCCCATTGTTGCAGCCACTGTGTCAATCCATCTCGTTGAGGGTCTTCCCCTTTGTTTTGCTGACCCTCCACTTCACCATAGATGTCCTCCTCCAGGGACTGGTCCCTTCTGACAACACGATCAAAGGAGGTGAGTTGAAGTCTGGCCGTTCTCACTTCTAAGGAGCATTCCAGCTGCACCTCTTCCAAGACAGATTTGTTCGTTCTTCTGGCAGTTCATGGTATTTTCAATATTTTTTGCCAACACCACAATTCAAAATGCATCAATTTTTCTTCAGTCTTCCTTATTCATTGTATAGCTGTCACATGCATATGAGGGGATTAAAATACCATGGCTTGGGTCAGGCACACCTTAGTCTTCCAAGTGATATCTTTGCTTCTCAACACTTGAAAGAGGTCTTTTGCAGCAGATTTGCCCAGTGCGTTACATTGTTTGGTTCTACTCAGGACTAGAAACTGGAAATCCTGATTATATTGCTGTTGATTTTATTGATTATATTGCAGTTCTGTCTTATTTTTATGCCTAGCCTAGTCTTCGTTCCATCCAGCTGTCTCTATTTTACGTGATTATTTTCTAAAGTTCCTAACAGCACAGTGCTCCCTCCACTGTCTGAACATATGCATCTCTTGGCTGCTGCTCTTTCCTGAAGGCACTTCTCTCTCCTTCCTCATCTGGTGAGACAAGGCTCTTCTGGTATCTGTGAGCAAAGAGCTAACCTGTTGGTGGTACTTTATGGATGGACGATGCTATATTGGTATCCCACAAACTGGGTGGCTTATAAGAATGGAACTTGTCTGCTTCAGTTCTGGAGGCTAGAAAGCAGAGTTGAGGCGTTGGCAGGGTTGGTTTCTGGAGGCTCTGAGGGAGCATCTGCTCCATGCTTCTCTTCTGGCTTCTCGTGACGGCCAGTGGTCCTTCCACGCCTCCCTCCTGGCTTCTCGTGACGGCCAGCGGTCCTTACATCTGTTGGCCGGTAGCTCCATCACGCCCATCTCTGCTTTCATCTTCACGTGGCTGCCTTCCCTCTGCATTGTCTCTCTGTGTCTCTTCTCCTCCTTTATAAGCACACCTCTCAGATGGGATTAGCACTCACCTACTCCAGTATGATCTCGTGTTAACTGATTACATCTACAAAGACCCTATTTCCAAGCAGGGTTACGCTTACAGGTACAGGGGTTAGGATCTCAGCATATCCTGTTTGGGGCACAGCTCAGTCCACCACAGGTAGCAAATGAGTGGAGTTCCTTGTAGTCAGCACATCCCTTCATTCTTGCTGCCCCTAGACTCCTATTATGTCTTTCACATTATTCACTTTGGGGTTGGAGCAGGGCTTCCTCCGTTAGACTTGGCGTCGTGGTGTGTGCTCCCTGGTCAGGACTAGCTCTGCTTCCTGCTGGCTCAGCGGGCAGCCCTGGAGATAATCACAGGAACACATGGGATCTGACGGTGGCTCACTCACTGCCAGTGACCCTCTAGTACCTGCTGAGCGTGGGCATCACATCTGCCACAGAATACTGAGCTGCTGGTGTTGAATAGAAGTGGTGACAGAGGGCATCCTTGTCTGGTTCCTGTTTTCAGGGGGAATGGTTTCAGTCTCTCTCCATTGAGAATAATGTTGGCTGGTGGTTTTGTATAGATGCCCTTTATTATGTTGAGGAATGTCCCTTCTATTCCTATTTTGCTGAGAGTTTTGATCAAGAATGGGTGTTGGATTTTATCAAATGCCTTTTCTGCATCAATTGATATGATCATGGGGTTCTTTTTCTTTGTTTTATTTATGTGGTGGATGACGTTGATTGTTTTTCTAATGTTGAACCATCCCTGCATACCTGATATGAACCCCACTTGGTCATGATGGATGATTTTCTTGATATGTTGTTGCAGTCTATTGGCTAGGATTTTGTTGAAGATTTTTGCATCTATATTCATGAGGGATATTGGTCTGCAGTTTTCCTTTTGAGTGATGTCTTTGCCTGGTTTTGGTATCAAGGTTATGCTTGCTTCATAAAATGAGTTAGGGAGGGTTCCATCCTTTCCTATGTTTTGGAATAGTTTGAGTAGGATTGGTATCAGTTCTTCTCTGAATTTTTGGTAGAATTCTCTGGTGAAACCGTCTGGGCCAGGACTTTTTTTAGTTGGTAATTTTTTGATGACCTTTTCAATTTCTTCTTTTGTGATGGGCCTGTTCAACTTTTCCACATCAGTCTGTGTTAGTTTAGGTAAGTGGTGTGTTTCTAGAAATCTGTCCATTTCTTCCAGATTTTCAAAGTTGTGGAGTACAGTTCTCCATAGTATCCTGATATTATCCTTTTTATTTCAATTGGTTCTATTGTGATGTCACCCGTTTCATTTGTTATTTGTGTTATTTGTATTCTCTCCCTCTTTTCCTTTGTTAAATTTGCCAGTGGTTTGTCAATTTTATTAATCTTTTCAGAAAACCAACTTCTGGTCTTGTAGATTTTTTCTATTGCCTTTCTATTTTCTGTTTCATTGATTTCTGCTCGAATCTTGATTATTTCCTTTTTTCTGGTGACTGTAGGCTTCTCTTGCTGTTCTTTTTCTAATTGTTGGAGATGTTGGTTTAAAGTGTTGATTTTGGCTCTTTCTTCTTTTTCTTTTTTTTGACATGTGTGCATTTATTGTGGAGCTGGCACTCCGAATGTGGACTTCTAGCCTCCTAAGCTGAGAGAATCAATTTCCGCTTGTTAGATGCTACACTTGTGGCATTTCGGTTACAGCAGCAGTAGAGAGCTGAGGCACCCTGAACTCAGGTCATCATGCTGCTGTGCTGCACCATCTGGCTTCTCTGGCTTTGATCTGTCCTCTGACCCTTGGTTTAGCTCCAGGTCAAGCTGGTTTCAGCCTTAGGTTTTCTTATTGTACTCCATTTGGGGGGCAAGGCCTGCTTGCTTTTCTGTTTGTTCATGCGCTAGTTGTATCCACTGCTAAGCCCTGAATAACGGGCTTGCTTTTGAGGGGTTATATTGTAATCTCTAGGCTAGTTAAGAGAAGCAGCTCTCATTTAATGCTGAATTTTAAGTGCAATCAGGAACTCCTCTTCCCTGTGTGGTCTATGAAATCTTTCCTTTGCAAAGTGATCATTTCTGAAACATGGCTGGGCCACTGATGAATGGACTGTTCATTTCCTGAAGAGTGGGGTCTCATCTCCGGGCCGCAGCGTGTACCCCACACCCTGCTGCTTTGTAGGCACCAAACAAATGTTTGCATAAATAATCCAGGAAGGCAATCTATTGCTCTGAGAGGACAAAGACCAGTGTTCTGCAGAGTTGCTTTTGTCTGGATTTAATTGGAGTCCCTGGGTGGTGCAAAAGGTTAGCATGCTTGTCTGCGAACTGAAAGACGGGAGGCTGCAGCTCATCTAGAGGACCTCAGACGACAGGCCTGATGATCCGCTCCCAAAAACTCAGCCATGGAAAACCCTGTGGAGCTCCGTTCTCCATGACACCCGCAGGGTCATCACGAGTCAGATTTGACTTTTAACTGTTTATTTATTTTGAAACATAAATAGCCTCGTCTTTGAAAGTTAGATGTAGGACCAGAATTGGTGGACTTCATAGCTAGTTATCAGAGTTTTCCAGGGTGGGGTAGGACTTAACAAATGTACAGATTCCTGGGTTGACTTCACAAATCAGCATATCTAGAGGTAAAGACTGGAATTGGTATTTTTTTATAAGGCCAGTTACCATAAAACTAGTGGGTGCTGGATGAGATGATCTCTAAGACCCCGTTCAGCAAGAACATTCTTTGGTTTAAATATTAACTGGATTTCACTAACCCTGTCCTGACTCCCTTTTGTCATCCCATCCAGAGGCAGCTGAGCCCACTGATGGCCTCCCCAGTGGGGAAACTCTCCTCCCGGGGCTCCAAGCACCTGCGGCTCACACCTGTCCCCTTCATGGATGAGATGACCTCACTGGCCCTGGTCAATGTCAATCCCTTCACCCCAGAGTCCTACAGAAAGTCATTCCTTCAATCCAGTGGGAAGAGGAAAATCAGAGGAGAGCTGTGAGTGCACCATCACCTATGACTTTGAGAACTAACCACCCTGTAGCTCAAGGGTGTAAAAGATTGGGAGTAAGCACTCCACTCGGATGAAATTCTGTGTGGCTCCACACATTCCTGCCTTCTTAAATATCAGTGTAGCTTTTCACCTGCATTGTCACAGAGAGGCTAGCAACTCTCTACTCTGATGTGTACTATGTGTGCCTTCTCTTTAAAAGCGGGACAGAGTAGAGGCCTCAGATTTCCACTAGGACATTGAAGGGGTTGTGGGGTTGCATCCAGGTAACCCCTCTGCTCCTACAGGCTAGCAGTTGGGGAAGAAGGGCAGGCACTGCCATTTTGAATTTGCCATGTGAATGACGGTGATCAGAGTCTAGAGCGAGGATTTGATGTTCTCAGCAGGCGATAGAAGACTGGCAGAAGAAATAAAGAGAGTGTTGTTTTCAGAAGTGCTAAAAATTGGAAACGCAACTGCACTAGCCACAAAGCCTGCTGACTGGTAGGAGTCCTCTAAATGAGGATTTTGCGTGTTACTCTCAGACGTTTCTTTCCCATGTGCCATGCGTGGAAGCGTCTCTGAAATGGGGCAGTCATTTGCGTCATGCATACTCAGCAGCAGAAGTGCTCAGCCAGCAAGCAGGTTTGCAGAGGATTCACTGTCCTGTGATGCGTGTGCTGCTTTGGAATGAACAACTGCGTGTTAACCAGCCTTGTGGCCAGGATAGGCTCTCTCAACACTGTCTCCTTGATCTTAAATAAGCAGGACTTCGGCACAAGGACACAGCAGAAACCCACTCTAGCGACCAAGGGTTCTGACGGTTTTAGTTCTGTGATGGTTTTACAGCGAGTTCTAATTGTTTTCCCTCTCATGGAAGCCAGCAGCAAGGGACCACAAATGTGAATTCCTGACAGCAGAAGTGGTGACGCTTTGGTCACATTTCTTAGTGCTTCTGAGAGGGCGTTTTCTCTCTTAATTATTGTGTAGTTGCTGTTTTGTTACATATTAGAATGTAGCATTACATCTCAGTCACAGGTGTCATGATCAATTTATGTCTATGAGTGCTGGGTGCCACCCCCCTTGTCATCTTTACCCCATATGTCTCCAAAAGAAAAACGAGGAGTGGATGATCTGAAAGGTGAAACATTGCGTAAGGACCTGGAATGCAGCTCCTTATGCCAGCAAGCAAGCCTCAGCTTTCTGAAAAGGAATGGAAGATATCCTAGCCAGGCATTGCGTTGTCCTGCTATGTTTACGGTCCGCCGTGATCCTAATTCAAAGCGCGGTTCTGGGGAATGCAGTGTGACAGGACGAACAAGTGCTTTGGAGTCAGACCTGGCTTCAGGTCTCAGTTCTACACTTACTAGTTCCATGGCCCAGCATCACTCAGTGCTTCTAAGCCCCAGATTCTTCATTCGGGGCTGAATACCCTCTTACTTTCAGTGTTTTGTGTGTTTTCTTGCCTCCAAGTCTTGACGCGGGCTGTTCTCCTTGCCCCAAACCCCACTCCTTTCCGTTCCCCTGCTCTTAAGTTAGTTCTTCCTCTTGGCATTGTAGCTTATCCTGCATCTGGCAAAAACCACCCAAACCAAACTCAATGCCATCGAGTTGATTCCGACTCATAGCAACCCCCATTGGGTTTCTGAGGCTGTAAATCTTTACAGAAGTAGATTACCCCCCCCTTCCTTCTATGGAGCAGCTGGTGGGTTTGAACTGCTGAACTTCTGGTTAGCAGCCTTATCTGCTACGCCACCAACACCTGAGAGAGTCCTTTACTTCTCATCAGGTGGAACTGGGTGCTATCCATGGTACACTATCCTTTTCCTTTTATGAGGGGCCTTGATGGTGCAACAGTTAAATGCTCGGCTGCTAACTTGATGGTTGGCAGTTCGAACCCAGCAGCCTCTCCATGGGAGAAAGACATGACAGTCTGCTTCTGTAAAGATCAACAGCCTTGGAAATCCTATGGGGCAGTTCTACTGTGTCCCAGAGGGGCTCTGTGGGTCAGAATTGACTCAACAGCAATGGGTTTGGGTTTTTACTTTTTATATTGATGTTTCCTGTTTCTACCAGCCTCAAATATAGATATACATTGAAGAGGGGAAGAAATTGTCTCAGTCACTCTCACAGCCCCAGAAGCCAGCATAGTACCAGCTCAGCAAGTGCCAGCCATGCACTGAAAGAACTTTCTCTTTTTTCTCCCAGCGAGGAAGTGAGGCCAGAGGAAGGCATCGTGGAGCAGGAGCTGCCTGCCAAGGTGAGCACGGTGCTTTCCCGGCCGATTCTGGTCCTCGCCCGCTCCGTCTCTCTCTCTCCCACACACACTTTGTGGCTTCACCAGTGCGTTTGCATCTGAGTTCATCTGCACTGTAATCACAGTACTGTACTCTTTGCAGATTGTTGCTCTGCCAGGAAGTATCTGATATTATGTTGCTGAATCACTACCTTGGGGTATTTTTGAATTAAAGATTGTTGTCTCTATCTTTGATCTGGGGAAGAATTCTATACTCGTGGGTAGAAAAGTCAAGGGAAAAATCAAGATATTTAAAGTCCATAAGCAGAAAAATAGAACCTCTGGCACAAAGCTGGAGCTATAGTTTATATGTAAAATTTTACTTCTTTACTATGTCATATTTATTGATTTGTATGATGTTCACAATCTCTGAGCTGCTATTCCTTATTTGAGAGTCTAACCTAAGAAAAGAATACTTCTTAATATTTAATAAGTTAAACATTATCCCCAGAGATGTTTACTGCAGCCTTATGTGTAATAGCAGAAACAAGGGGAGGAAGGGGGAAACTCAGCACCCAACAATAAGAGAATGGCTGTGACTGATTAATTTATTGTTTAAATCAGTGAAATATGAAATCACCCATCCACACAAAAACCAAACTCATTGTCATTGGGTCGATTCTGACACACAGCAGCCCTGTAGGACAGAGTGGAACTAACCCATATGGTTTCTAAGGCTGTAATCCTTACAGAAGCAGATGGCCGCTTCTTTCTGCCACAGAGCAGCTGGTGAGTTTGAACCACCAACCTTTCAGTTAGCAGATGAATATTTAACCGTTGTGCCACCAAACCAGAAAACAAAACAAAACTCAAATTCACTGCCATCAAGTCAATTTTGACTCATAGCAACCACCATTGGGTTTCTGAGGCTGTAAATCTTTACGGAAGTATATTGCCCCATCTTCCTTCTGTGGAGCAGCTGGTGGGATTGAACCAATGACTTTATGGTTAGCAGCCAAATGGCTTATCCACCATGCCACCAGAGCTCCATATACATAAACACATACACACACACACATACATAAAATATGAAAACATAGTTATGTTCAATGTTTGGTGTATAAACAATTCAACATTTTATAAACTAAATGATCCAAAATGTGTATTACACATAAATGAGAGGATTGGAACAAGCTGCAGTCACTGTTAATTCAGTGTCTTTGAATGGTGGGAACTTAAGGTTCATTGGTTTTTACTTCCTCTTAATTTAAAAATTTTTTTGAGGCAAGTTTTATTTTACTTGGAGAGTTAAAATGTGTTAGTTTTTTTTAAAAAATATTAATACTTGGCTATTAGAAGCATGGATTTAATACCAGAGAGCCTTGGGATCTAAGGTAACAGGGTAAGGTAGCACAGGCCACTTGAAGCCCATCTTCATACATACGTGACTCTGACTCAGGCTTTTCCTGTTTGACTAGATTTTGTCTTTAACTTATTTTATACGCTATCTCCTGGTTTCAGACAAAAATACCGACATTTTTTTGAGCACTTAATATGTGCAAATCATTGCATTTAGACCCTAGAACCAAAACCAAACTCACTGCTGTCGAGTCAATTCTGACTCACAGCGACCCCTCCTTGGGTTTCTGAGGCGGTATCTCTACAGAAGCAGATTGCCCAGTCTTCCTTCCGAGGAGTGGCTGGTGGGTTTGAACTGCCAGCCTTCTGGTTAGCAGTCAAGTGCCTTAGGCACTGTGCCACCAGAGCTCCTTTTAGACCCCATGGTGGGGATGGGGAACCTGTACAAAAATCACTGCCCGAGAAGGCTGGCTTTCTAACACCTTCGAAATACGTGTGAAAACAATGTAGGTATGAGTGTGGAGCTAGGCAGTGTGTGTAGTTATGTGTAAATACCTATGTGTATACATATGTGTGATGTGTAAATACATTCCATGTGTCTATGTATATGCTTAAAATCCATCTCTATGCGGGAGTAGAGATACTCTTGCAGGAAACAAGACTTCAGTAGAAGAGATGGCATTATTGAGACAATTCTAGGCAGAGGAGCGGAGGGGTGGCAGCGGGTTGGCAGCATGTAGGTGGCAAACTGGCTTGTTGATGTCTGAGATGAGCGTGGAAGGTAGTGGGTGTGCAACTGGTGTCTTCAGGTCTTTGGACAGAAGTTCAAGAGCAACCGTTAGATGTCTCTGATTCTACAGCATCATTTCTCAAAATTAATGGTTAACAATTAGAAGACATGGCGGGGAGGGCTGGGTAGTTAGAAATACAGACATGGCAGAAACAAAGCTTGAGATTATCTAGGGGCAATGAATATTGCAGCTCTTGATGATGAAGAGTGATTGGAATTGGCTATTGAAAATGAAGAGCTAGGAAGACTCAACATACTTATAAATCTTAATTTTATATAAGAAAGAAAGTCTTGCTGATGGCACTGGGAAAAGGTGACTGTGGGGACATAAGTCAACTTGGATTGAGATTAATGTAAATGTATATGGCTGTTGGTCATCTTTTCCACATGCTTGGAATTGTTCTCAGTTATTTACAGGTTCTCATGTAATATTTAAGAGAATCCTAATGGCTAGTGGCCTTGATTCTCGTCTTACAGATGAGAAAATGGGTACTAACAACGTGTGATTTACTAGCTGAACAATGAGTGGTGTTGCTGGTGGGCCAGTAGGGGGAACACACGCTCTGAAATCGCCAACTCAATTTGGTTCCCAGACAATGAAGAAAAGATTTTTGGGGGAGCGAGTTGACAACAAATGTGTTTATTACATTTGAGATAGAAACATGGGATCTAGACTATGAGACAGGTAGACAGGAGAGGCCAAGGGAGATGTCTTTTTAAAACATGTTTCACCCTGCCCCCAGTGGAGGACAGGAGCTGTCTGGGTCTGAGTACACATGTCCCCTGTAGGAACGTATCAGGAAGATCTGCATGAAGACAGAAGAAAGGGTGTTGGAGAAGATACGAGGGAAACATGAGCACAGACATGTATGAAAGGTTACACGAAGCAGAGAGAAGTTCACTTGTGTATGGACACATACTTGAGTATGGATGCACATAGAATCCATTGGGTCTGCCTCAGAAGTCTTTTTGAAAGCTAAGAGCAACATAGGAATTCAACATGCCTTGACTTAAAAGAATAATTATTGTGATGAAAACATACACAAGACATTCACCAATCCACAGTTTCTGTGTGTGTGATTCAATGTCATTGATGGTGTTCTTCAACATGCCTCAACTTGATGGCTCACAATGTGTTCGGAAGAATTTTATTTGAACTTCCTTTTTCATTTTTTCAGAGATCTGTCCTACGAGAAACCAACATGACTTCCCGCTACGAAAAGGAATTCCTGGAGGTTGAAAAGATTGGGGTTGGGGAGTTTGGTACCGTCTACAAGTGCGTTAAGAGGTTGGATGGATGTGTTTACGCCATAAAACGCTCCACGAAACCTTTCACAGGGTTTTCAGATGAGTGAGTACCTTTGCAATGTACCGAAAGTACACAGTGGGACTGGAGAGCTGTTTCTTGTCAAAATAGCATAAATAATATTTTGATATCATTAACATACCATTGTCTTTTTTTGTTACCCTCCCTCATTTCTATGCTGTCTCACATTCATAGCAGTCCTGAGTTTTCCAGATCGGCAACGAGTTTTTTCCTAAATTATGACCTGATGATTTCAGACTGTGGGTTTAGCTTTGTTTGTGATTGGCCTCTTGGCCTCCTACTACTGGTCTTCCTGGTTTTTTTTAATGACTGATTTGTGGAATGTCTTCTGTGCCTGCTCAGTTCATCAGAAATATTGACGAGTTGGAAGGCACTGCTGACTCACTGGCTTGCCTTGCCTTGTATCAATAATGAAGTCAATAGTCAAGCTATTAACAGGCATTTATGTTGCATTCCCAGAGCTAGTTGTTCAAAATTTGTTCCTTGATCACAGGGAAAACAAACATTTTCTGATTCAGCCAGTGCTCTTCAGATGTTTAGGATACAATACTTCGCATGTTGGATCTGAAATTACAGGCTTTGGAATCCCGCATTTTTATACTGGAATTCACCAAGAACTGCATTCTGCTTTTATTGGGTGGCCTCTCCTATTCCATAGTGAATAACTCTCCCCAAGACTGCCCCTTTGGCTGCATCATGTTGATTGCGTTTAGTGGTAACATGGAGTCTTCATGGAAAAGACACAGCCCTGTCACAATGTGCACAGTCAGGCCCAGGGTGCCTCCTTGGTCGGTCCTTTAAGATTTCTTACAAGCCCATGGCTGTGCCACCTCTTTAACTGGAGACTACAGTACAGTGTAATTAGGACCCAGAGCATGTCCATCACTGAGCACAGGCAGACCAAGTCCTGGCCTTGGGCCGGTTCTTCCCTCTGAGAATCTGGGTCAGCTGCCTAGCTGCCTGGAGCTTGCGTCGCCCCCGGGCCCTGGGAAGAGCGGTGCCTGCTGTGGCCAGCGGTTAGGGAGAGTGACTGAGAGAGAATCACGGGAGAGGTAGCGGGCGCTCAGGACGTGTCCTGCCAGTGTGTTACCCATGCCTCGTCCTCGGACGGCATTTTGTGAGCACTGTCTTAGTGACCTTTCCTCGGTGCCCTTCCGTCTCAGGGATTTGGCTTTGCGGGAAGTGTATGCTCATGCAGTGCTTGGACATCACCCCCACGTGGTGCGTTACTACTCGGCCTGGGCGGAAGACGACCACATGATCATTCAGAACGAGTACTGCAATGGTAGGTGCCGGGCGAATGGCTGCAAATAGCGCTGATGTGATGGACAACCAGACCATCTTCTTTATGTTATGCCTGTTGACTTCAGTGTCTCCCAAAGCTATGATCCTGAGCCCCCATGCACAGGGCCTCTTTCCTCAGCGTGGTTGGTTATGACTGAGACGTTTTCCTAACCTTGTCGCCTGGATGGTCTGCTACGTTGGTTCATGGATGGATTGGCAGTACGTTGGATGTGCACCCACTCCTAGAGTATGGTTATCACTGCTATTCCAGGGTCGTGTGTAATCGTACTCATCTATGTTTCCTTGAACCCCTGAGCTCCTCCCAGGGCCCTGCTCTGCCTTGATCATTTTGTGCTGACCTCCCCCCACCTACCTAGCCTTTCCCTTCAGCCTAGTTAATAGGCGTCTGCCGTCTGGTGAGTGATTCACCCTCTCCTTCTCCCATCCCTGGGGCTTCCAAACATGGTTCTTTCTGTGAATAAGCCTTCTTTTAACTTTTTACCGCACTGGTCTCCTACAGTGGTTGTCCTTTTGTGACCTCACTCTCATAGTGTCCTCTAGGTTCATCCACATTCTGAGATGTTTTGCGGATCCATTGTTGTTTCACCACATTGCTCAGTATTCTGTTGTGCCTGTGTGCCGTAGTTTGTGGATCCATTCATCCGCTGATGGGCACTTAGGTTGTTTCCATTTTGTTGTGGTGGTGAATAACGTTGTGATGAACATGAGTGCACATAAATCTGTTCATGTCGTGGCTCTTATTTCTCTAGGACGTATACCAAGCATGGGATCGCTGGATCCGATGGTATTCCTAGTCACAATTTCTGAAGAAATTGTTGCTTCCATAAAGATGACAGCCTTGGAAACCCTGTGGGGCAGTGCTACTCTGTCCTCCAGGGGTGCTGTGAGTTTTTTTAAATTGTTGTTGTTGTAGTTAGGTGCCATTGAGTCAGCCCCAACTCACAGTGACCCCATATACAGTACAGAACAGTACGGTCCTGCACCATCCACACAACCCTTGTAGTGCTTGAACCCATTGTTGAAACCACCATGTCAGTCCGTCTTGAGGGTCTTCCTCTTTTTTTGCTGACCCCCCTCAGTTGGATGCTGTCTTACAGGTGGAACCTTTCTGGGTTTTCCAGACAAGAGATGAAGTATTTCCTAAACTATCATGTGATTGTTTCAGATTGTATTGTTTTGCTTGTTTTTTGGTGGGTCTTTTGAAGTGAGTGACTTTAAGGAAAGGCTTCTTCAGAAGTCTTTGCCTCGTAGTTTATGCCAGCATGCAGTCACCCCTATGCAGTCCGCTAACCCTAACCCTAACTATAGCCTCGCTTAGGAGCAGAGTGCTGGGAGAGATGTGCTGAGCTGAAAATGACTTTTCCTGTCATTCTGCCAAAGCCCCTGTGTGTGTAGCTGATACATTGACACTATCACTCCCTTCAATCTTTACTTGGTGCTCAGAGACAAAACTATTACCCTCTGGTAGTGTAGTGCCTAAGGCACCTGACTGCTAATCAGAAGACTGGCGGTTCAAACCCACCAGCCACTCCTTGGAAGGAAGGTTGGGCAATCTACTTCTGTAGTGATAGCACCTCGGAAACCCAAGGAGGGGTCACTGTGAGTCGGGGCTGACTCAACGGCACATAACAACAACACAAGAGTGGTGTGGGTGGTAAATCATCACTTATCATCTGCTAAGGGTCTTCCTCTCCCTGCCGTGGAGGGGATTCTGACTCACAGCGCCCCTAGAGGACAGAGTAGCACTGCCCCACAGGGTTTCCAAGGCCGTCATCTTTACAGAAGCAGACTGCCACGTATTTCTCCAGCAGAGCGCCTGGTGGGCTTGAATCACTGACCTTTTGCTTAGCAGCCAAGTGCTGAACCACTGAGCGACCAGGGCTCCTCTGCTAAGCATTCAGAAGATACAAAGCATGTCCACTATCCTTGTTTTGGAGGGGGTAAGGCTTTTTTCATCTTGAACTGGATGGATGTACAGTCAACTTCTAATTAATTTTCAAGTGGCTCCCTGGGCTTGGGAAAGTTCATGCTTTTTGCTGCTTCTTTCTTTAGAGGTCTGGGCAGGTGAGACAGCGGTGATCCTGAAACTCAGTGATTCCAGTCATATTTCCCTAGGTCCACAGTGACCTGCGAAATCTCGCTTCCAGGTGGCTTAACACACAAAGAGGAGCCCCTTTGGTTTAATGTATTTTTAATCTGTCATTCGGGGTTTGGTGTAACATCAGCTCTGTGCTGTTGTTGTTGTTGTTGTTATGTGCCATTAAGTCCAACCCGACTCACAGTCTTGGGAATATTTTTCATGAAAATATTCATGATAAAGCAGAAAGGTGCCCCCTCATAGAATTGAGCTTGCCCTAATTTTAGGAATGGCCGTTCACATACTGGGAGTGGTGACATCAGATATTGAACCCACCCCCTTACTCCCGGGTCCCCCACACGCCTTCCCTGAGGTTGTTTAATAGTCACACCTGTCATTGGTAATTTTAGTGCTCACCAGATGGCCCTGAGTGTGGATGTCCAACCTGTCTTTTGAGGATAGAGGATCAGTAATAAAACCTCATCACTAGATAACTAAATATGTCAACACTGGGTAAACGAACAACACTGTGAGCTGGTAGACAGATAGCAAATGGTACATCCTACAAAATAAGGACGTGGCATTTTCCTTATTGTGATGTTCTCAGTAAAATAAATCAGACAGCACAGGGCTCTTCAGCTTGCAACAAATAATTACGTGACTCACTGACATGAACACAGGGCTTTATTACTTACATATGAATGGGACAATGATAAACACGTTAGGGTTTGCCAGGAACCAGGCTCCCCCTGAAGCCTCCTGTCCAAGGCCATAATAGTAACCCCCTTGCACACCCCTCACCCCATTGTGGGTGAGGTATCAAGGGGAACTCAGGCCTGGGGCTCTTCTAGTGTGAACCGGAGGGGGGTATACTATATGCTTGACGTTCATGGGAGAAGGGAAGGCAGGAAAGAGGATGGGGCCCTCGTTCAGCGGCAGCTGGTCTGGTCACTGCCGGCCGGGCGGTCTTTTGTTCAGGTTTGTATACTACAGCTCTCCTGTGGGCAAGGTCCCTAACCAGAAAGAACATGCCTCTCCCTCTAAATGCAAGATTAATTTTGGATTAATTCAGATTAATGAAATCTGCATTTTCTGATTAATGATATGGTGGGTCACTGGAGAAATTGGCTCCCCTGGGGTGCATACTTAGCACAATTAAGTGGTCATGGAGACGGTAGGGTTGAGTACGTGCCGTATGGTGCCCATGCGTGAGCAAGGGGCAAAGTTACTGTGTGCTCAGAACAGGGAGGAGGGCTTCTCTGAAAGGGGAAGGGATGGGGGGAGAGAATCCCGATCCCCAGTGTCCTTACCCGAGAACGTTCTGGGGCCGTGGCCGGATGGGACCCTCTAGGCAGGCTGTCCTCCCACACTTCTTTAAGGGTAGTTGCTCTTCTGTACAGCCCGATTTCCTTGCAGCCTTACTTGTGAACTTGTGGGGTTTTCTCCAATAAGTTCATCCCAACTCCTTTCTCTGGAAAAAAGAAAAAATGGAATCCTTCCCTATCGTCCTAGGATCATACAAAAATACAAGTGGGTGGCTTTCAAGAACAGAGCTTTCTCCTCTCACAACGCTGGAGGCTGGAAGTCCGAACCCGGGTCCTGGCAGCGGAGATGGCCGCCCTCCTTGCTTCTGGTGATCACCAGCAGGGCTCTGTGTTCCTTTGCTGTAGACCGCTCACCTCATGGCGTCTGTCCTCACCCTGTGTGTGTGTCTCTGTGTTTAATCTGTTCTTTTCATAACTCAGCAGTGGTTAGCTTTGGGACCCACTCTGCTCTAGTAGAGCTCTGGTGGCATTGTGCCTAAGGCACTTGACTGCTACCCAGAAGGCTGGAGGTTCAAACCCACCAGCCACTCCTCGGAAGGAAGGCTGGGTAATCTACTTCCGTAGAGATACTGCCTCGGAAACCCAAGGAGGGGTCGCTATGAGTCGGGTTCAACTCAAGGCACATAACAACAGCAATGACCTCATTAACAAAACAAAAGAAAATCCTACTTCCAAGCAGGATCACATCCCTGTACAGAGGCCAGGACTTCACTGCAGGTTTTGTGGGCACATCATTCAATCCGTACCACTTGTATGTGGTACTCATGAGGCTGGGGCTTTCCTTAATCGTCTCTTCCTAATTCCTGCCATCACACTCTGCGGTCCCCTATTTTCTATCTTCCTTCTGCTATTAGGAAGATTGGCTTGTGGTCAATGACTCTTCAGTCTCCACCCAGAAAAATAACATAAAATAGTGAAGATTCTTACAAAAATTAATTAAACAAAACTGAATTTAGCCCAAGTTGGAGCAATATAAACATTTCAAATTAAAAACCAGTAAGATGGGGTGATGATTCCTGTTATAGGTCATGGTCCAGTTCATCCACCTCTGAATCCCTCCTGTAGTCTTGACACCACAGTTCTCTAGGAGCTCGGGTGGCATAGTGCCTAAGGCATTTGACTGCTAACCAGAAGGCTGGAGGTTCAAACTCACCAGCCACTCCGTGGAAGGAAGACTGGGGATTCTAGGGGGGGATGAGGTAAATCCTTATTTTAAGGTGTTTTACTCCATGTACTCTGTGAATACGAATACATAAGAGAAAATCAAGTGCAAAGCCAGATGAAATACCGGTAGACAGAAGCATTCAGAGACGATGAATCAGAGTGAGGGGTGTGCACGAGGGTGGAAGGAGTTTTGCTGTAAAGGCAGGCAGACCTGGGCTCAAGGCCCAGCTCCATTGACTAGTTGTGTCTGGGATGTCACTGAATCTCACTAAGTAGTCAGATAGTAATTCTTACTAAGGAGTAATTTGAGAATTAACAATAATACATGTCAAATACTAGCACAGGGTCAATACCTGATGCATAGTAAGAACTCAATAACAGTTATTAGAGTAGCCTAAGAAAATTCCTTAGGGGCAGTAACACTTGAATTTGACTCTGTGGATGGATGACTAGAGTTGAGGGAACAGAGTGAAGGCATGTGCATGTGTTAGGGGACAGCACTCAGGCAAAAGGTATGGCATTGGGAGTAGGTCTTATAGTCAAGAGATGAACTTTGCAGAGGTGAGCCCTATGCACTATTCAGCCATAGGCAATAAGGTCAACAGTGGGAACACTACGAGGGCCCTGAGAGTCAGGCAGTGGGTCTGGACTAGATGTGGTAGGTTATGGAGTCATCGTGGTAATCTAGTAACTTTACCTGCACCGTTGTTGTTGTTAGGTGCCATCGAGTCGTCTCTGACTCATAGTGACTCTATGTACAACAGAACAAACCACTGCCTGGTCCTGTGCCAGTCTCACAATTCTTGTCACGCCTGAGCCCATTGTTGCGGCCACTGTGTCAATCCATCTTGTTGAGGGCCTTCCCCTGTTTTGTTTATCCTCCATGTTACCAAGCATGATATCCTTTTCCAAGGTATGGTCCCTTCTGACCACATGACCAAAGTAGGTCAGATGAAGTCTGGCCATTGCTTCCAAGGAGCACTTCTTCCAGGGCAGATCTGTTAGTTCTTTTGGCAGTCTATAGTGCTTTCAGTATTCTTCACTAACACCACAACTCAAAAGCATCAACTCTTCTTCAGTCTTCCTTGTTCATTGTCCAGCTCTCATATGCATATGAGGGAACTGAAAATACCACAATGCGGTTAGGTGCACCTTAGTCTTCAAGGAGACATCTTTGCTCTTCAGCACTTTAAAGAGGTCTTTTGCAGCAGATTTGCCCAGTGCAATATTTCATCTGATGTCGACTGCTGCTTCCATCGGTGTTGGTTGTGGAATCAAGTAATATGAAGTCTGGCAAATTCAAACGTTTTTCCACCCATCGTGATGCTGCTGATTGGCCCAGCTGTGAGGATTTTTGTTTTCCTTATGTTGAGGTATAATTAATACTGCAGACTGTAGTCTTTAATCTTCATCAGTAAGTGCTTCAAGTCATCCTCACTTTAAGCAAGCAAAATTGTGTCATCTGCGTATTACAGGTTGTTAATGAGTTTTCCTCCAATCCTGATGCCATGGTCTTCGTCACATAGTCCACCTTCTTGGATTATTTGTTCCTCATGCAGACTGAATAAGTATGGTGAAAGGATACAACCCTGATGTACTCTCTTCTTGATTTTAAACCATGCAGTGTCCCCCTGTTCTATGGACAGGTTCTTGACGAGCACAATCAAGTGTTCTGGAATTCCCATTCTTCTCAATGTTATCTATAATTTATTATGATCCACACAATAGAATGCTTTTGCATAGTCAATTAAACACAAGTAAACATCTTTCTGGTATTTGCTTTCAGCCAAGATCCATCTGACATAAGCAAAGATATCACTTGTACTAGATCCTCTTCTCAATCCAGCTTGCATTTCTGGAAGCTCTCTGTCAGTATACTGCTGCAACTTTTTTGAATTATGTTCAGCAAGATTTTACTTGCATGTGATATTAATGATATTATTTGATAATTTCCACATTCTGTGGGATCACCTTTCTTTGGAATGGGTACAAATATGGATCTTTTCCAGTCAGTTGGCCAGGTAGCTGTCTTTCAAATTTCTTGGCATAGCCGAGTGAGTGCCTCCAGTGGGGCATCCATTTGTTGAAACATTTCAATGGGTATTCCATCAATTCCTGGAGCCTTGTTCTTCACCAGTTCCTTCAGTGCAGCTTTGACTTCTTCCTTCAATACCATTGGTTCTTGATCATATGCCACCTTCTGAAATGGATGAACATTGACTATCGCAACCCCTCCTTGAGTTTCTGAGGTGATATCACTATGGAAGTAGATTGCCCAACCTTCCTGCTGAGGAGTGGCTGGTGGGTTTGAACCGCCAGGCTTCTGGTTAAGTCAAATGCCTTAGGCACCACGCTACCAGAGCTCCTCCTGTAGCCCACCATGTATTTCATAAAGAGCTGAATTCTTTTCCCTTTTGAACATAATGTTTTTAGTCTGACAGATTGGTCTAGATTCATTTGTACACAGGATACCTTTAAATTCATTTCCTTAAAAATCTGATCACCATCTCACATCCTGTTGTTCTGAGAGGGTGGGGCTAAGGGCTTTATAACTGCCAGTGAGATCCAGGAGTCTATAATTTGACTGAAGTATCTGCCAATGCTTGCTAAATGATGAGATCAAGTATGTATTGTAGGAGCTGTGGAGTCCATTCTGACTCACAGCACCCCTAGAGGACAGAGTGGAACTGCCCCACAGGGTCTCCAAGGCTGTCAGTCTTTATGGCAGTAGATTACCATGTCTTTCTCCCATGAAATTTCAAGGGGCAGGGTTTGAACCACCAACCTTTTGGTTAACAGCTGAGCACTTAACCATTGTGACACCAGTGCTCCTTATAAAGTATGTAGCACTCAGGGTGGGGCATTCAATGTCAAGTGGTCATATGGACCCACGCCCCTTTTTTCAGTTGGTAACACTCAGTATTTAGGGCTGGTTTACAAATACTGTGACACAAATAGGATTTATATAGAGGTTTTATTTTTTTCTTAGGTGAACGATCATTTACACTCTTACCTCGTGATATATTTTTAGTAGTATTAACTTTAGGATTATTAAAATTACTAATGGTCCCTAAGCCACCAGAATGCCTTAATGGTCCCTGCCTAAGTCTCATGACAGTAGAATGGAATGATGGTTTATGTGTTAGTAGCTCTGCCATCAGGCCTGATTGGCCTTCGACTTACTTGGCTTAATAATTAGGTGAAATGTACACAGTGTTTGTTGTTGGCAGGTACCATCGAGGCAGCTCTGACTCATGGCTACACCATGTCCAACTACATGAAACGCTGCCCAGCCAGCACCACCTTCATGGTGGTTGGTGTGCTCAAGTCCGTGGTCACAGCCGCTGTGTATCTGAGTGCCTTCCAACCCAGGAGGCTCATCTTGGACAATATCTTATCATGATCCACTGGCTTTTCATTGGCTAGTTTTCAGAAGATCAGTCCTTCCATCCTGGTCTTAGCCTGGAAGCCGCACTGAAACCTGTCCACTGTGGGTGACCCGGCTGCCATTTGAAATGCTGGTGGCAAAGGTTTCAGCATCACAGCAACATGCAGACCACCACAGCGGGACAAACCGACAGGCGGGGGAATCTACAGTGCCATTCCAGGCCACTGGGGGCAGGAGAGGCACGTATGGGAAACCTGGGCTGTTAGAATTTTCTTTTCTTCTTTTAAATCCCTGTGGGTCTTCTTTCCATTGTGCTATGGACACAGGGCAGGTATGGTTATTTCACACTGACCTGGGAAGTGATCTAGACTTGTTGGGCTGAGTCATTGATGAGGGATTTGTGAAATATTTGCTGTCATCCAGCCATCATCATAGGTTTTCCCTCCTTCTGTGAGGAACTCTGTTGTTCTTTCCCAGGTGGGAGCTTGCAGACTGCCATATCTGAAAACAAGAAGTCCAACGATCACTTCCAAGAGCCCAAACTCAAGGACATCCTTCTGCAAGTCTCACTGGGGCTCAAGTACATCCACAGCTCCAGCCTGGTGCACATGGACATCAAGCCCAGTCAGTACACTCCCCTCCACGCCTGCCGTGTGGCTTGTCCTCTCCCCACTGTCCTCAGAAGCCTTGCCTGTGTGTTTATCAAGTGCCAAAGAAAGTGTTTGCCAGCAGAACGCCCTCCCTGTACCTGTCACCCCTAAAAAGTATTAGTTAGGCTGCTTTATCTACTTTGCTCCTGGGCCCGGAGGACCAAGGGAAGTTTCTTCCCAATATAATGAGGACAAACTATGAAAGTACTTATTAAATTTATGACCCAGCAAAGGGACAGCATATTGACTACATCCCGATCGTGTTTATGACTAGCACTATACCCCTTCCAGTTCAGCACCAATCAAAGTGGGCGATGATTGGTGGTTCCCCCATTTGCTAATGTGAGACCCAGAGGCAGGCTGTTCCTATTGTGTGTGTGTGTGTGTGTCTGTAATAGTACCCTTCCACCAGTCTCTTCAGGGGATGGGGAATGTCTGGGGCCAGTTGACCTTAAACAGGCATGACCAGTAACAGAGCTGATCATGAGTAATGGGAGAGGGCCCACAGTAGAGAAACCTTGGCAGTCTTGTCGCATCAATGCAGAGGAAGAGGGAGGAAGGAACCTGGGATGTCAGATACTGAAAAGTCTTTGGAGTGAAAAAGCTTAGGAGTCATTACTTAGATCAGTTCTGTATTTTTTCAGGTAACATTTTCATTTGTCATAAGGTGCAAAGTGACTCTCCTGTAGCTCCTGAAGAGGTTGAGAATGAGGCAGACTGGTTTCTCTCTGCCGATGTCATCTACAAAATCGGTGAGTCGGCCTTACACCTCTACCAGCACATGGCAGTCTCAGAAACTCAGTTCCAGCTCTCAGGAGACATGCTTTCAAAGGGTGCTCTGTATTCTCACCTCCCTTTTGTCTTTAGGTGACCTGGGCCATGTGACATCAATAAGTAACACCAAAGTGGAAGAGGGTGATATTCGCTTCCTGGCTAAGGAGATCTTGCAAGAGGTACAGACTGGAGAAAAGTGGCATTTGTAATCCGTTGAACCATGAACTCTCAAAGAAGGCTCACAGTGTGAGATAGGAAAAGTGCATATTTATAGTTTCAGCTTCAGTGTCCCTTTTCCCTTTCAGCATAGACACTAACGGTGGGAAGGAAACTTTTCTGAAAACTCATGCGGGAACTGGGCCCCTTGAGTGAGACAGTGCTCCCGCTGTTCTTTGTACAGGCCCTGTGCTGCGTCTCCTAGTCCTCACAGTGTCTACCAGGAAAGAAGCCTTTCCCTCAAGCCCTTCTTGGCCCAACCCATCCTTATCAGGCTACCACCCTTCTGATAGCACTACCAGTTCTGCTTATTGAATGACCTTTAGTCATCATCCATCTAGATGTCTGGCCAGTTGGGCCTAGGATAGAATATAAGTCTCCAAATAAGTTCTTCCTTCCTGTAACCAGCCATTAATGCCTCAAGCCTCTTTGAGCCTGACAGGCAAAATGGCACCACCATGCGGTCCTGGGTCCCTCAGGGCCCAGCATTGTTTACCAGGTGGATTTTCACTTCTTCTGTCTCCTCTAACCCCAGCGGTGTGACCTTGCCCGTGTATCTGTGTAGAGCGTACACACACTCAAATGAACTTCTCTTAAGAGTTATGTGTTGGCTGAGACTCACTTTGCTGGCAGACTAACCTGCCTTCCTGGCTTATGTTTTGAAGGATTATCACCACCTTCCCAAAGCAGACATATTTGCCTTGGGATTAACAATTGTGATGGCTGCGGGAGCCGAGTCATTACCCACCAATGGCGTTGCCTGGCATCGTATCCGCCAGGGGAACCTTCCGGACATTCAGCAGACGCTCTCTGAAAACTTCTACGGTCTGCTCAAGGTGCTTTGTCTTCTGAGATGGAGAAGATGGACATGTCTTTAAAAATATATATATATATATATTATGGCAAGTAGATGGGGGAAGGGGCAGGGAAGGGTGCTGGCAATGCCATTAAGAAGGAGGACAAAGTGACCAGGATTAGGCAGCCCAGAAAAGACACAGGACAGACTGACAACTTGTCAGGAAAACTCAGAAGACATCATGAAACCTTTGGCATTATAGTTTGCAACATCCTGCTGCAAACATTTTTTCTCATTTGCCCTTTCTAGCAACTATATAAGATGGACAGGGATTCCACTCCGCAGCTGCAAAAACCAAGGCTCAGAGCATGTCCCTGGCTTGTAATTAATCCACCCAAATCCGAACCTGCTCTTTCAGCTTCTGTTTCAGGCTTCTAACCATTACCAATGTTCCACGTGGTGACAGGATGACAAGAACTGAATGTTGAGCATATAGGAGCAAGTATAAGCTATTTTATTGGTTGATAGCTGGTAATACCACCCACCATTTGAGCTCCTGGAAGATAAGCACAATGCCCATTCTGTAATCTCTGTGGTAACTGTGCTGGATGATCTCTGAGGTATGTGCAGGGACAAGGAAAGGAATAATACTTTGGAGCCCAAAACCCAAACCCATTGCCATTGAGTTGATTCCAACTCATAGTGACCCTAGAGGACAGAGTAGAAATGCCTCTTAGGGTTTCCAGGCTGTAATTGTCACGGGAGCACACTGCCACATCTTTTACCTGTGGAGTGGTGGGTGGATTTGAACCGCTGACCTTTCAGTTACTATTCAAATGCTTAACCACTGGGCCACCAGGGCTCCTCTGGGAGCAAACAGAGGTCCCAAAAGGCCCACACTATTGAGAAGCTTAGAACACGCAAAGGTTTACATACAACTTACTCATGGCTTGTGGACCAGAACGGAGTTCCCCAAACCCATTGCTGTTGAGTTGATACCAACCCTGCAGGATAAAGTAAAGCTGCCCCATGGGGTTTCCAGAGGTGGACATCTTTACAGAAGACTGCCACGTCTTTTCCCACAGAGCAGCTTGTGGGTCAGACTGCTGACCTTGAGATTAGCAGCCAACCGTTTAACCACTGTGCCACCAGGGCTTCTTTTAGGGTGGGGTTCCATAAACACTAACCCCACTGCCACTGAGTCGATTCTGATTCATAGTGTTCCCCATTGGTAAGAGTAGTCCTGCCTTATGGGGTTTCCAAGGCTGTAAATCTTCATGGAAACAGACTGCCATATCTTTCTCCTGAAGAGCTGTGGGCAGGTTCGAACCACCAACCTTTCAGTTAGCAGCTGAGCACTCAACCACTGTGCCACCAGGGCTCCTTAGGACACGGTTCAAAACTCAAAACCAAAGTCACTGCCCTCGAGTCAATTCTGACTCATAGCAAGCCCCACTGGGTTCCAAGGCTGCAAAACTTTACAGAAGCTGACTGCCCCACCTTTCCCCTGCAGAGCGGCTGATGGGTTCAAACCACTGACCTTCAGATTGGCAGCCAAATGCCTTAACCACTGCACTGCCAGAGTTCCTGCAGGGACAGGATTAGCATCCCTAAAATAGCCTTAGACAGATCTGTTCCCCTGGAAATAGGTTCTGAGTTCCATAGTTTACCTGCCAACTTCAGATACGCATCCTCCTTCCCGACTTCTTCCCTCTCCTGACGGAAGGAGGCAAACCTGCCCCACAGTGGTCTTTTGTTCCTAGTCTGGTCATGTTTCTGTCTGGAAACCACTCTCCCATTCAGCTGATGCTGCGTCCTTCCATGCTGGCCCCGTGCAAGGTGACACACGGAGGTCAGTTCATTCAACCCCCACAACCGTCCCGCAAGGTGCATGCTGTCACCCTCCTTCTCAGGAAAAGGAAGTGGAGTTTCACCAAAGCCAGGTGACTTGCTCAAGCTCCATAGTAAATGGTGGAGCTGGCTGGCGGCCTTGGTCCGTGCTGTCCCCATTCCATACTTCTAGCTGCTGTGTACAGTTAGATGTGTCTGCCCTATACATTCATCATGTCTTCTGCCTGAGACATCATGGTAGGGGGTTCCTGATTCATTTTAAGCAGAAAAGGAGCTGAGTCAGTGTGAAGAGGGCTGGACTCAGAGTTGGGTAACGAGGGTTTGGTCTTGGCTCTGCCAGTCACTTTTGATCTTAAGGCCTATGTTTCTTCCTCTCTCACATTGCAAGGGATTAGGCTAGGTAATCAGCCAGCCTTCTCCGCGATGCTTAAAGATGAGCCAAGGGGAGTACGGCTGATGCTACCGGGCAGGGGTGAGCCTCCTGTCCCAGGGGCCACGCTCTCGCTCACCCCCCCACAGAGCAGAGGGAGAGTTCCGCAGCAAACGTGGGGGAAGCTGGGATGGAGGCGGCTTGGGTGGGTTCCCGGGAGTGAAACTTCTCTCTCCTTCCTTCTGGGCCTGCATCATCAGAACATGATCCACCCTGATCCAAAGAAGAGACCGTCTGCAGCGACCCTGTGCCGAGTTCTCTGTCCCTCCCGGGGGAGGGCAGAAGCACTCCAGCAGCAGCTGGCCATGGAAAAGGTCAAGACAGCCGCACTCACAAGGTAGACACTAGGCGTGGAGTCAAGTGAGAATCCATGCCTCCCACCCACACTGCTGTGCCCGGTCTGGTGTGTCTCCAATATGGACTCAAGTGGAGCCCAACATTCTAATACCTAGACCCCTGCCCACAAGGTAGACGGCAACTTGAGGTCCTTTGTGGGGCACTGGGCTGGGAGGCTGGCTGACTGGGCTGCTTGAGAGAGAGAATTCCTGTTCATGCAAAAAAAAAAAAAAAAAGCATAAGTGAGGAATACAGGGACATAGAAATGGTGAGGAAGACTTGTAGGAGTCTGAGCGACAGCGGGCTCCCGGGGGACTGCTGGGTGATCATGTAATGTGGGAGGCCTGTCGGTGACGTGGCAGAAACCTACCTGAGAAACCCACTGAGTGTCAGGGTGAGTAGGCAGACACACTGTCCTGATACAGTGGAGGAAGAGGTATTTTCTAAGCAAAAATCAGTTCAGCCTCTAACCATGTAGGCTTCTGTTCATGTGTGCACTTATTTATCAATCTGTTCATTCATGGAACAAAGGGAATTAATTAGATGGGGTGGGCTTGGGGAACAGGCCAGGCAGTGGTGTTTGAATAGAATTCTGAAGACATTTTAAAGTGATTACTGTGTGCATTATGCACTGTTGAAATATATATATGTATATTGTTGTTATGTGCTGTCGAGTCAGACTCAACTCATAGTGACCTCTCCTTGGGTTTCTGAGGCAATATCACTACGGAAGTAGATTGCCCAACCTTCCTTCTGAGGTGTGGCTGGTTGGTTTGAACCACCAGCCTTCTGGTTAGCAGTCAAGTGCTGTAGGCATTATGCTACCAGAGCTCCATATATGTGTGCATGTGTGTGCACACATATATACATATTTACCTAGAGAGAGAAAGATTATATATATATACACACACACACACACACACACATATATAATGGTTTTTGCCCAAAATAAACTTTAAAGTCTAAGTTCTCTTGGATTCACAATCCATGTTAAAAAGCCCCCAAAATAATGCCCTGGTAATAAGTTGTGGAGAGTCCTAGCCTTTAGTAAGGTGTTTCTTCCTAATACATAATTAATGCTTTTGCTCTGGTTTTGAATTCCATTTTCCCACGAAGACATAGACACACACACACAAGTTGCTATCAAGTTGATTCTGACTCATAGCAGCCCTGTAGGACAAAGTAAAACTGCCCCATAGGGTTTCCTCAGCTGTAATTTTATAGAAGCAGACCACCACTTCTTTTTCCCACAAAGCAGCTGGTGGCTTCAAACCACTGACCTTTCGGTTAGCAGCCAAGTGCCTAACCACTGTGCCATGAGGGCTCCTTCGATAGCTAGACAGATAGCTGTATCTATAGTTCATGAGACTAGAAGTTTCGCTTACGGTGCGTGTGCCTTCTGTGAAGTCAGCTATGGGGGCTTGACTATCATGAGCTGTCGCCAGGATGGACCCCTTCACACAGACTCACACAGAGGGGGACGGTGTCCTCTTGCAATTTTTCAGACCAGAGGTTGGCCAGCTTTTTCTATAAAGGGTGAGATGGTAAATGTTTTAGGCTTTGTGGGCCCCATGGTCTGTGTTGTTACTACTCAGCTCTGCTGTTGCAGTGTGAAAACAGCCCTAAAAAAAGTAATCATCGTTGCCATGGCATCGATTCTGACCCTACAGCAACCCCTTAGGACAGAGCGGAACCACTCCCTAGGGTCTCCGAGGCTGTGATCCTTATAGGACCGGGTTGCCAGGCCTTTTGTCCGGCATAGCTGCTGGTGGGTTTGAACTGCTCCCCTTCCAAGGACTTTAACCATTGTGCCCCCAGGGTTCCTTGAAAGCAGCCCTAGACGGTACGTAAACAACTGGGCATGGCCGTGTTCTGGCGTGGAGTCCTGGGCTGTGCAGACGGTTGAGTGCTGAACTCCCAGCCTCAGGCCAAAGGCCTGGTAACCTGCTTGTCCACAGTCACAGCCCTGCAGACCCCATGGAGGGTGGTTCTGCTCTGCACCCGTGGTGGTGCCGTGCGTGGGAGTCAGCGCCATGGCAACTGGCTTGGTTTTCTTGGTTTGGTGCTACAGGAAAGCCTGAGTCACAAAAACAAGCGGTGGGGTGGGTTTGGCTGTGGTTTGCCAACCCCTGTATCTTCATACATAGCCTGTAGAGAGAGCTGTTCACTCGATGTCTTGCATGTTAAAGACCATTGATGCCACCATCAGTAGGTTTTGGAAAACTGAATCTGCTGTGCTCTGTGGCATGAGGATGTCAGCTTTGAAAAAAAAATCATGGGAATGGAATTTTCCATTCAAGCTCAGGCTTGTTTTTGTAAATCCTGAAATAAAATGAAAACTCTGTTTTCATGCTCATTTTGATCATCAATATTATCTTCCATTGTGGATTAAGTAACCTATGGTCCCCCCTGTCGTTTGTTGCCAGGGAGCTGAGAGAAGTGCAGCAGACCCTGTCCCCCAAGGAAGAGAGTCACCCTGGTGGCCCTGGGGACCCGGGTGCCCCCTCAGGAACAGGAAGCACCAAACGCCTGGTGGGAGGAAGGAGCACAAGGTCTTCGAGCTTCACCGGTGGGAGGTGCTGAGGGGACACTGTTCCATGTTCCCTTTTCCCGTTCCCATAAGAGTTCATTCACATGAGCCATCCTTCAACTCCATAGCTTCGGGAAATCGCTATCAACTATCCCAACCTGCCTCTGATGAAATGGAGAGATACTAACCAACTTGAATGCCCTAAAATGTCTAAAGCCACTCCTACTTGGGCATTTTCAGCCAAGATCCTAAAGCTGTCAAGGCTTCTGCTGAGTATTTGTCCCCAACCCAGTCATTGGTAGCCATTTCTCTTCTCTGCTGTTACATTCCCAGCACTACCTTTGGACAGTTTATTCACTTCTCGCGTTTGTTGATGTCCAAAGGCAAACCACGGGCCTCTGAACCAAAAGGAGAAAGGGAAGCAGCTCTCCATGGGGTCTATGGACCAAGAGGTTACCTTTTGCCAATTCCCTACCAAGGAGCCCAGAGATTCTTGCCATCCATAGAAAGCAGGAAAACTTGGTTTTGAATTGAGGTGATAGCTCACAAGGAAATGAGCTTGGGTTTCAACAGCGCTGGTTGTGTTCCTAAGAGAGAATTCTCAGCTACTTTGTCCAAATATTTCTCCTGCATATTTTCTGGGTGGAGACAATCCCTTTCTGTGATACTGTATTTATTAAATAAATGGCTTCAACATTCCATGAGGGGGATAGAAGGAAGACTACCTATAACATGAACATTTATGTGCTGCTGTTGACCTGTGGAAAAAACCCACTCAGAGCTGTGAAATTTGACGATTCAGGGAAATTTGACGTGGCTGTCGTCCCCCAATCTATTTGCCCTGATCCTCTTGTAGCTGTTACGACTGGTTTTGATTTTTCTGGGTGTCACCAATTTCTCTTGATCTTAGGGTCAGAATTTTTCTTTGTTTCCTGTGATATTTTATTCAAGTATTTTAGTCTGTATATATTTTTAAAGGAATAGAACATTTGTAAATAAAGGTTTTTATCTTTTTCCAAAGCCAGATAACTGGTAAAGTACTCTTCTTGGCAATGTGTGGCTAACAAAGAATGAGAAGCTGATGTTGGAAAACACTTCTTCAGTAGATGGGTGAGAAAATTCAGCAGGTGTGTTGTAGCCTGTCTTGACTGCAAGGTCCAGCTCTATAGACCAGAAAGGCAGTAATGGTTAGACTATGGAATAAAATAACGTTGCTTGTAAAGGCATTTGGAAGCTTCTCCTTGTGTCTTTCACCACCTGTCTGTCCATGTGTCACACGGTGGTGGCCTGTGTGTGGCTGTGATGTTGGAAGCTGTGCCACTGGCATTTCAGGTGTCAGCCACCAGGTAGGTGCATCTCACCAGGGCTCCCAGGCTAAGATGAGGAGGAAGGCCTGATGGGCCTCCAGATAAGCCAATGAAAAGCTTACATATTTCAGTGGAACACTCTCTGACTCACTTGCTTAGGACATGTCACCAGCAGGGATCAATGGCTGGAGAGGACATCCTGTTTGGGGAGGTCAGAGGGTCAGAGAAGGTGAGGGAGACCCTTGGTGAGATGCACTGGCCCAACAGCCACAGGATGGACTGGAACACGCCAGTAACTCGGAAGATGAATTGTGTTCTGTTGTATATAAGGTTGCCATGAGTTGAAGGTGACTTGGTGACAGATCATCTGTCTACCTATCAATGTACCTACCTACCTACCTACCATCTATCATTTACCTATCATCTGTCTACCTCCCGTCCCACCTCCCTCCCTCTCTCCTCTCTCACTCCCTATCATCTACTTAGCTACTTACCTACCTACCTGTCCATCTATCTGTGCATCCTCTACCTACTTGTCTGTCTACCTACCCGAGTCACTTTATGATGACAACCTGTCAATGTTTTTTTTTTTTTTCCTGCTCCCTTATTTTCTTTCCCTTCACCTTTAAAAGCTAACTAAGGAGTTTTCATGGACTAAATCCTCACCCATCCTTTGCTCCACCTTGGAATCCTTTTCATGCAGTTAAGTGGGGTACAGAGCCCTGATAGTCCGTTTCTATTTCTGTGTAACTAAGTCTTTATTCAAGGTGTTAACATTTATCTCTGGCCACCCCCTCCCTACTCTCTTGCACACCAGGCCATGCCCCTTGCTATATAATGCAAGACCGACCACAGTTTAGGACAAGTATAGACAAGTATATTAAGCGACACAATGTCCAGACCATAATTCACTGGTTATACTTGTCATCTTGTTGTTGCTGTTGTTGTTTGCCGTAGAGTCGGACCCGACTCATAGCGACCCCTCCTTGGGTTTCCGAGGCAGGATCACTATGGAAGTAGATTGCCCCATCTTCCTTGCATTGATAACTACCACTAGTGCCACCCACAGTCCCTTGTCTGCTGTGTTCATCAAAGCTTGCCCTATCCCCGGAGAGGATCTGGTGCCAGGTGATTGGCTTCTCTCTCTCTCTGTAGGACTCATAGTAGCAGGACATCGCCCAAACAGCCTGGAGCTGCCTAGTCACTCTTCAGTGTGAGAGGGACTGGGTCTTCACTGGTGTTGCAGTTTGTCACGTCTACTCCAGGTGAAAAGAGGTTCTGGTGGCACAGGGGTTCAAGCATTGGCTGCTAAGCAAAAGGTCGGCAGTTCTAACCCACTGGCAATCTGCAGGACAAAGATGAGGCCGTCTGCTTCCGTAAAGATTCACAGCCTTGGAAGCCCTGTGGGGCAGTGGGCCCTGCAGGGACACTATGCGTCAGAATGGCCTGGCTGGCAGTGGGGTTAGTTTGGCTCTCCTCCAGGTGAACTCTACCCCTCGCCTCAGGAGGAAGCTCCTTTCTCAGGCAGGAAGTTCTGGTGCTGCACTGAGACCACGACATAACCCTCGTGTTATCAGGATCATTAACGTCATGAGGTCGGTACCCCTGAGCCCTTTAAACACTTTGGGGTGAGCAGTTCCGTTCCTGGGGCTGTATCTTCAACACGAACACAGTGCTGACAATGTGCCCACAGACAGTCCGGACACTTGGAGCTGAAGCAGTGGCCCCTGAGCTCTGCTGGTCTTGGCTCTGACACACACCCATCGACTGAGGCCGGCTGCCGCGGAGTGGGCTCCAGCTCGCGGCGACGCCATGCTCCCCGGAACACACACGTCTTCCCCGCCATGGTCTGCCTCAGTCCTCTGTCGCAGTCACTGTGTAGTCTGAGTGCTTCCCAACTTGGGGGCTCACCTTCCCACAGACAAAGTTCTGTTGGGATCCAGGGGGTTTCCACCGACTGACGTCCAGAAGCAGATGGGCAGGTCTTTCCTCCCAGTGTGTGTCAGTGTGGAAGCTCTGCTGAAACCCGGGCACCGTGGGAGGCCTGGCTGGTGTCTGAAATACCTGCGGCATGGCCTGCAGCCTCCCACCCACACCCCAGCTACCACAGCGCGACACGCTGACAGGCGGGTGGTGGGTACCAAAGGTAGAAGCCATTTATCTCAAGCTGTGGAAAAGCTAACATTGAAACACCAATGTTAGCATTTCTGTCTGAACAATGAAGCTTTTTCACCTACATGAATCATGTTGTTGTTGTTATGTGCCGTCGAGTTGGACCTGACTCATAGCGACCCCTCCTTGGGTTGCCAAGGCAGTGTCACTTCTGGGCCCATGGATGAACTGCAGAAAATCTGTAAGTGTGTGTGTGTGTGTGTGCGCAGAGAGAGAGAAAGAGAGAGAGATGGGAAGAGAGAGAGAGAGAGAGAGAGAGAGGAGGTGGAAGATTCCAGGACTTCCTCATCAAAATGCATATGACAGCTTCTTGACAGGGAATGCCTAATACCAAACAAACTGGAACCACTCGTCCAGGCCTTTGACTCTTTGTTTGCCCGTCTAATTTCAGGCGCATCTGAGTATCCTTCTGGGTTATCTCTATTTTTCCTCCCTATTTCTTTGCTCAGGATCCCTGGTGGCATAGTGCCTAAGGCACTTGACTGCTAACCAGAAGGCTGGCGGTTCAAACCCACCAGCCACTCCTCGGAAGGAAGGTTGGGCAATCTACTTCTGCAGTGATACCGCCCCGGAAACCCAAGGAGGGGTCACTGAGTCGGGGCCGACTCGCCGCTCTGGCCTGTGACCTGGGCCTTCTAAAACCTGTCCCTGTTTTAAAGGGTACTGCTGACTGGATGCTCACAACGATGTCCCCATCCTCTAGGAGCTCACTGTCAATGGGTGAGAGGGGCACCTTGGTGATGGTTTAAATGATAGTGCAAGGTAGACTGAGTGTGCAAAGATAATGTAACAGGGAACAGAGGAAGGAAGGACTCCTTGTCTGCAAAAGATGGGGGGGCTTCTGGATGTGGAGCATGGGGGCGGGGCGGGCAAAGCCAGGCCGAAGGCTTATGGCACTGGGGGTGGGCAAACAAAATTGGATGATACAGGAAAATGCCTTACTCAGCCCTGTGGGACCTCACACTGCAACCTTTCAGCATGCTGTTCTTTGCCGAAGGAGAAAACAATTAAAGTAGCAGCACTGGCCAATTCTGGTGACAGTTCAGATCAGCCCGACTCCATCAAGAGGTTACTTATAAAGTCACAGCGTTCCCCACAAGCTGTCTGTTTTCAAGTTGCGTGGTGCTTTTTTTAAAAAACAACTTTTCCCACAGCTGCAAGTATTTGTGAATAGAAAGGAAGACAGGGAGGGACAAGTGGTACAACGGAGAAAGGCTTTTCAGGGTCGAGTGGTTAGATATGGCTGAATGGATGTGGGTGATCAGGGAGCAGATTTAAAGGCGATTCCAAAGGTCAAGTCTGGGAGGTGCTGGTACCCTTAACAAAACAAGGAGGGTGGAAGAGGGACACTAGCTTTGCAGGAGAGGCTGGATGTAGTTTTCATTTGACTTGACAGCTGAGAGGAAGTACGATTTTTTTAAAAAATTTATTGTGGTAAAATATATATAATAATAAAATGTAACTTTAATCATTTCAGTGTACAATTCAGTAATGTCAATTACAGTCATGTTTGCGACCATTACTCCATTTATTTCTGAACGTTTTACTTCACTCCAAATAGAAGCCCAGCATCCTGAAGCAAGAACGCCCCAGCCCCTAGTAAATGCTAAACACTACACTCCATGCATTTGCTATTCTGGGTGTTCCATAGAGGTGGGATCATACAATATTTGTCCTCTGGGTCTGGTTTCTTTCATGTGGCATACTGTTTCAAGGCTCAGCCATGTGGTAGAATGCATCAGAATTACATTTCTCTTTATGGCTACATAATATTCCATTCTATGCAAATAGTATGTTCAAACAGGAAATCGTTGGAGGGCAGCGGCAGTGGTAACAGAGAGGAAGAGATGAGGAATACACCAATCCTGTGTGGAAACCTGAAGGCAGTTCAACACGGTGTGTTTCAGGAAGTGAACATTGTGAAGGTAGAAGGAAAACGGCCGTGTTATCAGTTATCGAGTTGATTCTGGTGCAGAGGGTTTTCGAGGTTGTGATTTTGGGAAGCAGATCGCCAGGCTGCCTTCCAAGGCAGTTCTGGGGGGGTTCTAAGCGCCAACTTTTCAGTTACTAGCCGAGCCCTTCACTGTTCATGGCACTCAGGGACTCCATGATTATTGGCACGAAGCTCCTAGAAACATGCCAGCTCGGGAGCTGGGCCTTCAGAGGATGAAGATGTACTTTGCCCACCTTGTTAAGTAGTTTAGACTTTAAGGGCGAGAGTGGGCCATTGAAGGGTGTGAAGGCGCAGTTCATTGGCTGAGCTGGAGGGAACGGAGATGAAAATAGTCAGGGAGACCCCTGCAGCCAGGATTCCACTGGCCCCAGGGCTCCTGCCTCCATCAAGGCCAGGATTGAGGATACTTTGATATTTAAAAGACTTAATTAAAAATCAGCTCTGGTAGCATAGTGGCTAAGACAGTTGCCTGCTAACCAGACGGCTGGAGGTTCAAACCCACCAGCCACTCCTCAGAAGGAAGGTTGGGCAATCCTACTTCCGTAGTGATACTGCCTCGGAAACCCAAGGAGGGGTCGCTATGAGTCGGGTTTGACTCGACGGCACATAACAACAACAACAACAATTAAAAATCAGGTAACATTGAAAATGAATGCAAATCCATGATCAACAAAATATCACAATTTTAAATAAAGACAAGGTCAATAAGTGTAAGGTAATTATTTAAGAATGCTACGTGGTCACAAAACACTGCCAGGCATAGCAATTCTCTCATTTGGAAGCAAGCTAAACAAAGAAGTAGATTTGGAAAATATTATTGATAAGAAAGTACAATTATAATAAATTCTGTTTTGATAAAAAAAAAAATAAGCTTCAAGTAATGTTACGGAGGTAGGGAGAGCTCATGTATGGAAGAGAAGCTGCTGCCCGGCCTCAGCCCCTTGGAAATGACCTTGTCCCTGCTGAGAGTGAGGTAGGGACAGGCATGAGGAATGGAAGGTGCCCTCATATTCTTTGGTAAATTACTTAAGTTACCCCTACTGATAGGAATGGTAAAACCTATAAAATTGCAAGTGGAAAGGTTCGTAAGCCCCAGGCCATGTGTTGCAGCTCCTAAGGAGTCAACACAGCAGACTGGGTGACAGACCCCCTTCTGACCTGTAGTTAAGAAGATGCCCATCAATCCAGAGACCAGAACAGGAGCTAGCAATCCCACCCACGGGCCAGCTGTCTGGCTTTCTCCTGTGTCCCCTGTAATTGCTGTCCACCAACTGGGAAACGCTGACGTGTCCCCCTGCAGTCTTGTGAAGCTTCATGAAAGGCTTGTTCTCCATAAACCGCCTCCGTTTCTGCGAGCAATTCTTTCTCGCCAGAGGACAAGAACCCATTTGGGTTTCATAGGGTCCATTTCCTGTAACATCATGAGTCTCAATACACCTACTTTTCAAATTTTCAATGTTTCTTCAACTACTTTGTTGTCGTGTGCTGATAAGTGGGTTCGAACCACCAACTTTTCCGTTAGCAGCCAAGCACTTAACTACTGCGCCATCAGGGCCACCTTTAACTAATGTTCCGGAAAAAAAATTTCTGAAAACCTGTTAAGGCATGCACATATTTCCTCGGGCCTCGGCTTCAAATATAGTTCAGCAAGTCCGGTACCAAATCTGTCATTATTTAAAAAATTATTATTACTATTATTTTTTGTTCACGGGTGTTTTTATTTTTAGGCATTAATTTAAACTTTTAAAAAATATTGCATTAAAATATTATTTATCTTGATTGTCCCTATCTTGGTGCCCTTTACAGTTTCGCACAGAACGGGTGACGAGCTCTGCTGGTGCACTCGGCTATTAACTGAAACGCCGGTGGTTCAACCCACCAGCCGCTTCGCGGGAGAACGAGCTCTTCTTCCATACACATATCACTGCCGTCCAGCTCCCAGTGAGTCCCCATTGTTTCTGAGGCTGTTAAGGAAGTAGATCGGCCCATCTTCTTTCCGTGGAGCAGCTGGTGGGTTTGAACCGCTGATCTGGTTAACAGCCAAACATCTTACCCATTACGGGACCAGAGCTCCTTGGAAATCCAATGGGGGCAGTTCTCTGTCCTGCAGGGTAGCTATGAATTAGTCAACACGACGGGTTTAGGCAACTGGCCTGCTGTTTGGTTTGCAAGCCCAGCCCATCGGGTTTTCGCCCGGGCTCAGCTACCCTAGATTTCGCCCACGTCGCCCCCTCCTGGACCGGGTAAGGAATGTCACCAAATAAACGCGCCAAACTCAGCCCGTCGCATCCGGAAGGAAGCTCCCGGAACTCTCGAATCGGGGGCCGTGTTTCCCGCTGGTCCTGCCGGCTGCATTTCTACGCCGCACGCCTGCTCCCTCTGCTTCCGCTTCCTGCTCTCGCGCACGGGCCTGCGCCCCGGTGCTCCAGGAGTCCCTTCGCTGCTCGTGCTGTCGGGGCCGGGAGCTCAGGTGAGCAAGGCGGCAGGGCGCGAGTCCCGAGCGGGCCGGCACCTGGCCCTCTTCGCTCTGGTGCAGGACCGCGCGCTCCTCCCGTCGCCTGGGCAGAGGGCCCCCGGAGTCTTCTCTCTCCGGGATGGAGGCAGGGGTTTCTGCGGCAACAGGTTTCAGATTTCATTCCTTTGATTTTATTGAGGCCATACCGTGTGTTGGGCAGGGCTCCAGGGGCAGGCCGCGGGTAACTCAGACGGAACTCTCCTCGGGGAGCTGGCATTTTAATGAAACTTGAGAAGTCTGGAGGCTGGAAACGAGAATAACTCAAGAGTTAGAATTTTTTACGGGAAGAGGAAGTTAGGTGGGCTCGACGTGACGTCAGACCGAGCCCAGCGCCGTGACTTACCTCGGAGGACGCGGGATGTTGACGTGTCAGGGTTGCACTGTGCAGCGCCTGGCGGTCATGCAATTAGGAACTTGGAAGGAGTGCACTTGGGCTCTTGCTGGCAGAGGGCCTTAACTTTCTTTTTGTGTTTTAGGGAAAGAGCCATTGGATTGTAAGAAAAGAACAGAGAAGCCATGTTCCGGAGGCCTGTCTTACAGGTAGTCGCCTTTCCCGATCAGTGCTGGGACCTGTCATCAGCCAGAGGGTGGATTTCTTTAGTCTTTTGACAACGGGGCAAAAGACCACCCATCCCACGTGTCCTCATTTGACGTGGAGGGTTGGGGATGGGTTCTGCCGGTGTAAATGGTGCCCGTTGATAGAGAACAAACACTGTGGAGGTTATTCACACCGTGATAGGCATCAGTGCCTGTTCTCAAGAGTGCCTTTCAGGCCTTGCATCTAGATGGGCGGGGGCGCCCTGAAGGTCTCTAGTGATCCACGCTGGGCCTTTGATTGTGCCTTTGTCTGTAGAGCACGTGGGCCCTTCGCCCGCGGTCTGCCTCCTGTCACCCCCCAGCTCCCTGCACGGAGGAGAGCAGCTGAAGCTTTAGTGCCTCTGCCTGTAGGTTCCTTCTCCCCACTTTGGCTGCTGCCCTTCCATCACCGGAAATGCCCTGAGTCGTCGTAGACATCCCTCTTTCTTCACTGAACACGTTTGGCTGAGTCCCGTGAAGTCCTCCCAAGACGACTCCAGAATCAGTTCCTCTGTGGCACCTGTCCTCCTCTCCCGTCCCTGCCCCCACAAAATCGACCTGTGCCCACTTTATCCTATGCGTACTTTGTCACGCGTTGCAATGTGAGCACAGAAAAATTACTACTGCCTCTGTAGTGGGAAGTTGGCCTTAAAACCAAAGTGAAAGTTTCAAAATCGAATTACACAGAATCATCCAAGTTAACGTCCCTTTCCCCATTTCTCCTTCCTCAGTGAGTCTTGATTGTGTGTGCAGACTGACACCTGTTGTTAGGCTGTGAGACCGAGGAGCTCTGGGACAACTAAGCTCTCAGATCCGTACATTTCTGGAATCGTCACCTGGGTTGTCAGTTTGATTCTGCTGTGGACATCTTTACTTTCTTCACCCACCCTCTGCCCCAAATGCCAGAGACGGGATGACATAGGCAGCAGCGTTCCTGGGACGGGTGTACGTCTGCCTGGTGGACTTTTGCTCTTTGTATTAACAGCCTGCTGCTTTGTCTTTCTCTGATGCAATGGTTAGTTCTCTGAGTACAGCGATAGGCCCTGGGCTGTGCACTGAGATCTGGGTGGCAGCCCTCGCACAGAATGTCTTTAAGGTTGGTGGCATGGCGTGGTGGGGAAAGCCGCGGCCTTGGGTTCCTTTGTGACATGGACACTTCCTTGCTGCAGGAACTGAGCAAGGCATTCATTGCTGCTGGGCTCAGTATCCTCATCACTGAAACGGGGGTAATTTTGCCTAGTGTAACGATTTATCCTGAGGTTTAACGGATGATCGGTAAAGCGTTGGCTGGCGGTCAGCAAAGACCACAGGTAAGTTCTGCTATTGGCAGAACTTCCCTCCTTGGCAGCCTGCCACGGACAGCCTTATCTCTGTACATTATCGGAACACCAGATTTTTTCTGTGGTCTGTTGAAAGCGTGGTCTTTTCTGTGGTCTGTTGAAACCTAACTCTAACTCTGTACCTTGTTGGAACACCAGACACTTTCTGTGGTCTGTTGAAAGCGTGAGTGTTCTCTGCAGGTATTTATGGAACTCTTATGCTGTGCTGAGCCCACTGCATAAGCTGTTGGATTGAATTCTTACGATAGCCTTGCGAGGTAGTCATTACCTGTCATCGTTCTCTCCTTCAGTGCAGTGCTTTGGGACAGTCTTCCCTCTGAGTCTCTGAAGGAGCAGCAGGGGCCAGCAGAGCAGTTGTAGACTCTACAGGTCAGACCCCCAGGGGGTCTGCTTTAGTGCCTGTGCCCGTCCCCATGTCACAGGCACCGTGTAGGGAATGCCTCTCTGTCACCATTAGCCTCGTGATGTGGCTGAGGTGGAGGCTCTTACGGTGATGGCATTTGATGG
>NW_006921945.1:522864-524240 GCF_000298275.1 Orycteropus afer afer | reverse complement strand
AATGGGTACAAATATGGATCTCTTCCAGTCAGCTGCCCAGGTGGCTGTCTTCCAAATTTCTTGTCATAGGTGAGTAAGTACCTTCAACATGGCATCTGTTTATTGAAACATCTCAATGGGTATTCCTTCAATTCCTGGAGCCTTGTTTTTCACCAATTCCTTCAGTGCACCTTTGACTTCTTCCTTTGACTGGTTCTTGATCGTATGCCACCTCCTGAAACAGGGGAACATCAGCCAAGTCTTTTTTGTATAGTAGCTGTGTATTCCTTCTATTTTCTTTTGATGCTTCTGTGTCATTCAATATTTAGCCCATGGAATATTTCAGTATTGTAATCTGAGGCTTCAAGTCTTTCTTCAGTTCTTTCAGCTTGACAGATGCTGAGCATGTTCTTCCCTTTTGGTTTTCTAACTCCAGGTCTTTGCACATTTCATTGTAATAATTGACTTTGCCTTCTTGAGTTTCTCTTTGATATCTTCTGTTCAGCTCTTTTATCTTATCATTTCTTCCATTTGCTTTAGCTACTCTGTGTGGATAATGTTTCAGGGCTATTCATAAAGTTTTCAGTAATATATCAGTGTTTCATTGCTAACCATAAGGTTTTCACTGGCTAGTTCTTTGAGAAGTGGGTGGTCCCTTCCTTCTTCCCAGTCTGTCTCAGTCTGGAAGCTCTGCTGAAACTTGTCCTCCACGGGTGACCCTGTTGTTATTTGAAATACTGATGGCATAGCCTAAAGCCTCACAGCAACATGCCGGCCACCACAGTCTGATAGACTGACAGACAATTGGTGGGTCATATACTGTGGTAGGCTACTTTCTGAATAATTTTAAGTTATAAGAGTGTGGAATTCTTGGATCTAAACAGGAGACTCCATGGATGCTACTGCCCTTGCCTCTGGTGAGTGTAGCAAAGATTTTAGAGAAACCAACTCTTGGGGTCTCAGAGCCCTTCAGTGGCCTGCTCTGAAGTGCGTATATGAGAGGGGTGACTACCCGCGATGGAGGAATTCTGAATTTAACGCTCTCTCTTTGGCTTCTTTACAGATAACATCATATTTCTGAGTGACCAGACAAAAGAGAAGGTGTAGCATGGACACCTCTTCCTGGGCTGTTGTTTGGCACGGTCTCATTTCCAAATCATGTCATCTTTTAGGACAGAAATTAAAATACCCTTTTATAGAAAACGAGTGATAATATTTTTCCTGATTATCGCTCCCCTTGTGGCTCCTGGCTCCTTGGTATTCTCTGGTTGCTCACTCCTGCAGGATGGTTGTGTTTCCGGTGGAGATGGTGACGTCCCGATTCATCGGTCTGTGTCCTGGCACAGGAGTTACTGTCGTCAGACGTGTTCACGGGGCCCTCAGTGTTACCAAGCACC
>NW_006921945.1:520179-521789 GCF_000298275.1 Orycteropus afer afer | reverse complement strand
ACAGCCACTGAAAACAGCCTTGCTCTGACACACGGGATTGCCACGAGTCGGAATTGACTCCACGGCAGCTGGTGTGGTTTTTGGTTTGATGCCTCTTATCAGCCACTCTTTCTCTCCTGTAGCTGTGACCCCCAGTCAGCCCGTTAGTCTCACCAGATGGACACATTTAAACTGTCTGGTCATTGAGTCTGGACTCCTCACGCCAGTCCGTATTTGAACAAAATTACATGTAGGTAAAGTTTATCTTTCGGGCAACCCACCCCATCCCTGCAGTGCATCTGTGGACTAATTCGCGTGGTCATCCCAGGTGGACCTGGACTCTGGCGGCAGCACAAGCTGATGGGGGGTCTCCTCGTTCATGCTTGGGCTCTGCATTCCTGTTCTTCATCCTGTTGAGGTGTCAGGAAACGTCTGTGACTGACTTGGGACTAACGGAAAGAGACCCGTGTGATAATGTGAGAGGAGGAGGGGAGACGGTGTCTGGCCATACAGGCAGCGTTGTCCTGCTTTTGAAAAGTGTGACTGATGTAAGTGCACCCACCCCTTCCCTGTCCGCACGGTCGGGTTCCAGAGAACAAGTCCTTGTGGGAAAATTGGCCTTATGTGAACTTGCAGGATTTCTCTCTCTCTTCAGTCTGTCCGTTTGCCTAATTTTTACTTAGGAATTACTATCGTGGAAATAGTAACAGCCAAGATTTACGATGAGCCCGTCCCTGTGATGAGTCCAGTTCAGGTTACTGTGCAGAGAAGGAGGCCTGGAGGAGGCTCTGGGTGAAGCCGGGTTCTGTGACCAGAGGGCCCACGCTGAGGCACCTTCCTCCTGGGCCGCCTCCAGGGCTCGGCTGCCACCCGCAAGCCCTGTGTTCACCATGTGAGCCTGCTCCGCCCTCTGGGCCTGGTGACTCACTGAGGCTTGGAGGATGCTGGGGGCCTGGCCACACACCTGGCCCCACTCTGGCAGAGGCTTCAGGCCCAGCTCACTTTGGGGCATCATGAAACACATGGGTTTTTTCCAGTCACCGTCTGAGGCCTCTTTTGTCTCTTTCCTCCTCGTTTTGAGCTGCAGGGCCTCGGGCCACAGAGGAGCTGAGAACCCAGGACAGGGCCCTGCTGCCCGGTACTGCCTGCACACCCCCCGGGAGGCTGAGACCATGCAGGAGGCTGGCCCATGGCAGCTAAATGGGTGCCTTCTTTGCCAGGAGGGAACATAGGTTGTGGCCCACCTTCCTGGAGTCCACCTGGAGACCCTCCTCAAGGAGGGGGACACTCGACCACCATTTCCGCTGAGCCCGCCACCTCGTTAATTTGCAAAATAGTCAGATAGTTGATTTTTCACTCTTGTAAATGTGAAACGTCAGATGAGGGTTAATAAGTGAGGGGTATGTGTGTGTGCTTAGAAAAACCTGGAAGGATACAGGTCACAGTGTGATCTCTGGATGGGGGATCCTGGGTAATTGTCCTTGTTTTGTACACTTGGTATTTTTTTTTTAGCATTGAGCATGTATTACTTCAATAAGAAAAAGAAAATAAAGCTGTTTTCATTTTGGAAAAAGAATCTTCATTATTTCTGAGCCAGGCTTGCTTTCCTCACTCACCTCTGCCCAGTACCC
>NW_006921945.1:516209-519639 GCF_000298275.1 Orycteropus afer afer | reverse complement strand
CTACAGAAGTAGGTTGCCCAACCTTCCTTCCGAGGAGTGGCTGGTGGTTTTGAACCGCCAGCCTTTTGGTTAGCAGTCAAGTGCCTTAGGCACTATGCCACCAGAACTCCTGAAGCACTTTGGGAGTTCCGGAAATAACATGTTGGGTTGGTGCTTACGTGTGAGGAAGAGGTACCTCTGCTTCATGTTTCCTCATCCTGCCTGGGCATCTCACGGGAGAAAACGTCAGGGCATTTCTGCACAGTCTGCCTGGCATTGTGTTCCCACTTCCTCTTGTCAGGCCGTCTCTTGGTCACGCGCACAGTGCCCGCCCCTCCTTGTTCCCTCACTTCCTGGGGTTGAGATCCTCAGCAAGGTGGTTCACAGGCTGCTCGCTTTTTTGAAAATAATATTTTGTTGTGTTTTTGGTGGACGTTTACACAGCAGTTTAGGTTCCTGATCAACAGTTTCGACACACATTGTTCAGTGACGTTGGTCACATTCTACACAGGGCACGAGTGTCCACAGAGTTGCTGGTTCCATTCCGGCTCACATTGGAGAGAAGAGGTTGGTGTGTTGGCAACGTTGAGGCCCCTCACTGCGGGGGTTGCCTCTGTCAATTCCCCCTCCTGTGTAGGGTGGTATGCATCTTTTTGGACTGTTAGTACCACACAGCCACAGTGGGGACCCCTCTCTTATCTCCTTATTCCTCACCCACTTCCCGGTGGACCATAAGCAGAAGCCGCTGATGGAGCTCCCAGAAAAGTCCTGAAGGAGGTAACTGTTGGGAGATCGGCCCTTTGCGCGTCCTCATCCTGACGGTTCCTTTCTTGTCTGGAGTGTAGATGTGCTTGCCAGCTGCCATCTTGGATCTCAAGGCAGTCTTCAGGATGGAAGAAGTCTGGAGCTGCGATGACGCTGGGGCCACCATATGGCCCTGGACAACCCACCTCTGGTGAACAGCTGACCTGGACTCCTTCTGTGGGAACCACAGGCATGTCTACGCCTGGCTTAAGCCACTTATTTGCATTTTGCAGTCAAGCCTAATCCTTACCAAGTCACGTATTCTTACCTTAGCTCACCCACACAGCTCCTTTGATCCTGTGACCTTCCACTGCTCCCAGAGTCCTTCACCTTTCCACCTTGTCTCAATAAGAGTTTGGGCCGAGCAGGCAGCTGGGGCATCAAAAGTGCACAGAAACCTTAGCAGTTAGCCTCAGAAAATGAGCACATTTCCATCAAATGAGTTTAATTTTGCTTATAGTTCTTAAGGAGGCCCCTGTTAAGTGAAGGCGCTCTTGGGTTAGGGACAGAAGTCTTAGCCTTGGCTTCCCCTGCAGTGCAGCAGATGGGACACCTTGGGATGGATCTCGTGTACAGTGACCAGATCCCACGCACACCACAGCTCCTCTTGCGTCATTGGGCGTCAGTAAGCAAGGGAGACCTCCAAGTGGCAAGTTTTAAGATTAAGAAGAGGAGGGCTGAGACCAGAAGAATACTGGGTACTACACACAGAAAGTTCCCTGATGACATACAGTGTCAGCCTCTGGTCTGGAGATGGAACCTGGAGGTGTGAGCGTTTGTGTAACCATGACAGCAAAACCAGGAAAGAATACAGGAGAAGCAGGAGCCTAGATGCAAACCCAAAGCCAGACTCACTGCCATCGAATGGATTCTGACTGATAGCAACCCGCATTGGGTTTCCAAGGCTGTCAGTCTTTATGGAAGCAGACTGCCTCATCTTTCTTCTGCAGAGCAGCTGGTTGGTTCGAACCACTGACCTTTTGGTTAGCAGCAAACGCTTTAACCATCACACCACCAGAGCTCCTAGAACCTAGAGGCAAAACCCTGAAAATAGGATTAGCAAGGGTCACGTGTGGGGAAGGTTATGCATCGTCTAAGTTTGATTTGTCCTGGGGATGTCCAGGGAGCTAATGTGGGAAAAACCTATGAATGGGGTCTACCATGTGGACAGCTAGAAGGGCAAAACTTACGATCCAACTTACATGACCCAATTGAAAGCACACACTTAAAGGTGAAAACTCGTATCTCTGAGATGCCATTTGATACGTAATCTATTCTTTTACACCAGTGATCAGGACAAGGCACAGAACCATCAACGCTTCTCTGTTACAAGGTCGCCGTGAGTCGGAGCCAACTTGACCACAACTAACAACATTCTTGATTTTAAATAGAAAAGTTTTAGAAAAACATACGGGACAATGTCTATGTTTTGGGGCCATGAAGGATTGTTTATATTGAACAAGTGGAAAAGTGGCAAACATAGAAAATAGTGACACACTGAACTGTTAGGGACCAGTGTAGGTATTTCAGCCGGAGTGAATTGAATGTGAGGGATTCCTTACGGAAGTGCTGGAAGAGAGGAAGGGGGAAGGAAGGGTGACTGTAGGCACAAAAAGGAAGTGGGTTTCCCTCTGATCAGATGCTGCCGCCCCCGTCCTGGTGCTGGGTGCCTGCGCCTGGGGCTGTGTCGCTGGAGGAGAGACTGCGGTTCCATGTGGTGTGTGTGCTGCAGAGGTACTGCCCCAGCCAGGCCACAACCACAGCCAGGTTCCGCCCTGCAGACAAGAGTCAGCCCATCACGTTTAGAAATGAGCCCGGAGGGCCAGGGGTCTGAGCTTGGTTGACGAGGAACGTGTGCTGTGAGTCACAGTGATCCCAGGAACAACAGAGCAGAATGCTGCCCAGTCCCGCACCCTCCTCACAACCGCTGCTGTATGTGAACCCACTCTTGCAGCCACTGTGTCAGTCCATCTCGTTGAGGGGCTTCCTCTTTTTACTGACCATCTTCTTTAGCAAGCATGATGCCCTTCTCTAGGGACTGGTCCCGCCTGATAACGTGTCCAAAGTATGTGAGCTAGATTCTCACCATCCTCACTTCCAAGGAGCAACATAGCCAGGAGAAATGTCAAGCAATACCAAAAAAGTCTAAACAAACTTTCTGGAAAGGGTCAGATTGTAAATATCTTCAGCTTCGTGGGCCATGTGGTCTCAGATGCAGCTTTTCAGCCCCACCACTGTAGCACAAACCATAAACAATGCACAAACCAGTGGCCATGGCTGCCTTGGCCCACGGTGGGCCATGGCCCGTAGGCGGTATTTCACTGACCACTAAGTGTCAGTATGGTTAAATGCTTGGCTGCTAACTGAAAGGGTGGTGGTTTGAACCCACCTGCAGCTCCTAAGGAGCAAAGACCTGGTGACCTGCTCCTGTAAGATTACAGCCAAGCACGGCCTATGGGGCAGTTCTACTCTGTCACACGGGGTCATTACGAGTCGGAATTGACAGCACCCAGCAGCAAGCTGTCTATAGACTGCTGTGGAAACCCTACTAACTACTGCCACCTGCTGCTTGGCCCTGGTGCCAGGGACTAGACACAAGAACCTGCACCTGGCTTCCCCAGAGGAACAGTCACACTGAGCTAACGAG
>NW_006921945.1:499879-513794 GCF_000298275.1 Orycteropus afer afer | reverse complement strand
CAGTTTAGGAAACTCCATGAAGCAGTTCTACTCTGCCCTGTAAGGTCGCTGTGAGTTAAAATAAACTCAACATCACCTACAATAACAACAACTTCCTGCCTGCCTCCCCTCACGTCTGCTCTGGGACTCCACCTTCAAATAAAGCATTGCACCTAGGTTTTGCCTCAGGCTTTGTTCTCTAGGGGACCAAAGATAAGACAAAGAACTTGTCCTATTTTAGGAAAACTTAAACAAGACAACACAAGCACAGAAATTCCTGTCAAAGTTACTCAGTATCAAAGACAGAATCAGAAATATCTGGTCTGCTGTGTCCCTTGATGATGTTTTCTTTCTCCGTCCTTTAGTCAGTGGTCACATTTATTACTACTCACTGACTGTCACTGTCACTGACTCATGGCGACCCTGTGTACAACTTAAGGAAACATTGCCCAGTCCTGTGCCGTCTTCATGACTGGCATGTTTTGAGCACGTCTTTCTGGCCCCCATCTCCGGACTCATCGTCCAGCACTGGATCGGACAGTGTTCTGTTTTGAGCCATAGGGTTTTCACTGGCTGATTCCCAGAAGTGGGTTCCCAGGCTCGCCTTCCTAGTCTCTTAGTCTGGAAGCTCCAGTGAAATCTGTCCACTCTGGGTGTCCCTACTGGTGTTTGAAGTACAGGTGGTATAGCTTCCAACATCATAGCAACATACAAGCCACGACAGACAGGTCATGGCACAACTCACTAGTGGGTTGTAAAATAAATTTTCATAATATGAAAGAAGCATTTACAGAAATAGAATAGAAAAGAAAATACCAGAATGCCTCACATGTAGTAAGGGAAGGTATAGTTTTTGGAAACTTGTGTTCCTGGTATTATGTGTGTGTGTCTATACACACACAAACACACATACACACATATATGTAGATTGTGAAGTATATTTATGATGCTGTATTGGGATACAGAAAACCATGTAAAGAGTGCTACTATTAGTCCTGGTCAAAATTAGTCAGGCACTGCTTTAGACTGGCACACCTTGTCTGGTAGACACAGGTGGTACCTGTATGATCTGTCAGCCTGTTGACATTTATCAACATGGGTCACGTGCTCTCAAGAAGTTCCAGATAGCTTCTATGCGACATTGTTGTTATTTCTGAAAATACTTAGGTGGTTTAGAATCACTGATAATGTGGTTCAAACTAACTACCTTGGATCCTCTTGGATCCAAGAGGCAGCCCTTTTAATTTGGATCCGAGGCCAATGACACTCAGCGTTTCCTGCCTAAACCTCCTTCATGGTGATCCTGACAGTGGAATTCTAATAGTTCTTCTTTCCTGTGTGCCTCTGAGTTCTCCCCCCTGGAGGACAAGGCTTCTCACTCTTCTGAGTGACTGTGCCTCTTCCTGATCACACTCCCCTCTCTGGGTGTCTCAGAGTCCCACCCCCTTTGAAATCAAGCCCAAGCCCTCCATCTTTGTGATTCATCTCTCCCTTCTCTATGTGATACTAGACACTGATCAATTTGCATTTTAGCAAAGAGCTGTCAAGTTTGTGATTATAGATGGAACATGATGATCCATGCCATCTGTGAACAGGACAGACTCACCAGAGAGGACCCACTCCACTGTGCTCTATGACGGACCGAACTGGGCAGAGACAGGAGACAGGCACAGTGAGGCGACAGATTCAGAGAGCAGTTCCTCATAGGCAGGGAAAGTTGTACATCCACAGAAGAGCCAGGGACCAGGCCTGTCAGACTGGGCATGCTGGCACTCGCTGAGTGGGTGTTTCTGGTTCTGTCCATAGCTCAGTTCACTCTGGGGCTGCTGGTGAATGGCTTCATTGGGTTGGTCAATGGCAGAGACTGGCTCAAGAGTAAGAGAATGTCGTTGTCTGACTTCCTCATCACCAGCCTGGCCCTCTCCAAGATCGTTCTGTTGTTGCTCCTCCTGGCTCATGGTGTTTCAGTGGTGTTCTCTCTCAAGGACCACAGTGCGAGGATGTTCGTGCAGATGACTGATCTCTTCTGGACATTTACAAACCATCTGAACATCTGGCTTGCCACCTGCCTGGGTGTCTTCTACTGCCTGAAGGTTGCCAGTTTCTCCCACCCTGTTTTCCTCTGGCTCAAGTGGAGGGTGTCCAGGGTGGTCGTGTGGATGCTGCTGGTTTCGCTGCTTTTGTCCTGCAGCAGTACTGTGTCTCTGATCGGGGAGTTCAAGGCCTACTCTGACCTCAGTGGAATCGATGACACGGGAAACACAACAGAACACAAAAGGAAGAAATGCCACAGATACAAGATGATCCATGTCCTTGGGACTCTGTGGTACCTCCCTCCCTTGGTGGTGTCGCTGGCCTCCTACTTTCTGCTCATCCTCTCCCTGGGGAGGCACACGCGGCAGATGCGGCACATTGGGGTCAGCTCCAGAGACCCCAGCACTGAGGCCCACAAGAGGGCCACCAAACTCATTCTCTCCTTCCTCTTTCTCTTCCTACTCTACTTCCTTGCCTTTTTAATCGCATCGTCCAGTTATTTCCTTCCAGAAGCCAAGATGGCAGTGATGGCTGGAGAGGTCATCACAATGTTGTCTCTTGCAAGCCACTCGGTTGTGCTCATTCTGGGGAACCCCAAGCTAACGCAGGCATTTGTGGGGTTGCTCCGTGTGAGTCTGGGCATCTGACGCCTAGGTCCAGGGGGCCGTTCTCCTTGTAGGGGTGGCAGACGATCAGGAGGGAGCTCAGGAGTCCTTCACTAGGCTGCGGCCCAGGGCTCCCCCTGACCCTCCCTGGAGAGAGACACGGACTACTTGTCCTCTGTCCTGCCTGTGGGCTTGATCCAAGGTGAAAGTCACACTGTGATAGCTTCTCTCTCTCTGGCTCAGGAGACGAGGGGAAAGCAGAAAGAACATGTCCACTCTAAAGACACAGAGATGTATTTTAATAACCTTCAGCTGGACGCCAAGAGGCTGATGACGGAGTGTTCAGTCCAACAGTGGTGAGCTGGTACAAACAGAACAGTGAAGCAGACTTGAGGGGAAGGGCAAATCTTGGGAGCCCCCCAGCCGAGGGTGCCATCTGGCCGTGGGTGCGTTACTGTAATGACCTGCCTGGCGCTCTCCTCACCTGTGCAAGCAGGCTTACGCTATCTGCTGCACGGGGTTCAGAGATCCAGGAGACGAACTGTTGAGCACGGCCTGCCGCGCACAGTGCTCAGGGGGTGAAGGCTGTGATCATAACTAATGGTGTTCAGCGTCAACACACAGGCCTGTGCCGACAGATGGGTGGGGCTGTGCATGAGCCGTGTTGTCCAGGAATCACCCGTGTCTCCCTCACGGAAGGCAACATTTTACCACTGAGCCCCCGCTGCCCTTGTCGTTGGAAGGAATGAGTGACGAATACCTGAAAAGTGCTTTGGGTCCCACACGGAGTAAATCATGAACATTGCTGTTCATTTCACTGTGCAGTGAAGGGGCTCTCTTCTGGCTCAGTGTACAGCACGTTGCTTGGCTTTTGGTCACGTGTAACCAGCTTTGAATTTTGGGGTGGTTTGGGATTTACGGATTTGTTTCTACAATTCTGGGAGGGGTTTCTTGTGGCCTGCACAGTTTCCTTTTCAGCTGGTGCTTGTCTCCTGAGACTGTGAGGGAAAATCCCAACTCTAGCACAAGCTATCATTCTGTTTTGCAGAGCTATCTGCTGAAACGTAAAGAATGATCCAGAAGTCATTTATAATTTTTTAAAATGTAAGAATTCTTCCAATTGTGGTCCTTTCTTTTCCAGGGACTAGTTCTGCAGTGATACACCCTGCACTTCCTGGCAGCAACGGGGGTGGGGTTCCAATGAGAAAAGCTAGGCATCTCCACTGGTGTCTGCTTTTTCGACCCTGTGCCCACACTCTTGACCCTTGCCTTACCTTCTCTTTCTTTCTCTCTTTTTTAAAATTTGTTTTTTTTTATTATTTTTGGTTGTTGAGAATTTACACAGCAAAAACGTACATCAATTCAAGTTTCTACATGTACAAGTCAGGGCATTGCTGGCATTCTCTGAGTTGTGCAGACCTACTCACTCTCGTCTGAATTGTTCCTCCCCCACTAGCATAAACTCACTGCCCCCTAAGGTTCCTGTCTAATCTTTCGAGTCGCTGTTGCCAGTCTGATCCCACATAGATAGTTCTTAAAAGAGCACGCTGCTCAACAGCCTGGCCCCATCAACTCTTGCCACTACCTTTTCTTGTGATGGCTTTTCTGCTTAGCTCTGACCTTACGGCTCTCCGACCCTTCCCTGAATTCCTGTATGTCACTTTGGCCCTAATCAAAAACCAAACCAAATGCACTGCTGTGGAGTCAGATCCAACTCATAGCGACCCCTCCTTGGGTTTCCCAGGCGGTATTTCTACGGAAGTAGATCGCCCAACCTTCCTTCCAAGGTTTGAACAGCCAGCCTTCTGGTTAGCAGTCAAATGCCTTAGGCTCCCTCTTTGGGCCTAGGTGCTGGGTTTTCCTCTCTTTTAATTGAACATGACATTTTACCTGGCTGGTTTTTGCTGTTTATGCCTTCGGCAGACTTCTGTAGACAATCCTGCTTCCATTCCCACTGTGGCCATGTGGGGCCCGGGAGACTCAGGTGTGGGGAGTTAACACAGCTGATGTCACCATCACTGTTCATGTCGTCATGTCTTGCAATGTGGCTGGGAGGGTAGTATTTCCTGAGTGGCTTCTGTTCCCTCCCCTGGGAGGAAATGTGGTAGCAGACTCACAGGGGTGGCACCCCCAACTCCTCCCTACTCCCTCATTTAGGAAAATTTGGAGGTGACTTCTGGAAAATCTCAGGCTTTGTTATGCGACTTCATCTATATGTGGATGCTATTAATCAAGGAAGGCACTCTGGTGGTATAGCGGTTAAGGCATTTGCCTGCTGACCAAAAGGTCAGTGATTGAAACCCACCAGCTGCTCCACAGAAGAAAGATGGGGTGGTCTGCTACTGTAAAGATTTACAGTCTTGGTTACCCAGTGGGGGATCTCTATGAGTAGGAATAGACTCAATGGCCGTGAGTGAGTTTCAGGTTTTTTTTAGTATTAATCAAAGAAGGGATGGGAAAGGCATGGTCTGGGTCACAGGTGAGTTCCTGTGGAAAGCAGCCTCCCCTGTAGTACAGGCAGGCACAGTGATGGAAAGTCAGCCACCTTGGAGAGGATGTTGTTATTGTTGTGGTTAGGTGTTGTCGAGTCGTCTCTTACTCATAGCGACCTTACGTAAAACAGAATGAAACATTGCCTGGCCCTGTGCCAGCCTCACTATCCCTACTATACCTGAGCCTGTCGCTGCAGTCATCATGTCTATCCATCTCATTGAGGGCCACCCCTCTTTTGTTGACCTTCCACTTTACCAAGCATGACAACTTTTTCCAGAGAATGGCCCTTCTGATCACATGACCAAAGTAGGTGAGACGAAATCTGGCCATTCTCGCTTCCAAGGAGCATTCCAGCTACACTTCTTCCAGGATAGATTTGATAGCCCTATTAGCAGTCCATAGTAGTTTCAGCATTCTTTGCCAAACCACAACTCAAAAGCATCAACTCTTCTTTGATCTTCCTTACTCATTGTCCAGCTCTTACATGCATACGAGGCGATTGAAAATATCATAGCTTGGGTTAGGCACATCCTAGTCTTCAAGGAGATATCTTTGCTCTTCAGCACTTGAAAGAGCTCTTTTGCAGCAGATTTGCCCAATGCATACATCTTTTGATGTCTTGACTGCTGCTTTCATTGGTGTAGATTGTAGAACCAAGTGATACGAAGTCTTTGACAATTTCATTCTTTTCTCCATCTGTCATGATGCTGCTTATTGGTCCAGTGGTGAGGGTTTTTTATTTTTTTATGTTGAGGTGTAATCCATACTGTAGACTGTAGTCTTTAATTTTCATCAGTAAGTTCTCTAAATCATCCTCACTTTCAGCAAGCAAAGTTGTATCATCTGTTTATCGCAGGTTGTTAATAAGCCTTCCTCCAATCCTGATGCCACACTCTTCTTCATATAGTCCAGCTTCTTGGTTTATTTGCTCAGCGTACAAGTTGAGTAAGTAGATGAAAGGATACAACCCTGACACACTCCCTTCCTGATTGGAGAGGATGTGGCCTCCTAAATTCACCTGTGGTTTTCTCATCTGAATCTCAGGTGTAGGACAGACGTACCTAGTGCCCCAGGCCCAGTTTTATGAATCTCTGGAAGGGGCCATTTTGTTTGTTTTGCTTTCAATTAATTAGCTTTGGTTGCTAAGCCCTAACTCAAGTCTTAAGACTCTTAGATCCAATTGTCTTATTCAGAAGGCACCAAGCACAGCTTCCCCACTCTGACTAGGCTGGGTCAAAGTGTGGTGATGAGAATTGTCCTTGTATTTGGAGTCCCCTTGCAGGCTAGGAGGCTCCCAGGGTCTGCATCTTCTCCACACACATCTGTTCTCGGGCGTGTTGCTGGGGCTTTCACACACCAAGTCAGCTACAACTTAGGACGGTAGCTCACGAGCCTCTCTGGCTTTCCATCATGGGCCCCGATGTTCTCTGTCTTATGAGACTACTCAGTCTTAATATGGTCTGGCCTCCTGGGCCATTCCTAGATCCTGACACATGAACCTTACTTTGGGCCTGGGATGATTATCAACAGACCAACAAAAACACTTTGAAAACAATGCAAAAACACATTGAAATGTTTCTCAAATAATTTCAGTGCCTGCCAGTGCTCTCCACTTTGTATAATGTCCCTGTGGTTCTTCAGTCTTGAAGTTCTGTTTGTGATTTTCTCTCTGTGGGACAGGTGGAGTACTAAAGTATTTGTTTACATTTTGCAAGAGGTTCTGTTGTAAGAAAACAAAAGTGACTTTATGAACTCCAAGAACTACTGAGGACAAGTGAATATTATTTCTGGCGTGTCTACACTTGGATGGACTAAAAAAATGTACAGAGTAGTGGCTAAGAGTGTTAGTTCTGGAACCAAACACACTTGGGTTCCAGCCCTGACCCATCACTTACTAGCTGCATGGTCTCTGGCAAGTTCCTCAGCCTCCTTGGCCTTCCTTTTATTTTCACCATGCAGTGGGAGTAATGATTGTACTCACTTTGTGAAGTTGGTGTAGGGATTACATAAGACATGGTATGTAAACGCTTAGCACAGTCAATGCACAGCAGATATTCTAAAACTCAGATCTGACTCAGAGCGACCCCTCCTTGGGTTTCTGAGGCAGTGTCGCTATGGAAGTAGATTGCCTGCCTAATCTTCCTTCCAAGGAGTGGCTGGTGAGCTTGAACCGCCAGCCTTCTGGTTAGCAGTCAAATGCCTTTGGCACTACGCCACCAGATTATCAGCTGTCATTTTAACCGGTCAAGAGTTCATCCTGAAGTATCTATCTGGGGGCATACGTCCCTTGTGGATCTGTGAGGCTTCTGCTGGTACCTGAGGACCTGATGCAGGGGAAGTCTGCTCCTTCCAGCCCCAGGGGCTGGTGGGAAGGAGCAGGAGGAGAGAAAAGTGGGGGTCCTGACTTTCCCCTTTTTAGGACTGATTGAAGACTCCCTGTTTGCAGCCAGTGGGAGCTGAGCTGACCATTAGCCCAGGGAGGCAATAATGAGGAAGCGCACCAGGCCTGGCTACAGCCTTGAATGGCGGCAGGACAGGCAGCAACCAACTGTCCCCTGGAAGCCCCAGGACAAGGGAACTTCTCTGCTTCCCCAAGGTGGAGGATTTTGCCCCTTCCTCAGCACTGGGACCCAGTTGAAGAGGGGAGCATGGCATGGGTGGAGGCCACAGATTGGTGTTGAAAGAGGCTCTCTGCATTATCCCATTGGATGAACACCTCCCCCAGCCAGCAGCTGGGGCCTCGGGAGAAAAACCACATTCATTGCAGACAAAACAAAGAATGTTTTTTTTTTTTTTTTTTCTTTTTTCTGGGCACACTGAGTTTATCCTGATTCCAGTTTATCCAGTTGTACCGCCCACACTTACGTAATGCTCAGGAGCCCCAAGCACAGTTCTAGACACAATTCCTATTCTCAGAAGCATGCCTTCCTCTACTGGGCAATCCAGATGCAAGAACAAGTGCTGCACCTCTGCATCACCAAAACACAGGCATCAAATAGGGCGAAGGGGTCGTCCCATCGCAAGGGGGTGCTGTCCCAGGCCGTCTGCATCTCCAGTCCCCCTTTGTGGTGGCCATGCACTTATGCTGCTCACATCTGTGGTGGGAACATAGTGACAGGCTCCCACGCCTGAGACACCCCCTGTGAGCCCACACTTCCAGGGCTACTCGTGGGCAATGTTGGAGCTCTGTGGGCTACTGAAGCAGTCCATCCCGCTGGGATATAGGACTGTGTCATTGGCTTGGTTGGACCTTTCTTGGGATCTTCCTGTTCAGTCCTTCTTCCTTCCAGGGTCGACTCCAGGGACATGCCCATGGAAAGAGTTCCCACGCTGAGGGAAACCCCATAATAGTTATGGACCACTCAGAGCTCCTTCCAGACCAGATGTAATTGACTGCCTGGGTGTCATGTCTTCTTACCCTTATCAAGTTGCCAAGGAGAACAGAGCTAGAAAGTTTGATTAAAGTCAGATTATCACACACAGGGAGGAAGGTTTTGTTAAACCTTTCCCCCATTATCAGAAATAACTGCTCACTGATTAGGCTGCCTGACTGGGTTGCATCTTATTATACTATCTTCTGCTGCTGAGAGTCCAACAACATGGTCTGTCTCACTGATGAGTCTGTTACAGTCCAGTGCTGGGTGTCCCCAGTGATCTAGCTTCAAGGCCTGATTACATTCAGGAGGAGAGGTGAGAATCTGGACCAACACACAGCTGGTTCCTATGAGGTGGTGGTCAGACATTCCTCCACTCTCCAACTTCTTCGCCATTTCTCACACCAGCCATACCCCACAATGACACTCTCTACTTCTCTGCTGGGTTCAGTAATTCATTGTGATGGCCACTGAGAACTCAAAGTTATGTGTTTTATTAGAGAGTAACAGGCTAAACCCCAGGATCAGGATGAACTTGGAAGGAACAGGATATAACTCATGAGACAGGCTCAACCTCATCAATCAGGCCAACTTCCAGCCAGGTCAGATCTCAGCTCCTTCTCAGCCATGCCAGCCAATGGCATTTCTCTTGGCTGTGCCCCACAGGCCAGGCCTCCTCTTGGCCTCTGCACTGCTTGGGCAAGTGTTACAGCTCTTTAGCTCTGCCAGCAAGTCTCCTGTCCAAAGGTGCTCAACTCTGTCTCTCCATGGGCTGGAAAGCCCACTGTGCTGTCTGTACTGGTCTTCTGGTTCCCGCTGCTCGTACTGCTGTCACTGGGCTTAGCCACGCCACTACCATTTCTCACCATCTCACGTTGCCTTTAGTGTTATCACTCTCTCTTCTGGGTCTAGGAAGTTCTTAGTGCAAGGGACCCTGGGTCCAAAGGAGGTGCTCCACTCCAGGTTTTTCTTGATGGTAGTGAGGTCCCCCTCAACCTCTGTGGGATTGGCCCTTATATTCAGTTTCAAAGCATGGTCCTCCCAGCTGGACCACAAATCCCGTAAGGTCATTTAATCCTTACTGTTTTTTTTTTTTTTTAATTGTGATTTGGGTGAAAATTTACAGAGCAAATTCCCTTTCCATACAGCAGTTCACATACACTTTGTCTCATGACATTGACCACAATTTACCGCAATGCAATAGCTCCCCTCCCACTTCCTCCCTATAGTTACCTCTTCTCTGTGTCCATCCCTTCATGCACTCCTGCCCCCTGAGCTGTCTCCCTGTGCATAAGCAGCCCTTCTTTCTCCCATGATTGTTCTTTCCAAGGAGTGTATCTGCCTCAGGGAAATGTTCAACTCATATACCTATCTATTGTTGGCTGGAAGCCACAGGTGTGGGTTCAATTACAGACCTGAAGGGCAGCTAGGGGCCATAGTCTCCGTAGTCCCACCAGGCTCTATCGGACCAGCAAACCTGGTCCCCCCCCCCCCCCCGTTTTTTTTTATCTCCAGATGATTTTGAGTTTTGTTCCACATTGTTCTCCCTGTCCATCCAGGGTCTCCTTCATAGATCCCCTTCCAAGTGCACCATCTAGTTCTTCTGGTCTCCTAGTCATATAGGCTGAAGATCGGATGGTGTACCAGTCTCTGGGACTAATTTTTTTGGTTTTCTTCATTCTTCTTTGCTCTGGATGAGGACAGACCCATTGTTGCATCTAGATGGCAGCTTGCAAGCTTTTAAGACCTCAGTCGCTACTCGCCAAAGTAAGAGGTGGAACAATGTTTTGTGTAGTATGTTATGCCAATTGAGCTTGATGTCTTCTGCAACTATGGTCCTGAGCCCACAGGTTCAACTACTCGGTCCCTCTGGGTAGCTGTCTGTGACCAAGCAGTGACTACAACCTTGCCCCTTGTCAGCTCTACTGTACACCTGGGAATTCAGATCATACACATAAACTTATAGGACCATTGTCTGCCAACCCTATACATGTTTTTGGGTACACTCCCTGCTTCATAGAGATCTTACTGGGTGGTTTTACACACGCTAATTTCATAGTAAGCTGACCAGCCACTTCTAGGTGCATAAACAGAGCAATCACAGGCCCATCCATTTATGTTTGGCAGAATCATAAACCCAAGGCCAGAAAGGCCATATATAAAGAGAAACCCATTGCAATGCACCACCCCCCTGACCATTTATTTATAAAAGAAACCCCACTGTCACAGAGTCAATTCTGACTCATAGCAACCCCATTGGGTTTCCAAGGCTGTACATCTTTCTGGAAGCAGACTGCCTCATCTTTGTTCCACAGAGCAGCTGCTGGTTTGAACCACCAACTTTTGGTTAGCAGCCAAATGCCTTAATCACTGCATCACCAGAGCTCTTTATTATATCTTACTCTGTCCTATTAATCCTATTTAAATATGACATCCTCAGTATTTCTACTTAGCTACTTTAATGCGGTGTGTCCTGTGTTACAGATAAAGGGAGTGGAATCAGTGCTGTAATGCAAGCATCCTCACAATCATGGCTTTGTTGGCTCAATCTAGGATTGCCTGTCTAATGGGTCTGGGGCTGCCTCTGCCAGTGTCCACGAGTTTTGTGTAAAAAGCTTCTATAGGCATCTGGACTGCAGCCCAGGAAATTCCAGGCTCACCTTCCTGCCGTCTGCCTTTGTAAAGGGAGGGGCCATTTAGTCTCCTCTTCTGGGCCTGGCTACGTTCCTACATTGGCTCTTCCTTCTTGTCTATTCCTACTTAGATTTGGTAACAGGACTTAGGAAGCTTTACCGTGTTACTAGTTTCGTAACTTATAGGAGTGTCCAAGATTGCACCTTGGTTTTATTCAATTGCTAGAACAGGTATGGAATGTCATACTCCTGAGTCACCGATGGCCGCCGGTGATGCTGCTACCAGACATCTTGTGCCCTGTGCTCTGGGCCTTTACAAGGAAGTCAGGCAATGACATGTCTGCCTGTTTGGCTTTACAACCAAAGCGTTTTTGTGCATCTGGTACCAGAGTACTTTGATGAACTGTTCAGTGGCCAGGGGGAGTTCTGGTAGTGTAGTGCCTAAGGCACTTGACTGCTAACCAGAAGGCTGGAGGTTCAAACCCACCAGCCACTCCTCGGAAGGAAGATGGGGCAATCTACTTCCGTAGTGATACTGCCTCGGAAACCCAAGGAGAGGTCACTATGAGTTGGGTCCGACTGGACGGCACATACAACAACAACAACAACAACACGGAAATAGCCACATATGTTCTACCCATAGACTCAGACCTATGACAGAAACACCTGGCATGGCTGACATTTCTTTTCCTAGCATTTTAAACAGAACTTAGCCAGTGATTTTGGCACCCTGAGTGTGGTGACTCTCCTCACCTGCTTGTCCCTTGAGTCGACCCTGGAAGGAAGAAGGAGTAGGCAGAGTGACGGGGTCATCCAAAGGGGGGGAGCTTCATTGGGAATGGCTCTGTGGAGCAAGTATGAGGATCTTGAACTCCGTCTACTAGATGGTTATAAACCACCGTAATGCTCAAGGATGAGGGAGTCTCCCTGGCCAAGCCAGAATGACAGATGGGAAAGGTGGCTGCAGTGCCAACGTCAGGAGAGAGAGCAGTTGGGCTCCAGAAGGCTCTAGTTATGTGGGTACCTGGTTGGTAGGAGTGAGCCATGGAATTCCCACCATAGTCTGGGGTTACCATGGAGTTGGGTACAGAGATGGGGCTGGAGCTGTCTGATGTGGACTTGAAGGCCTTGGAGCTTGCCAGTGCTCTTCCCTGAGCCCTCCTGCTCTTGGAGGTTCACTCTGGCTTGCTTTAATTGGGCATTTCTAAGGAAAACAGGACCGGAACGGAGATACAGTAATGTGATCCTTGGGAGATTTGCATTCCAGCAAAAGCAGCTGGCTCCAGGCCCACTAAGGCTCACTTGCCATGCTGAGGAAAATAAAAAAATGAGCCTCCACCCGCCTGGCACGTCCTGCTTTCCACGTACCAGTGTGTCTCCTGCCCCTGCCATCAGCCCCACAGCAGGATCTTCAGTGGGAGAAGATGCGTCCCATCTTCTTTCTCTCCGCTGTTGTTGCCTCGGCTGTTCTGAGTTTTGTGGGATTCTTTGTGAGTCTGTTCATTACGGTCGTCAGTTACAAGGCTTGGGTCACAAGGCACAGCCTCTCCTCTTCTGATAGGATCCTGCTCAGCTTGGCCATCTCCCGACTTCTTATGCTGGGACTATTTCTACTGTACATGATCTTCTTCATCCTGAATGTTGAGAGGTCAATCTTTGTGTCCACTTTTTTCCTGCTGTCTTGGATGTTTCTGGACTCTAGCAGTCTCTGGTTCGTGACCTTGCTCAACACCTTGTATTGTGTGAAGATTGCTAACTTCCAACATTCATTGTTTCTCCTGCTGAAGCGCCAGTTGTCCCCGAAGATCCCCAGGCTGCTTCTGGCCTGTGTGCTGACCCCTGGCCTCACCACGCTCCTGTACTTTGTGCTCAGTCAGACATCGCCCTTCCCTAAGCTTGGGACTGGGAATAATGGCACAGTATGTGACATCAATGAAGATATCTTGTCTTTGATGACTTCTTTGCTCCTGAACTCGTTTCCCCAGTTCATCCTTAATGTGACTTCTGCTTCCTTGTTAATACATTCCTTGAAGAGACATGTCTGTAAGATGCAGAGGAATGCTTCTGGCTTCTGGAACCCCCAGACGGAAGCTCACGTGGGGGCCATGAAGCTGATGATTTACTTCCTCATCCTCTACATCCCATCTTCGGTTGCTACCCTGGTCCTGTACCTCCCTTCTTCTCTAGGGATGGGCTTGGCAACCAGAGCTATTTGTAGGATTTTGTCCACCCTCTACCCCGCAGGACATTCTGTCCTCCTGATTCTTGCACATCCCAGACTGAAAGCAAAAGCAAAGCAGATTCTTTGTTTCAACAAATAGTGGGGTTTCAGTAGGAAACAATAGCTGGTGTTCCTCATGGTGACCCTGAGTTTCTTTGTCAACTTTTCCAGTGGCCTGAGTCATGCTTGTTTATAATTGGTGACCCAGTATCCCAGGCCTTTTGGTGCTCATGTTTCAGTTTATCTTGCCTTTTTCCCCCTTGTATTTTAGAATTAGGTACTCTCTCTAAGGAACCTGTAGATGGCGTTACTCAACGTGTATGCTGCATAGATATTAATCTCTGAATAATGGAAATGTCCACTTTGTCCCTTGGCAACACCTGGAGCTCACATCATTGGTTAACTCTGGTGGTTTCACTGAGGGGTCTTGTGTGAGTGTCAACAATGATTCAGTGTCACTGAGAGCCACTTGTTAGCTGACATCATTGGTTAACTCTGGTGGTTTCACTGAAGGGTCTTGTGTGGGTGTCAACAATGAGTAAGTGGTCACTGGGAGCCACTTGTTAGTGCATATCA
>NW_006921945.1:496592-499554 GCF_000298275.1 Orycteropus afer afer | reverse complement strand
TTGTGTAGGTGTCAACAATGAGTAAGTGGTCACTGGGAGCCACTTGGCAGCTACCATCAAGCCAGCCCCTGTCCTGTGGCCCCATGCATGATGGAACACAGCTCTGTCCAGGCCGGCGTCATCCCCATGATCCCAGGGTTTCCACTGGCTGATGGAAGTATTTCCAGTCTTTTCTTTCTAGTCTCTCTTAGTCGGAAGCTCCCGCATTGAAGATGAGAATTCTACCCCTGAACCACCAGTGCTTAAAGCACAGGCATGAGGGTTCCAAGAGAGAGGGAGAACGGTTTCAGAGAGAAAGGGCAGGGGAAGAAAGGTGAAGGAAATGGTACACCTTGTGGATGAGAAGGAACCACTCTTGCTGGGAGACTGACCCTGAGCAAGGACCTGTTACCACCAAGGCACACTGGGCCCGGCTCTGCACACTTGTTCCGGAAAGGAGGGAAGGGCCAGAGCTGGAAGCACTTGAGTCTCAAAGGAGCCCTATCTAGGATGGCTCCAAGGACCTCAAAATGCAGGGAGCTAATCTGAGGCCCAAAGCAAGGGCCGTGTAGTGAATTATCACTATTTGACTTCAAGTTTGCACAAGAGCGCCACTCACCCTGTGACCTGGAATGTGGTGGAAAGCCCAGAGGAGCTGTTGGCCTGCTGTGGGAGAGCTCATTTGGGATGGATTCACCTGGTCTACTATGTGTCTGTGCGCGGCCCTGCACAGGCTGGCACGGAACTCCAGGGACAGGCTGCTTCTGGGACAAAGAAGATGGGATATGGACAAATTTTGGCATGGGAATTGGAATAATAACTTACATTTATATGTTTGTTTGTGTTTATAAAATATCTATATGTATTTGTTGTTGTTGTTGTTGTTATGTGCCGTCAAGTCAGCCCCGACTCATAGCGACCCCTCCTTGGGTTTCCAAGGCAGTATCACTATGGAAGTAGGATTGCCCAACCTTCCTTCCGAGGAGTGGCTGGTGGGTTTGAACTGCCAGCCTTCTGGTTAGCAGTCAAGTGCTTTTAGCCACTATGCTATGGATACCTTATGAAAACAACATTCTCTTTATTAAAAAGAGGGAGAGGGAAACCAACATTCTCCAAATTGTACAAATCACTTGACTTTTCCTATTCTGGCCACTGGAATCTTGACAGTAGTCAGTTAGGGTTACCCAAAGTGGCATTTTATGCACACAACCCAGACAATCCATCACGCGAGAATCTCACACTTCGTTGAAGGGTCAGGAGAGGGGTGGAATGCACACCATGAAATAGGAGATCTCAATGAGGCCTCGTAGCTGCAGCACCCCTTCTCTCCCCCGCGTCTTCAGAGCAATGGAACTTCCGGCTGTGCCGAGGTCTGGTCCTCATGCCACGGTTCCCTCTAGGAGATAGGTGTTGCGTGTGATGGAGTCCTGTCCGTAGAGCGTGAGCAGAAGTGACAAGTGTAGGTTCCAGGAGCTATCCCTGGACAGCCACATCCTCCCTCTGCCCTTTCCCTCTTGACCCCTATGGGCTGGAATGCTGATGTAATGTGGGCCCCTCAGACCACACAGTGAGTCGTCTGCCCAGGGTGGCGGTGGTGGAGCAGCTATCCGTCCTAGGGCTGGCTCCGTGGTCACTGACACTGGGGTGCCACTGTCCCAGCATGGACCCTTCCAACTGTCCTCTGGGACCTGGGACTGATCAGCAGAGATAATTGGAGCATCTCTATTATGTTTCTCACATGATTGACACTGTACCGTGGGTATCCCAGTAATCCAAATCTTTGTGATGGAATCGGATGTAGTGTTGGCAGTCTTGCAGTCAAAGCACATTTTTAAATGACCTGGTAAAATGCTTACAATGTACTGCTAAGTGAAACAGAAATAAAACAAATATGCAGTATGATGCCAACATTGGTAGAAATATGTGCATACAAAGAAAAAAGTCGAGAAGGAAATGCGCAAAAATGCAAACAGCAATTATTTTGAAGTGGGAAATTTTGAGTAATTTTTTTTTCACATTTTTCAAGTTTTTATGTTAAACATGTATTTCTTTTATAATCAGAAAAAAAATGTTCTTTGAAATATATATGTGTGTGTGTATATATATATGGCATATACTGTCTATCATCTATCTGTGTCTATATTTATTCCACCCACATACCACCTATCTACCCATTCACCCATCCATTCATCCTTGTAGGTTCTCCTCATTAGGTTAACTGAATAATTTCCTACCTTGTCTGGATTGTCTTATGTTGGCCAAGTTCTGCTAACTTGCTTGTCTGGCATTGTTCTTATTTCCCCACCAGGGCTGCACCTGCTGGGTTTGTCCTAGGACTTGTGTGAGGAGTGTCCTGCTCTTTGAGGACAGTCTTGGCTCTGCTGAGACACCTGCTGGGAGTCCCCCATGACTACCTGTGGGTGCAGGGTTTAGCAGATGCTGTGGGCTTGGTGTGTTGCTGGTTCCAGGATGCTCTGCACTTATTGGCCAGGAATTAAAAATGTTGTTTTAGTTGTTTTCTGAAGACACGCGGCTGATAGGCTCTCGAGTGCCATATGCTGTAATCCCTACCACTCTCTGCTATTTCAGGAAAGGGGGGCTGTTCATTCGTTGCTGAGAAGAGTCGCCATCTGAAGAGAAGGGCGCTACCAGGACTGAGTGTGAGCTCCATCCTGAGACCCCCTGTGGGGCAATGCCTCAGGGGGTCACCACAGCCCAGCATCGTGGGAGCTATGTTTTCATGTGCCTGGTTCCTCACGGCCTCTGAGGTAATGGAGGTATCATTATGCCCACGATGCAGATGGGATCGTTGAGGCACAAGGAGGTTAAGTGTATGGCTCATGATCATCAAATGAGGAAGGGGTAGTTCCAGCCTCCAATTCTGACCTGATTCTGACATCCAGTTCTTTTCCCACCACATCACAGGGTGGGTGGGAAGAGGGACAAAGGAGCAGAAGCAGGATCTGTGCAGCCTGAGCCTGAA
>NW_006921945.1:486480-495883 GCF_000298275.1 Orycteropus afer afer | reverse complement strand
GGGAGGGGGAGAGAGAGAGGGAGGGAGAGGGAGGGAGAGAGAGACAGAGGGAGAGAGGGAGAGGGAGACAGAGAGAGAGAGGGAGAGAGAGAGAGGGAGAGGGAGGAAGGGAGAGGGAGAGAGATGGAGAGAGGGAGAGAAGGAGGGAGAGACAGAGAGGGAGAGGGAGAGGAGATGGAGCGGAGAGAGAGAGGGAGAGGCAGACACACAGAGGCGGACGTGGAATGGCTTGTGAGTGCTGGTTCCTTGGCTGACAGGAGCGTCATCAGAGACTGGGCTTGTGGGCCCCGGACCTCGTAGGAGACATGTTTTTAAACCACAAAGTGGAAACCTGAAAGGAGAAATCATTGAAAAGTTCCTTGCATGGGGCTCCCCCGGAAGGACTAGGCTGCTAGACAGATGAGGGAAAGTAAGTACAATTCCTGTCAGAACTCAGCGAAATTCTTAACAATTTCAAGTTTGTTTGTATTGTGTAATTTTCACATCAATGTGTGTGACTTTGGGTTTCCCTGATCATTGTCATCTGCCAATGAGCCGTTTTCAGTTGTCTCAGTTTAAGAAAACAGAACAAAAAAGAAAACAAAAAGGAAGGGAGAGGGCCTGTGTGGGAGGAGAACGTCAGTCGTTTGGACGTGAGGTGTCTTGATGAGCGCCCCCAGTGCCAGCCTCCTCAGGAGAAGTGGAAGCTCACTTGGGGCGTTCAAAGGAACCCTCCCGGAGTGTTCTTCACCTGTGGAAGCTGGAGTGGGGTTCCCTGGTCTGGGCTGGTGGTGAGGCGCCTGTCGGTCCCTGGGATGCCTTCCTGACTGCCCGGCTCCCAGGCCTCCGGGGTGTGTGTGTCGGGGGGTGCAGAGAGAGAGAGAGGAGTGGTAGTTTGACCAGACTCCAAGAGCTGGGGCTACTGCGGTCTGAGGGGAGGCACAGATGAATTGTGCCCCCCGCGGGATATCCCACAGCCAGCAGAGTCCAACTGTGGAGAAAGGGTGAGGCGAGACACTGGGTCTGAGAGAATCTGCCCGGGGTCAACACCCAGGAAGGGAAGGGTGGGGGAGGTGGCAAGGACCGTGCAGGGGTGAGGCCGGCAGGAGGGGCGAGCCTGGCGGTGCGGTGTGAGGTTGGCTCTGCATTCGGTGGGTCCCTGGGCCTGGGAAAGTGGTGGCTGGAACTCTGCCAAGCGCCTGGAGGACGCAGTGAGAGGCCTGGGAGGTGCCTGCCATAGGCACCATTTGTTGGCGAGGGGGGATCCTGAACGTGGCTCATGCCGAATTTGTTTGGTAGTTTCTGACCTATTTCAGATGCAGAACTGTTATCTGCCCCCACTTCAGTGCTGTCATGGTTGGGACAGGGCCTGGTGATCTGAGACCCTGGTACCTCAGGAGAGGAGACAGTTGTCTGTCACTGTCACTCAGAGAAGACATGCTCCTCAACCCTCTCCCCTCCAGGTCATTGAAGTGTGTGACTCTGAAGGCCAGGGCAGTTGGTCTCTGTCTCTGTCCATCCTCCTGGAGACCCCGGAACTGTCCAGAGCCATGCCTTTCCAGCAGTGGCATCTCTGTCCATCCTGGGTTTGCTTCCTTGAGTAAGAACCAGCTCAAGTGTGAGGTGTGCTCCTAGCTCCTGAAGGGAACCATGATGGAGAGAAAGCACCGAGTGAGGCAGGGAGAATCACATGTGCTGTCCCGTCCGCGGGGCACCAGGCAGGGTGATCCCCATGACCTTCATCATCCAATGGCCCTGTGTGGCTACCTCCTCACTAGCATTTTTATAGGGAGGAAGGAGAAGCTCAAAGGGTCATTGGCTTGTCTTGGGACCCAGCCTGGCTGAGTAGGGCCGTGTAAAACCCAGTCTGTGGGACTTCCCCTTGTAGGAAGGTTAGTACAGCCTCCCGTCTGTCTGTGCTGTGCTGGCATGGCCCGCGATGGCTCTGCTCTGGGGGACAGACGTCCAGAGGCCCTGTCTGTCCTGTCTTAGTGTGCTCTTAAATGTGCTTTTTTGGAAAAATGCTATTCCTAGATTATTAAGAACATTACTCTCATATAAACACTGAGTTTTATTCAGTGTTTTTTGTAAGAAAGTTTTAATCTTCATTTGACTTTATTATATTTCACAGAAAAGTTGTAAAGGGAGTCCAGAGGGTCCCCATATTCCACAACCCCCAGTTGTCCCTAATGTTAACACCTTATGTAACCACGTGAGATTTGTCAAAACTGAGGAATTAACAATACAGTGATACCTATCAAATCCAGAACCCATGTAAGGTGAAACCTGTTAGAGAAAGAAAACAAAGATTTTCCACTAAAAAGATGTGATGGAAAAGTGGAAAGTGACACCCTGTCAAGGGCAAAAAACATGAGGTACTGGGAAACAAGGTGCTCCCGTCAGGTTCTGGCTTGCGCAGTTGCCGCTTGTGATAGTTAAGGTTATGTGTCAACTTGGCTGGACCTGGTTGAGTGGCTGGGCAGCTGGTGGTAGTTATTCCCCATGATGAGACTGCAATCAACTCCATGGTGGAATCTACTGTGAGCAGCTGAGTAGCTGCCTTAGGGCTCTGGTCTGGTTCCTGTGTATAAGGAGAAGCCTTGGGAACGGTCTCTAGCCTATGGCACACTTGAACCCTTTAGGTAGCCAAGTTGTTATTCAGCAGCCTGCCGTGCTCTGGTGACCTTGGGACTTTCAATGGACTTAAATAAATGGCCTGCTGTGTAGTTTGGTAACATCAAGACTGTGCCTTTTCGTCCACATTGGGCTTGTCAGCCTCACAGCCAGCAGCTGAGTGAAGAAAAGCCTCTAACTTTAGTGGGCCGGGAGCAGGAGGCAGAGCTGAAGGCTAAGGTTGAGGGGCTTTCACCCCGCCCCCAGAGCCTGGCAATTTGAACTTGGACTTAAAGCCTTCAAACGGTAAGAGAATAAACTCTTGTTCAAGCATCCCATTTGTGGTATATTCCATCAGAGCGGCACTAGGGAACCAGAACACCACCGTACTGTTAGTGCCAGGCTTTGGTGGCCCCTCCAGTGTGCCCCTCACATCTCTTTTCTGACCCAAGATCCCATCCAGGGTGTCATGTTGCATTTAGTCTCTTGGTCTGTGACTGTTTCTTGGTCTCTTTCCTCATTTTCTATGATGCTGGCTGTGGTCTTGAAGGAGACACTGGTCAGGTGTCTTGTTCAGTGTCCCTCAATTCTTGCTGTTTCCTCATGAATACACTGGGGTCAAGGGTTTGTGGGAAAGTGTGACAGAGTGAAGTGCCCCCATCACATCACATCCCATCACATCAGAAGGAACATGTCTCCACATGACTCCTCACTGGGAGGCTGACCTGGCTCAGGTGGGGTCTGCTGGACTTTCCCTCTCCAGCTCTATTGGAGTCACTGAGTGCAGCCCAAACTGGTGTGTGTGTGTGTGTGTGTGTGTGTGTGTGTGTGTTATGCGCCACCTGCCGGAGGGTCTCTGGCAATGCTGTCCCTGTCTCCACATGCTCCAGGGTCTCATGCCCAGCCTGACCCTCTGCCGCCCTCCACCCAGACAACACACCTTCTCTTCTCATCCTCCTCCCCAGAGGTGGGGGTCCTGGCTGTGGCTGGACCCTGGCTGAATCTCCCCCAAAGACCTGAACCCTGGTGCAGTCCTTGTAGCTGACCCCGTGGGGAAGAGCCCTCCCTTCATACGATGGTGGGGAAGGAACTGGAAAGACAGTGGAGACTGTACAGTTATAGTGTTGCTCCTGTTACACTTGATTTCAAAATGGTAATTCTTTCCACTTCCCCTTGTCAGGAGTGACATAGTGTTCTGACAAAGGAAACTGCATTGTCTGTTCGGTCTGCACTGTGTCTGCGAATGTGGACCAGCACGGATGGTTAGGGGAAGAGAGTTTGTGCAGGGTACCAGCTGCCATGGAAGCCTTGCTGGGCGCCGCCTAGTGGCGGAGTAGGCACATTCCAGAAGTGTGGTAAGGGCTGCCCTGTACAGAAACACACTGCTGGTGAACCTGCTCCGATGCGAGCAGGGCTAGAGCCGGCCTCAGACTGGCTGCTGGGGATGTTCATTGGCTGAAAGTGTCTGGGCTCTGAAACCAGCGCTGATCCTTCCTTTCTTCCTCCCTGGAGTCTTGTTCTGTCCAGATAGACTGCTCTGGGGGTGTGGGGCAGAGGGCACATCTGTGTCCGGGGAGGGTGGGTCTCCCTGGACCTCTATCTTCTGTTCAGTGCTGTGAACCTGGAGTCCCTGGGAGGGAGGCTGGGTAACTGCCAATGGACAAGGAAGTTTACTGTAAAATTAGTTAAAACCTTTATTTTCACTTCTCTGATTTAAAAATAAAACGAGAAGGAACATGGAAAATGTGCCAGAAACCAGGGCCTACGCTCTGTCCGCGATGCAAAGCACCTTGTTTCAATAACTCCGGGAGTCAACTGGTTGCCATGGTTTGCAAGTCTCCCATTTTTCTCCATTACTGCAGATATTTCTATTTCCTTTGTCACTCTGTCTCCCCTGATAAGGGAAAGTTATCATTTTAAAATAATGTGTGTCTTAAAGAAGATAAACAGTGCAATTGATTGTTAAGGCTTGTTTCAAACCAAACCAAACTCACTGCCGTGGAGTTGGATCTGGCTCATAGCGACCCCTCCTTGGGTTTCTAAGGCAGTATCTCTACAGAAGTAGATTGCCCAACCTTCTTTCCAAGGAGTGGCTGGTGGGTTTGAACCGCCAGACTTCTGGTTAGCAGTCAGATGCCTTAGGCACTACACCACCAGAACTCCCCAGGGATTGTTTAGACAAGCATTCTTCCTTATTGGAATTAATCAGTAAGCCATCTCGATTTCCTCTATGGCTTAGTCTTTCTTAACACAGGTAGTGCAGGAGGTGGTCTAAAATCGTCTTTATATTTCTGGAAATTTTCTGCGAGGCTTTCTGGACACATGTCAGTTGGCTGCCATGGTCAGTGTGAGGTTCTGGGCAGAGTGGACCATGCAGACCCTGCCTCTGCAGCCTGCAGCCAGGGCTGTGAGACGCCAGCCCTGGGGTGGGATGGAGATGGTGCAGAAAGTACGGTGGGAAGCAGGGGCTGTGGCCCGCTCCCTGCTGAGTGAGTGGTGGTCTACCCCACTGTCACGGTGGCAGGGCTGAGGCTGGAGGTGGCTGCCCAGTGCTGAGCCCAAAGCTGACCCTGGTCCCACACCCTTTCCTCTGCACCCCGGCTGTCCCCTTCCTTCTAATCAAATTCTTCCTTGTCCTCATTTCTTCACAGGCACTTCCAGCCTGGTCTGAATGCTGTGTGTGTTTCCTGTTTGTTGTGTAGCCACACAAGCTTTTCCCATCTCACAGTTGTCATTGGTGGGAGTCTGTCCTGCACTGTGCAGCTGAGCCCTCTGCTCAAGGTGTCTCAGGGCTGTAGTCAGGGTGCCGGCCGGGCTGAGGTCCTTTCTGAAGATCAGCTCCTCTTCCAAGCTCATGTGCTTGTGGGCAGATTCCATGTCCTGCTGCTTTGCCAGGCTGCTCTCAGCAACCAGAGGCTGCCCCTAGTTCTGGCCAGGTGGCCCTCTCATGGCCTCTCACGACGTGGTGGCTAAATTCTCCATGTCCAGCAGGAGACTCACCCTTCAAGATGGCCCAGGCCCTCTTTCAAGACTGTCACTGACAGAGCTGGGCCCACAGAGGCAAACGTCCCTTGTGATTAACTCATAATCGATTCATTTGAGACCTTGATGACATCTGCAAGAGCCCTTCACTTTTGTTATCCAACTTCCCCTAATCACAGAAGTGCCATCAACCGATCCATAGCGTGTCACACTTGGGGAATGGTGAATGCAGGGTGTGCCCACTGGGGGTGAGAGTCCTGGAGTCACCACCACAGACGTGTTTGCCCCAGACCAGTCCTAGGGAGGTGGGGTCTCAAGGACGCCAGCAGGGAGCTGACTTGTTGCTGTGTAAAATCTCCTTCGTTTCTTGAGGACTCGGCGAGCCCTGTTTGTGTTGTGGAGCTCATCCTTCCTTCAAGTCGGTGAGGTGAGACACACATCCAGGAGAGTGCAGACAGTCCTCAGGCAGGAAGGACAGACAGCCTTGAAGGCAGCGCTGGCAGTGATGGTTCGCCCACTGATGCTGGGTCCTTCACTAGCTGGCATTACGTAGTACACGCTTTGGTTCTTGTACTGCTTTCTTCCTCAACATTTCCTCTACTTCTCATCATGGAGCATCTTTTTTCTTTTTTGAAATTTCTGAGGTTATTCAGCTTTCATGACTTTATGTCCAAAGCTCTTTTTATGAAGACAAAGTCCCTTTCTGTGGCCTGTGGGCTCATATGTGATGTTGTAGATGTAGTGTGTTTCATGTGATCTTTCTTGTTCTGTCACAGCTTTGTGTAGACTTTGACCTTGACCCTTGAGGGGGAGTGTCTACAGCCATGGGGCTGTTCTGTGTCTCTGAGACTAGACACGGGGTTTGCTTGTGGGGATGCAAATACAGAGGGGACAGTGACTCCAGCATACTCTGCCCCTCTGCCACAGCTTTCAGTCTCTGCCTGAGGACAGGTTACAGAGAACAAGGCCAGGACTGGGTTCAGCGTGAGCAAGGTACTGCCACCAGGGCTCTGAACCATAGCCAGAGCCTTGACATCCCTCAGCCCACAAAGGACTCCTCTCACCATGGTGACCGTGGCCCAAGGCCTGCTGATGGTGGTGGCCATGGCTGAGTTCCTCATCGGCGTTGTTGGGAACGGAGTCCTTATGGTTTGGAGTATTGGAGAATGGACCAAGAGAGCCAGACAGTCCACCTACAGCCGCATCATCCTGGGCCTGGCATCCTGCCGCTTTCTCCTGCAGTGGTTGATCATGACAGAGCTGAACCTGTTCCTGCTCTTCCAGAGCAGTCGCTGGCTCTGCTACCTCAGTGTCACCTGGGTCCTGGTGAGCCAGGCCAGCCTGTGGTTCACCACCTTCCTGAGCATCTTCTACTGCTTGAAGATCACCACCTTCAAACACCCTGCGTACGTGTGGCTGAAGAAGCAGGCCTATGGCCTGAGCTTCTGGGCCCTTGTTGGCTACTTGATCATCACTTTGCTTCTCCTGACCCACATGGCCCAACAGCCCTACATGCCCTCCCAGGGGAACAGCAGCATTCCGCACCCCTTTTTGAGCTGGCATTACTTTCACATATTCCTCTTCAATTCGGGAAGTTGGCTGCCTTTCTCGCTGTTTCTGCTGTACTCTGGGATGCTGATGGTCTCTCTGTACAGACACCACCGGATGATGAAGGTCTTCACAATGGGCAGGAGGGACGTCCAGGCCCAGGCTCATGTCACAGCCCTGCGGTCCCTGGGCTGCTTCCTGGTTCTCCACATCGTGTATGTCCTGGCCAGCCCCATCTCTATCACCGCCAAGTGGTCCACCCTGGATCTCACCTCCGTCTTCTTCTCCGAGACCCTCATGGCTGCCTCCCCCTCTCTTCACTCTGCTCTGCTGGTTCTGGGCAACCCAAGGGTCAGGCAGCCTTGGCAGAGAATCCTGCAGAAGCTGGTGCATGCCTGTAGAGGTGGTGGCCCATGACTCGGGGGAAGGAGGGCTGTGCCAGACAGTCTGGATAGCACGCCAACAGGGAGCTAACTTGTCATGTAAAAACTCCTTCTCTGAACTAATCTCATGAATTAGCCTCAGGAAAGATGGGGGACAAACCTGCCCGTGCAGTGTGCATCACAGTAGCGTTCCCATAGGAGTCAAGCCTGGCTCTGTGTTTGGTAAAAGAGGTGCTTATTCTCTTGATGTGTTGCAAATAATGCACTCCATTTTTCATATTTCATATACAGGTTGTGTTTTTCCACAAATCAGGAACAATGACTATAGGGAACATTAATTTTTGTGAAGTTTCATCTAACCATTAATGTTGGCCATTTGAGGCAAACTTTTTAGAAAAGAACCATAAACTAAATAAGTTTTCATTTTTCTTCTGTTCTACTTTTAGTCTAGCTATCTAACCGAAAAACAAAACAGAGAAAAACACCTATCTATATTTCTGGCTGTTTCTATGAGCCTAAGACTTGCCTTTCAGGCTATGTGCCAGGTGGTCGCTCTCCTTAGTTCTCTAGTGCTATATAGAGATATCACAAATGGATGTCCCTTAACAAACAGAAGTTTATTCTCTCACAGCTTAGGAGGCTAGAAGTCCAAGTTCAGGGTGCCAGCTCTAGGGGAAGCCTTATTCCCTCTGTCAGCTCTTGTGGAAGGTCCTTGTATTCAACCTTCCCCTGGGTCTAGGAGATTTTCAGCACAAGGACTCAGAGCCCAAAAGATGTACTTTCCTCTCAGATCTTTCTTGGTAGTCGGGTCCCTCTAATCTCTGCCCACTTGTTTAATCTCTTTTATATCTCATAAGAGATTGACTTTAAAATAAACCTAATCTTATAGATTGCATCCTGCCTCATTAAAATATCTGCCTCTAATTCTGCTTCATTTGCATCATAGAGGTTAGGATTTACAAAACAAAGGATAATTATTTCAGTTCACAAAAGGGAGATCATATACAGTACTGAGAATCATAGCCTAGTCATGCTGACACATGTTCTAGGGGCCACAATTCAACTCACAGCAGTCACCAAGACCTGGGTGAGGCTCCTGTGCTCAGGACCTGGAGTGGGGTGGGGTGGGATGTGTCAGTAACAGTCACCATGACCTGCATGAGGCTCCCTTGCTCAGGACCTGGAGTCAGGTGGGGTGGGATGAGGGGACTGACTTTTGCTCTCAGGAAGTAGCCAGAAGAACACTGCTCCCCAATGAGGTCAAGCCTTCTCCTCTGCTATCAGTTATCTACCTGATCTTCCACTCTGGCCTCTCCACAGCCTGAGCTGGAGGGAGACCATCCAGAACTGGCTGTTTCTGTTTTCTTCCATGTCCCTGGTGCTCAGAACACTACCTGGTACGTAATAAACACTTAATAAATATGATCTAAATGACTAGTGAGCTGCACTGACTAGGCTCCTTCCTGGCATGTTGTTGAGAGCTGGCGGCTGTGCTGGGAGCAGACTGAGTGTCCTGCCTCTGGTCTAGTGTGCTTTTCTGGACCTTGTGCTGCTGTCTTAGAGAGCCGGGCTTGCCCCTCCCTCCTCGGAGTCCCTTCTCCTTCCCACCTGCTTTCTCAGCCTTCTTTTCGGCTTGGTGGAGACAACTTGGAAGGACAACACTTGATGTCCTTTCTTACAGGACATGGTGTATCTACTTTCATCCGCCTTTCTCTCTCACCATCTATGCTCACCAGCGTGGTGGATGGAGGTGCATGGGGGGATGTGTGCCCATGGCTGTCATCTGGGCCACTGGCTCTGCTGCCACCAGTATGAGCTGTGGGAGGTCAGGCACCCCCTTTTATGTCAGGGGATGATACTAACCACATAGTAGGATGAGTTTCTGCCATTCCATCTCT
>NW_006921945.1:485026-485530 GCF_000298275.1 Orycteropus afer afer | reverse complement strand
CTTTGCACAAAAATTTATAACCTCTGTCCATCAAAAACAGTATACATATACATTTAAATGGCAATGGATAAACTGAGAAAAATCCAGTGGTGGCATATTGAAAAAAAAAAAACCCAAAAAACCAAACTCACTGCCATTGAGTCGATTCCAACTCACAGTGACCCGCTTTGGGTTTCTGAGACAGTAAATCTTTATGGAGGTAGATTGCCCACTTGTCCTTCCATGGAGTGGCTTGTGGGTTTGAACCGTCAACCTTCTGGTTAGTAGTCAAATGCCTTAGGCATTGTGCTACCAGAGCTCCTTATGACAGCATCTATAACCAGGAAAATGAGTCATTATTCTTAATCATTACAAAATTAAGAACAATCAGAAAATTCTAATAGGGAAAAAGAGAAAATGAGAAAGTCTTTGAAGGCAGTTGCAAAACAAAGCAATAGAAATGCTTTATAAACATTTTTCTTTCTTAATAGTCATAAAAAAGGTGACGATTTTGAAATGAGATAC
>NW_006921945.1:448614-463747 GCF_000298275.1 Orycteropus afer afer | reverse complement strand
TGAGATGTTTCAACAAATGGATGCCCTGCTGGAGGCACTCACTTGGGTATGCCAAGAGATTTGGAAGACAGCTACCTGGCCAACTGACTGGAAGAGATACATATTTGTACCCATTCCAAAGAAAGGCCCACAGAATGTGGAAATTATTGAACAATATCATTAATATCATATGCAAGTAAAATCTTACTGAAGATAATTAGAAAACAGTTGCAGCAGTATATTGACAGAGAGCTTCCAGAAATGCAGGCTGGATTCAGAAGAGGTTGTAGAATGAGGGGTATCATTGCTGATGCCAGATGGATCTTAGCTGAAAGCAAATAATACCAGAAGGATGTTTACTTGTGTTTTCTTGACTATGCAACAGCATTCAATTGTGTGGATCACAGCAAATTATGGATAACATTGAGAAGAGTGGGAATTCTGGAACACTTTATTGTACTCATGAGGAACCTTTGCATAGATCAGGAGGCTGTTGTTGGAACAGAACAAGGGGATACTGCATGGTTCAAAATCAAGAAGGGGGTTTCAAGGTTGTTTCCTTTCACCATACTTATTCAATCTGTATGCTGAGCAAATAATCCAAGAAGCTGGATTATATGAAGAAGAACGTGGCATCAGGATTGGACGAAGACTCATTAACTACCTGTGATATGCAGATGACACTTTGCTTGCTGAAAGTGAGAATGACTTGAAGCACTAACTGATGAAGATTGAAGACTACACTTTGTAGTGTGGATTACATCTCCATATAAAGAAAACAAAAATCCTCACAACTGCTCCAATAAACAGCTTCACAGTGGGTGGAGAAAAGATAGAAGTTGTCAAGGATTTCATATTACTTGGTTCTACAATCAACATCAATGGAAGCAGCAGTCAAGACATTAGACAATGTATTGCATTGGGTAAATCTTCTGAAAAGACCTCTTTCAAGTGCTGAAGAACAAAGATATCTCCTTGAAGACTAAAGTGCGCCTAACCCAAGCCATGGTATTTTCAATCACCTTTTATGTATGTGAGAGCTGGAAAATTAATAAGGAAGACTGAAGAAGAGTTGATGCTTTTGAGTTGTGGTGTTGGAGAATGCTAAGAGTACCATAGTCTGCTACAAAGACTAACAACTTTGTCCTGGAAGAAGTGCAGCTGGAAGCGAGAATGGCCCTGAGCTTTGTCACATTGGTGGTCTGGAGCCCGTGTGGGCCTTGTCCTAGGCCCTGAGCTTCATCACCCTCAGTGGTCTGGAGTCACACTGGGTTCAGTTATGTCCTGGCCTTTCCCAGGCCATTGCTTTGCTCACTACCCATCTCCTGAGCTAAAAGTATGCGTGAGCTCGACTCTTCTCTGTAGACGATTTTATTTTCTCCTTTTGAGTCTCATCTGCACAGTCCTCCTGGAACAGAAACTCCACTCAGGCACCTGGTTCTGTGAAAGGCTCGTTCCTTCCTGGTACTGAGTGCTGACCTACAGGTGATGGATGGAGCTAGAGTCTTCTCGCCAAGCCCCCTTATTTCCTGAGTGTCCCTTTCCCACTGACCGAAATCTGCTGCCCTGTTTCTAGTGTGCCAGCCCTTGCCCCTGCCTCACTTCCCAGGGCCATACCTCCTGCACCCAGGGGCTCTCTGGCTTTCAGACTGGCACTCTGATCTCATCTTGATGCCCGTGTGGACCCTCTGGGTTACTGTCACCAGGGATTCTATCTATTTGTTACTTGGATTTGACTCAAAGGCAGTGCTCTTGGGTGCCATTCAGTTGGTTCCAACTCACAGGACAGAGTAGAACTGCCCTGTGGGGTTTCCTAGGCTGTCATCTTTACGGGAGCAGCTTGCTAGGTCTTTTCTTCTGTGGAGAGGCTGTTGGTCAAGCCACTGATCTTTCGGTTAGTGAGTGAGCACTTAACCATTGTGCCACTGGGGCCCCTTTTTACCTCTCTAGTCCCTCCCAGCATCTCTCTATAGTATAAGAATTTTAAAAGGTCTGTAACGAAGACCCCTTGATACTCCAGTCTTGCCCAAATTTGTTGCCATAATTTTTTTTTAATTATTATTAGGATTTGGGTGAAGATTTACAGAGTAAATTCACTTTTCATACAGCAGTTCACATATACTTTGTCTCATGTCATTGACCAAAATTTACAATGCAGCAGCTCCCCTCCCACTTCCTCCCCATGGTTACCTCCTCCCAGTGTCCATCCCTTCATACTCTTCTGCACCCTGAGCTATCTCCCTGTGCATAAGCAGCCCTTCCTTCTCCCATGATTGTTCTCTCCAGGGCGTGTGTCTACTTGAGGTAAATGTTTAACTCACATGCCTGTACTTTGTTTTGTTGCCATATTTTTTAGCATTCCTGCTTGGCAAATTTGCAAGGTGAAACAACTTTTCCTTCCTCAAGAATGTTTCCTGATGTCTCTCACTGGGAACTTGTTGGTTCCCGGCATAAGATGGTTATGAACGCCTTTTGTCTTCACCATTTGCACCTGTACGTCCTCTCTCTGATTCTTCTTCCAGTGGCTCCGTTCCTCTGTGGAGACGATCAGGGACCTCCTGAAGACAGAGCTCTGAGCCGCCGCCCTCTGTCTACCCTCATGAAGTGAGCCTTGCACGGATCTTTGCTTTCCGCAGTCCCAGTTTCTTCCCTCCTCCACACAGTCCTCCTTTCTTTTCAAGCTTAAACACCATTTGGACCAGTTGTCCCTGAAAAATCTTTTCATCAATGCTTGACTCTGAATGTTTCTTTAATATGCAAAATTTATTTACAGAACTTGAATAGGAATCAACCACATTTTCAACAAATGCTCTATTGAAATTATGAAATTTTAAGCAATCTTCCCTGAGCATTAGCCAACCGCACCGTATTTTAAACACTTGATGTGTTTTTTCCCTAAGTAACTAACCAAAGGCGGATGCCTCATTTCCTTTCTGCTGCTTCCTAGGTAGCCTGGACTCGTGTCTGCTCTCTCCTGCACATACAGAGGGAACATTGGCGCGGCTGTGGGGAACGGTCTCTCCGGCAGACACAGGGAGGGAGTGGAGAGCTGTTCTGTGTCTGTCGTCTAAACAGAGCAACAGTCTGTCTCCCTTGTTGCCTGTCTGTGCTGGCTTTCTTTCCTTTTGGGGGAAGAAATCATCTTTAAACTTTTCCACTCAGTCTTAATGGATTGCTTAACTCAGTCCTCTGTGAACTGGTACTTTCTAGTCAGTTCTTCCCTTAGTAACTGCCTCAGGGTCAGAAAAGCGCACATTCTGATAGCCCTCAGGCGAATCAACCTAAATGGTAAACTCCTTTCCAAGCACTGTTCTTTGTTTGACCTTGAGCATTCCTCCCGACATCTCCAGCAACCTTACAATGGTTGTTGGCACGAAGGTAGGAGGGCTGTCTGGGCTCTGGGCCTTTGGCCTCCTGCTCCATCTCAGGCGAGCGCTCACTGGCCTTTGCCGGAGATCAGGGAGCTCACACTGCGCAGGATGCATCATGCTTACTGCCCTTTGGAGGCAGGAGAGTGGTGGGGACGGAGCCATCATCTGCTCCCTGGCTCCCTCCACGCTGAAGCCAGGAGCAGGTTGGAAGCTGACGCTCGGGTTCCAGCCAGGCCTGATTGCCACCAGCTCTGCCAGCCTCACTGCACTCATCTGTGAGAAGGCATGGGACCTCTCACGAGCCCTGGGGCCCCGAGCGTGCCTGCAGCCCAGCAGAGTGCAGTCCGTGCTCGCATCACTTCAGCCCACTCTAGTCTCTCAGAGGGAGTGAGACTTGGGCAGAGACACAGAGGGACACAGACAATAGGGCGAGCCCAGCACGGGACTTCTGGGTGGCGATTTTATTGTGAGTTTGGGTGTGCCGTGTGGGCAGTGGCAGAGCCAGGGTGCTGAGGGAGTGGCAGTGTCACTTGTCTCTGGTGACACTCTCGATCCAGGACACGTACTTGTAGACGTTGGTGTAGATGCCGACGTCGCCCCCCATGAAGTGGCCGACCTCGATGCCCTGCAGCTTGTTTTTGCAGATGACAGTAGCCACGGCCACCTCCTACTGAGATCATGGCATGGGTCAGAGCCTGTCCTCAGGAGCTGGACCCTGAGCTCGGCCCAGGGCAGTGCGGTGGGGCTGGGTCCTGAGGAGGCACTGAGGTGTCACTGAGTGACACGGGAGTTCTCGCGAGGCCTGGAGAAAGTCAGAGGAGAAGCCTCTCAAGAACTCCCGGGTCACACGAGGGGGTGGACAGTGGGAACCTGGACCCATGAAGTTACCATCATCCAGCCCTATCATAGCCATCCCTCTGTCCCCCTCAAATGTGGGACATCCTGGCAGCAGAGAAGAAGAGAGAGCACAAGGGCAGGGGTGGGGGCTGTGGGGCTGCGAAGCAGGAAGAACTCATTGGTGCAGACACAGAAGACATAGATGTCCCCTGAAGGCATTTCCTAAGGGGAGGGGGCTTCTCGTGTCCTTCCTGCTAAGGCTTAGTAAGGAGCTGTGCTCGGCAGATGGTAAGACAAGAGGGTGCACACACAGAAGGAAACAGCATGGCCTGTGGCAGCTGCTGTTGACGGACACCAAGCCAACCCCACAGAGGCAAAGCAAGTGGACTTCAGTGGGGGCCGGCTGTTTGCAGTAGTGAAAACTTGGACTTTTTTAAAGCAGTGCCCAGCTTGCCCAACTTCATTTGCCACTGTGAGGATCAGCAGGTCTACTCTTTCACCCAGGGTCCCCATGAGTTGTCCGGACAACAAGGAATGACCATACTCCGTGGGGGGCGCTGTTACCAAGGAACAACAAGCAGCTGCAGCACCCTCACAGCCTCCCTAGTCATGGAGGGCAGGCCTCTCCAGATGGCTTTCTCTTCCGTTTCTTCAGCTACCTCCTCATTAAATAGTTCCCTGGATGCACAAGCCCCTTAAAGTGGGGTGTAGAGAGAAGATTACCCCAAAAATGCGGGCGAACACCTTCACGAACTTGATGCACAGTGAGTTCCTGTGGCGCTGGCCCTGCTCTGTCTTCTGGCACTCCTTGTCCGTCATCACTGGGGCCTCCAGGCTCTGCCGCAGGTCAGGGTGCCTGCCTGGGGGGATGGCACCGGAGGCCTGGGCTCAGCTGTCCTGTACAGCCTGCCCCCCAGCCTCACGATGCTCTCCATGTGAACACAAGGGACAGAGAAGGGGTGACCACAGACACATCTGAGGGGGCACGGCCCAAGAGGCAGGGCAGAGGTTTCTTTTTCCAGGGTCTGTCTGGGAGGAGGACGGGGTGCCCCCTCTCACGAGTTTTCTATGCTCTCAGAGCTGCACGCTCCAGGGAAGTGGGGCACGGCCCCCCCATGTGGAGTGGCCCCTGATGGCCAGACCCGAGGGTGAGGCGGCAGGGCTATCTGGCCTGGAGAAGGGGATGGCATGGCCTTTGGACAGAAGGCCTGGGACAGTCCCCATGCTCCCCACTGCACAGCCGTGTGCGTGTGCGTGTGACCCTGGGCTGGGAGAGCCAGGGCCCGCGCCTCGGAGGCCGCTCACTCACCACTGTTGTCGTAGCTCCAGTCCAGCCCCGCAAGCAGGCACATGGTGCCGGGCCGCACGTTGCTGGTGGCCAGGGGCAGAGGCTGGACCTTCTGGTTGAAGGTGGCCGGCTTGGCCAGCTTGATGAGCATGAGATCGTCCTGGGGGTTGGTGTGGTTGTAGTTCCAATACCGAACGATCTGGATGGGGTTGATCACCTGCTCTGTCCCATCTCTGACCCTGACCCTCAGGTTTCCCAGCATCACTTTCAGATTTCTGGAGGGAGAAGGGCTAGAGGTCACTGTCATCGTCGTCATCGTCGTCAGCCTTGTTATAGCTAAGGAGTGGAGTGGTACAATGTGCCAGGTGCCAGGTCAAGTGCTTTAGCCGCTCCTCTCCTTCAAGACTCTGTGAGCCTACTGGGTGGGTGCTGTTTCTCTCCCCATTTTCCAGATGGAGCCCCGGGGGCCCGTTAGTACCCAGGGCAGTGGAGCTGTTGATCCGAGTGAGAGGAGAATGCTGCCTGGCAGAGATAGTTTCTCTCCCTGCTCTATCTGTGCCAGCTTGTCCTAGGGGGAGGCAGGGGGACAGGTGACCAGGCACAGAAATCTGGCCTCTCACCAGAGTTACTCACACCCAACCCCAATGGCTGGGTGCCTTTGCAGGGGACACACGAGACTCAGTCATGAGCTCACTTGTCTTCTGGGTTTCCACTGGGTGGTGGCCAATGGGAAGCCCCAGAAGGAAGCTGCAGGGAGGAGAGCAGAATCTTCAGGGTGGCCACAGTGGGGTCCCCTGTGCCCAGCGTGCGTCTCTAGGCAGTTCCTGCTCTCTCCCTGGAGCCACACTCTCCTCTTGCTCTAGAGGTCCAGGGTGGCACCTCTTATCTTCCTGACACCAACCCTGGGTTGCCACACTCTTCTGTTCTCACTGTAACATCCCCGTCTCTCTGTAAACAGTGCCCTCCTTGCGTGCTCCTCAAGGCAACCAGTTTGAGGACACTGTCAGCTTCCTGCTGGGACCCTACTTGATACAAAGTGTTTATATTGCCAGTGACAAACTTGAAAACACTGATGGCAGATGACGCATGGTGGGTACACCAGAGTCCCAACAGGGAGGACACCGCTGGCATTCCAGTGGAGGTTTTCTGGGTGGGCCCTGTCCAGCAGCACCTGTGCCCAACCTCTCTCCATTGGTTGCCAGAAGCACCATCCCCACCCCCCAGTGTGACAATCAAAAACGTTGTCTTCCAACACTGCCAAATGTCCCCTGGGGGAAATGGCCCATTTGAGGGCCACTGAGGTAGAAGGAACAGTAGCTGCTTTGGGCTGGGGTGCCACCACTCACGGTAAGTAGCAGTGAGCTGGGGCCAGCACCCAGCTACTTTGGATGAGGACCCCCACACAGGGGTTGAAGTGAGACTTGAGGTACACCAAATAGGGGGCGGGGTCTTCCTTCTGCACCAACGAGTGAGCAGGGAAAAATGTACCTGGGAAAATAATTAATATTTTTAGCACATAACACAGTCTTAGAACAAACGAAGCTATCATTAGTTTTCTTGGGTGATTTTGAAGACCGTCATCCATCGGCCAAGAATGCAAACCTGTTTGGCATTTGTTTCATTACATTAATGAAAATGTAAAGTAAAGTGACATACCGTTTTATCTAATATTTATAGTAATCATTTTTGTTTAAAATTTGTAATGTTCAATCCAAGAAAGAGTGTGAGACGGACTCGTTCACTGCAGGAATGTCATCGATCCCAGTGGTCCTTCTTGAAAAGCAACTTAGGACTTGACATCAGGATTGTCAATTGATTATCTAATTAATGAACCTGATGGTTGATGAACTGTAACCTAATAATTCCAATCCCAAGAACCCATTCTAAAGACACAATCTGATGCTCACAGAGATTCTGAACGACACACTCAGTAGAACATCAAGGAAGCTCACTGAGCCCTGGGAACAGTTGAGTCCATGCCGAAACGTTGGACTTCAGCATTACAGACTGCATGGACACAGGGAGCACTGTCGTTACCCAAGTCTGATCCATAAGGAACATTAAATAACACAGGAACTATTGATGATAGAACTTAAAATACTAATAATAAAAATGTACATATAAAATATTTTCACCCCGTTTTTTAAAAAAGCAAACAAAAAATAAGCCATAGAATTGCAGCTTATTTTTCATTTGCTTTTTTCTTAAAGCAATTGGGTTAAAGTATTATATGTACATTTTATTATCTAATATTATATGTACATATTTTATTATATAGCTATAGTGCGTTTCTATGGCTTATTTTTTATTTGAGTGTATCTATCTCTCTGGATCTGCTGGAAGTTGATACATAAGTAAATGCAGACAAATATATTAAAAAAATTAATAGTATAATTATAATTATTCCATTATAAAAATTATTTAATAATATGTATAATTATAATGATTTAATGCCCTCTATAAAATTGTTTAATATTTTATATAATTATAATTATTTATCTGTAACTATTTAATATTATATAATTATAATTATTGCATTATATACACATACATTATTTAATGAGATATATAATTATAACTGTTTCAGTGCCCCTCTCTAAAGCCAGGAAGTAAATGCTACTGCAGGACTAGCGCACACTAACTCAGTTGGAGGCATGTGGGTGATGTTTATCTTTTTTTACTTTGTGGTATTTCTGGATTTCTAATGTTGTTGTTGTTGTTATGTGCCGTCGAGTCGGCCCCGACTCATAGCGGCCCCTCCTTGGGTTTCCGAGGCAGTATCTCTACGGAAGAAGATTGCCCAACCTTCCTTCCGAGGAGTGGCTGGTGGGTTTGAACCGCCAGCCTTCTGGTTAGCAGTCAAGTGCCTTAGGCACTACACTGCCAGAGCTCCTGGATTTTTAATAGAGGCATGTAATGTTACAGTAAATGAATTACTTGAACACCACCTCCAGCGGAAAGGAAGGCAGGCCGTTTCCGGTGTTGGAATCACACGTCACTCCTGTGTGGCTGCCGGGAAGCCCTGCCACTCCTCCCTGTGCCCGGGCCTGCACCCCACCTGCTCTTGTGGTCACAGACACCCCACGGGGAAATGGCGCCTGTGTAACAAGGGGCGGGCGGTGGAGGCTCTGAGGTCCAGTTGTTGCCTTGCGGGCCGGAGAGCTGGGCTGCGGTGTGGCCGGCACAGCCCCTCTGTCCGTGGAGGCTGCGTTCCTGGGAAGCGCAGCAGGTTTCAGTGGAGCTTACCCACTAAGAGGGAGTGGCAAGAAAGGCCTGGGGACCTACTTGCAACAAGGATCCAGTGAGAGCCCTTGAGGCACAGCCGTCGGAGCAAACAGCTCACGGGCTGGCGCTGGCCCGGGCACCATTTCGTTCCGTGGTGGTGCGTTCTCGGGGCCCACTCGAGGGCGGCTCATAACAGCATTGATAAGGGCAAGAGCTAGCGCCTGTCTCTGGGCACTGACTCGGCCCAGGCACTGATCTCACCCAGACTGTGGGGTTTCCTGTGGGTTTGTTTCATCTTCATAACAACACTGCTGTTGTTGGTGGTGCCTTGAGTCCATGCCAACTCAGGGCAACCCCATGGGACAGAGTAGAGCCACCCTATAGGGTTTTCTAGGCTGTAATCTTGACGGCACATAACAACAACAGCAACAACAACAATCTTTATAGGAGCAGGTCTCCAGGTCAGTGAGGTACTCATGTTCCTGTTTTGACTGGAAGTTCGGATGAGTTACACCCTTGAGATTTGATGCCCCCCAGGCAGGCGGAGGGGTGGGAAGTGCCAACAGCTCCTGCCGTTGTGAGCAGGTCGGGGCAGATGGGCCCACTTTCTCCACCCTCTGCATTTGGAGTCTCTAAACTTTGGGGAACGGGAACATCAGGTCACAATGAATTCTCTGTCCTTGTGGCCACATAGGGACCTGCCCGGAGAGCGAGGAGGCTGCATTTTGGATCAACACACAGCTGGGCACTCTCCCAGGCCTGTGCCACGACCCTCCCGGTAGTTTAGCATTGGCAGGGTGGGCTCACCCACCCCACCTGCACGCCTTTGATGGGGTCTAAGAAAGGGGACCTTTGCATCTGACAGTGTCCTTGTCTCTCCTTCCCCCTTCCACCTCTCCCCTGCCCCTCACCTGCTGCTTGCTACATTACCTGTGTCTTACAGGAGGGAGGAGAAGGTCATGGGTACGTACCAGCAAGAACCCCTACAAAGAAGATGAGTTCCATGGCAGTCCAGGTCTTGCCCTGAGAAATGGAAGAAGATCAGCTGGGCAGGGCCTCAGCCGGGCTCCTCAGCAGTGTCGTGGAATCCGTGGGCACTTTGGTGCGGGGCACTGGTGGGACTGGAAGGCCCTGGGCTGGCAGGGCAGGGAGAGGCCGCCGTGGACAGACAGAAGCCTTTCTGCCCTAGCCTGCCTCCGGGGAGGGGAGGGGCTGGGCCTCTGTCCTACGGGCCTGGGGGCTGGGGTGAGGAGAAGCCTAGCCCCTTCACTGCCTGGCTGCAGGACCCTCCACGCTGCCCCCTAATCTCATCAGCCTGAAAGTAGGTAAAGAGACCTCGAGGCTTAGGCCCTCTTCCCCAGAGTTCCCAAGGCTAGGGTTGTGGGAACAAGAGTCCCCACCTTAGCACAAGGCAACTGTGTCCCTTTTGGGTTTGCTCGGAGCACTTATCCTCCCCTGAAGCCCCTCCTGTCTTTGTTACACTGGCTCACCTGTCCTTGATCACTATGTCATCACCCCTGGGCCTCTGCTGGCCTGGCCAGCAGCTCTGAGTGATGGAGAGTGGCCAAGACAAGTGTCACAGAGCCGCTATCTGGGCGGAGGGGGATGCTTACAGATCTGGGAGCTGTGTGTTCTGGTGGCAGCCCTGGAGCCAGTGTCCCGAAACCCTGTCACCGCACTTGCAGATTCCTCAGGCAGCGATGTCCAGGGCAGGGCGAAGCACCAAGCTCGTGCTGGAGCCTTCCTGAGCCGAGTAGGCTCTCCTCACCGTGTCAGTGTGACTTTGCTGTGGGCTCGGCTGCGGTGTAACCTAATCATACGTTGTGTCCCTGTAGCCCTGCACGTTTCCTAAACCCATTATCTCATCAGGTCTCAGGACAACCTGAGAGGGCTTGCCCCACACCCACCCCTGGTGGAAAGAGTTGGATCTTGTTGTGAGCACCCACTGCCCTCCCATTGCGTCCTCTCAGCTCCTGTGCCTCAACCGGGGTTCACTGGCTTGTAGACCACGCAGCCCCTCATGCAGGGCCCTCAGTGTGGAATAAAGAGGAGAAATGGCAGGGCTCCCCTGAGCCAGGCCGAAAACATAGGGGAGCGTTGGGGAGTAGATCTGGCCAAGGACATGCACTTGGGGTCTGAAGGTGGGGCAGGACTGGGGAAGGTCTCTGGTGGTGGTGGGATTGGTTATGACAGGTAAAAAGTCAAGAAAAATCTATCTAACCACGAGGCTGTTTTTTTTCTAGATCTTTTGGGCCAGTTACAAGCCAGGAAGGGAGCTTGAGGGCCTGGCTTGTGAGTGTGGGAAGCAGGACCATGTCTGGGACAAGACCTCCGAAGACAACAGATTTTTCTGAGGGAGGTTGGCCCTAAGGACTCCTGCCTGTCTTTCAAAATGGGTTCCGAATTGGCCCTCCAGCCCAGACCACCAGTCCCACAAGTACAACCCCCTCAGGGAAACCACTGTTTGTATCTCCTGAGACCCTTGAAACATAGTCTGGCACCTTTAAACCCTTCTCCAGCCTTTCAAATGTCTTCCTTCCTTGGGAAATGACTCTCCCTTCCCCTAGTGTACATCTCTCTCTTCCTTGCCACTCCCCTTGTCAACCCAACGATCATGCTCCTTCCAGAAGCCTCGTGAATCCACCACAGCTTTCCAGCCTCACTCTGGTCATCCCAATCCAGCCGCCAGAGAGTTTCATCTGAATGAAGATGGACGCCTCTCTACAAAGGCTCAGTCTGCCATGTTTCCTTCCCTTCAGAGCCATTTCTTTCTGCAATGTAGGTGGGGCTGACTCGCCCACTTAAAACTCTCCAGTAGTTTCCTGTTGCCTCAGAACAAGGCCAGATCCCTGGCGTGATGTGGGGGCCTCCCTGGACCCCCATTTTATGCCATCTTTACCCTTCATCCCCCTTCACACCCAGACACGGCGAGACCCTGCAAGAGTGGGTTCGGTTTCAATACTGATGAAGTCTCATGTGTCTTGTAGCCTTTGTGTCACAGCCTTTAGCTTTTCAATTCTAGTTTCCCTTTTGCTCCTTTTCTTAGTATATTGCTATCTCATGTGGGCATTTTATTTGAAACTGCTTCTCTTTGAAAAAAGAGTTTTACAGCCCTGTGGATGGATCCAGGTGTGATACTCAGCATTTCCCCATGCATCTGCAATTGTCTTGTTCTTAACTTCTTCATCCATTATTGTCTTTATAGATTCCATGTGTGTATGTGTCCATCTGTTTCCAACCTCATTCCACAGCACTTGTCTGATTTATAGAGACTCTGAGTGTATTATCATATTGTTCTCACCATCCCAGTTGATTTTCTATTTAGCTATTATCATTGATACGTTTCACCACCCAAGTTCAGTTTTTGGTCACACTTAGTGATGAGTGAAAGGCAGCTACCGAGGGCGGGAGGAGAGTCAGAGAGCACAGTGTGGAGGTGGGGACAGATTCAGGATTCTCTCTGACAAGGACTCCTAGTGTGGTGGGGACTTTCATGCACATGGTGTCTGTTGCTATGGGCTGTGATGCAGCTCTGAGGAGGAGGTTGCTGAGTGTGACATTCACAAAGGAGAGAGGTCAAGGGGTGGGTCACTGATGCATTGTCAGAGCAGGGCAGGCAGGAGAGGGAACCATGGGATGGGCTCTTGGTCACACAGCATAGAGAAGGGACTAGTGAAGGGAGGGGAAGAGCTGGTGAAGGTACCTGGAATGAGCTTGGACTCCAAAGAAGCAATTCCGTGGAAGATCTGTTTGGCTCCCACTTGGAATTCTTTGTCTAGATGAGGTGGACAAGGTGCAGGTTCCTGGACTGATTTTGTCATAGGGCAGGTTTCACAACACTGAGGTTTCCGTGCCCACTGACAGAAAGGTGGACAGCTGTGTGATGGGTGACTCCTCTGTGGTACCAAGGATCAGGATATTCAAACTGAATCCCTGGAAGGAGAGACCTCAAGATGACAGGCTTTTCTAGAATCCACACTCCCACTTCTGCCACCTACATCTCTCCCTGCTGTTCAGATTCCCAGGCAGGACAGAGGACCTGTCCATGCGAGTTCTCTTGGTAGTCTTATTCTCACGACAGGACTCAGGATCAACATGAAGTGTGTCCTCCTCTAGCCTTGCTGATGGTGACTGATGAGTGGCCAGTGACATCTCTGTCAAGTTGCTCAGGACTGTACTGTGGTGTGAGGCTGTGGAGCTGTTGGAGAGGGTGGGCAGCGGGACCAGGAGCATGGAAGTTTGGGCAATAGGTGCAGTTAGTTCCAGGACTCAGAGCTGAGACCTTTAGTTCTGGGCTCAACACCTGGTCTCATGTTTGCTGAGGTTCCTGGGCTGGAGTGTGGAAGCTGGAGGGAGGCTGGAGGTGGAGGTGGAGCCCTGGTGGGGTGTGGGAATTCACAAAAGACGTAAAGAGCAGAAGCAACAGGTATTCTGCTATAAGGTCCAAGAGAAGAAGGTAGATTTTCCTCTGTGGGCTTCGAAACAGTACACCACCACCATCCCCGCCATTCTAACCACTGCCTCCACCGCCACCACCATTGTAAGGCTAACACTTACAAAACACCAGGCAATGCTAGGAATGTGTTCCACATTTTAACTCACTGAATTCTCATGGCAACCTGGTGGGGTAAGTATTATTATTTTCCCCAGTTTATGGATGAAGAAACGGAGTACTTCAGTACCTCGCCCATAGTGAAATTAATACAAACCCATGCGAGGTGGTTCTCAGCCTCGTCATTTTGGGGTCATGGAGGGGGTCTGTCTGTCTTCTGAGCATAGCTCCATGTGTTTTGGAGCCCATGGTTCTAACTGCAGAAGAATGTTCTTGGCACTACATTAGTGAAGGTGGGAACTTCCTGAATACGCAGCATTGACGTGTCATCACTCTTCTGGTAGTTACATTCATTAACCCCTTCCATTCTCAGCAACCCTGGGAGGGAAGGCTGTTATGACCTCAGTGTGCACACAGGGAATTCAGATGTGGGATCTGTTTCCACTTGCCCAAGGTGGTGCTACTAGGAAGGAAGAGGTGGGACTTTAATCCAGGCCCCCATCTATAGAGCTCATCTCTGCGGTCTCTCCTCATGGCAGCTCACGCAGGTAGAAGTGGCATTGTGTCTGATGCCTTTCTGTTGGAGTCCTGATGTCCAGTCTCAGAGAGTCTCTGCCTTTTACAAGTAGGAAAAAGTCTGGGAGCTACAGGAAAGGCTGCCTGGCTGTGACGGGGTGGAGCCCAGAGCCCTTAGCTTCTGGGAGATTGGAACTGAGCTCAGCACCCTGGACAGCTTCAGACAGGCAGGAGAAGCAGGGGCCAGAGAAGGGGTGCAGGTGTGGGATGTGGAAACAGTAGACTAGGGTCAGGATTGTAGAACCAACCACTGTTCCAAAGGGGTGGGACCTTCTGTGAGTTTCCTAACACCACCTCCCTTATCTGTGAGGTAATGTAACACTTATCCACCCCACAGTTTGTGTGTGTATATGAAAACTAAATAAATCATAAAAACTCCCAAGTATGGAAAGTGCTTAGTACAGTACTTAGCTTATAGTAGAGGCTAGGTGCTCAGTGAGCCCCAGTGGCACAGTGGTTAAAATGTATGGCTGCTAACTGAAAGGTTGGTGGTTTGAATCCACCAGCCACTCTGTGGGAGAAAGATGAGGCACTCTGTTTCCATGAAGATTGACAGCCTTGGAAACCCCATGGGGCAGTTCTACTCTGCCCTCCAGGGGCGCTGTGTGTTGTAATCAACTGGACAGCAGTGGGTTTGGTTTGTGTTTTCAGGTGCTCTGTAAATGGTAAATATAGATACTGTCTAACACTGGAAACCCAGCCAGCCAGCCAGCCAACCAACCAAAGCCTTCAAGTTGATTGATGCGGTTGCGTGAATCTCGGAGTAGAACCATGCTCTGTGTCAGTGGCTGTGACCTTCAGAAGTAGATCATCAGGCTTTCTTCTGAGATGGACTGGGGCCTTTGCTGGTAGCTGTCTGGCCCTGGGGTCCTGGACCTGTCTCCTCCTGGTTCCCCTTGCTCTGCTCAGGTTTATCCCTTGACTCCCCTCTGGGTTCCAGGTGTTGCTTCATTTGCCCATGAAGACCTGGGTGGTTAAGTCCTCTTCTCTACCTGCTGTACCTCAATTCTAGTTACCAGCCCTGTGCGGGCACTCTGATAGCCCCCAGTGGATGGTGACGGCTGCTCACCGCTTCTTACTGTAAGCGAGGGGCTCCCAAACTAGCCTGCAACATTCGCTGTGGGTGTCCCATACAACCTGTGCTGGCCAGGGAGCCCTAGGGACTTGACCTTGAAGGACAGCTCAGCTTCGCACACCCACACTTAAGGAACATCCCACTTTTAAAAGCACTAGTAAGGAAAAACTATTAGGATAGAATGGGGTGTCTTACCTACATGAGGAACTAGCCCCAAGACCGGTTTCTCT
>NW_006921945.1:445958-447934 GCF_000298275.1 Orycteropus afer afer | reverse complement strand
GGTTTCTACTCTTATCTGTATTATTTCCTCCTGCTTGTTTCCCCCTTCTTTTTCTGTTCTTTTTTGGAGGAGGGAGCAGAGATGATCAATCTGAGACTTCATATGGGCGTTTAGTAACACACACTTCCTGCTCAGTGCTTTTTCAGTGATGTCTTACCGATTTTGACATCTATTTCATTTTTAACCTGGTCTACTATGCCTTTTTAAAATTTCCCTTGAGACCTTCTCTTTGAACCTTGGATTATTTACAAGTGTATTGTTTAATTTATGAGTTATTCCAAGTGTATTTCTATTATTGATTTTAAGTGTGATTCTATGGTGGTCCGGGAATACACCCATGTGATTTCAATTCTTTAAAATTTGTCGAGGTTTGTTCTATGGCCCAGGGCATGGTCTAGCTTGGTAATTAACCCATGGGTGCTAGAAAGGAACGTGTGTTTTGCTGTTGTTGATAGAATGCTCTATAGATGCCAATTAGATCCTGTTGTTTGATGGTGCTGGTGAGTTCTTCTGTGGCATGGTCTTCCGTCTCGAAGTTCTATCAAACGTTGGGAGAAGGGGGTGAGAGCACCTACTGTCACGGTTGGTTGGTGTAGTTCTCCTTTGAGCTTGAATCGGTTTTCACCTAATGTATTTTGAAACTGTTGTGTGGAGCATGCGTGTGTAGGATTGCTTTGTTTCCCTGGTGGATTGACTTTTTATCAGCATGCATTGTCTCTCTCTGTCCCTGGTACTTTCCTTTCCTCTGAAGTCTGCTTTATGTGATAGCAATGACGCCATTGCTGCTTTTTTTTTTTGATCAGTGTTAGCATAATTTATGTTTTCTATCCTTTTTCTTTCAATTGCCTATGTCAATATATTTGAAGTGAGTTTATTGTAGGTGGATATAACTGCATCATTTCTTTTAATCTACTCTGTTCATTTCTGCCTTTTAATTGTAGTATTTAGAACTTTAGTGTAATTATCTATAAGTTAGGGTTTAAGTTGGCCATTTTATTTATTTTTTTCTGTTTTTAATTTGTGTGTTTTCTTTGCCCTGCCCTTTATGGGTCACTTGAAGGTTTATTCAGTATCCTGTTTTGATTTCTCTGTAGGTGGGTGGGAGTCCAGGCTCCCCTCCATTGACTAGGGGGTGTTGCTCCTGTTAGGGGAAGTTCAGGATCCCACTAGATCTTTGTTGACACCACCCTGGGTGGAGAGGAGGGCTGCCCCATTGCTGCTCTCCATGTGGACTCCATGGACACTGGTGGTAGGGTGGCTCACAACAGCTGGGGGTTGGTGAGTCCCAGTTCCCCAGTCACCCTCCCCTGACCACTCTGGTAGGGGACGGAGGGGTGCCTCATTATTGTGGGTGAAGGAGGAGGTCTAGGCTTCCTACACAGTATCTGTTGACAACAGCTGGGGGAAAGGGCTTGGGGAGCCCCATTACTTCTGGTGGTGGTGGTGAAAGGCCAGCCTCTCCACTAACCTTCCTCTGACACCACCCCAGCAGGGATTTGGAGGAGTGTCTTATAATTACTAGGTGGTTGGAAGCCCAGGCCCTCCGGGTGGTCTTCACTGACACTGTGAGCAGGAGGGAACTGAGTGTGGTCTTGCTATCCATTGGGGATGGAGTCTTGGCTCTCCACTCAGCCTTCTCTGACATCACCTTGACCAGAGGTGGAGGGGCCTGGGAACATGTGGATGAGGGTGGAAGTCTAGGCTTCCCATTCAATCTTTGCTGGTGCTCTACAAGTGGGGCCATTCCTTTCTCCATGAGATTTGACTGGAGTAGGACAGTTACTGTTTAAATTTTCTGTATGGCTGGACTGATTCTTCCCTGGTTCTTTGGCTAGGCACAGCATATTCTTCTTGGGACTTTTAGAAAACATGATGTCTTACTGTATTTTTGGTGAAGGTTTACACAGCACTTTAGGTTCTCATTCAACAATGTCTACACAGGTGTTTAAGTGACGTTGGTTACAGTCTTCACAAGG
>NW_006921945.1:427531-445401 GCF_000298275.1 Orycteropus afer afer | reverse complement strand
TTGCATTTAGTCATCATATCTCCTTAGTCTTCTTCAGTCTGTGACAACTTCACAGTCACTCCTTGTTTTTCATGACCTTAATAGTTTAAGGAATACTGGTCAGGTGTTTTGTAGAATGTCCCTCAATTTCAGTTTGTCTGATGTTTTTCTCATGGTCACACTAGAGTTGTAGATTTTGGGGAAGAATACTACATAAGTGAAGCATCCTTCTCATCATATCGTATCAGGGAGAACATGCTATCAACACAATTTTTCACTGGTGAGGTTAACCAAAGTAGCATTTGCCATCTGTCTCCATTGTGAGGTTAATCTTTCTCCCCTCCTACTGCTGTAGTCTTGAAGGAAGTCATGAAATGGAGCCCAGGCTCAAGGAGTGAGGAGCTACCTCTTTGAGGGTGGAGTACTTACATAAATGACTTGGAATTAATCTCTAAGTGAGATTTGTTCCTTCTTCCTCATTTCTTTCTTTACTCAACCATTTACATGTATCAATCTAGACTCATGGGTATGTAGTTTATACTCCTCTATTAGATTATAATCCAGTACTGCTTTGCTTTGTGGCTCACGCCACTCTAGCTTCGGCTGTCGGGAGCTCTTTTAAGGTTGGTTCCCATGTCTCTTTGACATGCCAGTTCCCTTTTGAGCATTTCCTCACTATTCCTGTAAAAGATGCTCCAGGATCATCTTGTATGTTCCCTAAAATCAGTCATTTCTTCAGGGGGCCTTGGGTCTTTTATTGGAGAATAGTGTTGAAACCATGATCTGGGCACTGGGTGTGCTCACTGGTACTGTGTTATCACTGCTTCTAGGCCCTCTCAGTGGACTGACCTAGGATATGTGTGTGTACACTAACACATCTATACACACAGAGCTATAATATTTCTTTGCTCTATCCATCTGTATCTATATTAGCTTAAACATGAGTCCATACTTGTGGGATCAACGTTTGTGAAGAGGGAGAGAAGGAAACAGGACTCAGTAGGGGGAAAAGAAACTACTGTGCAGGTGAATGAACAATGCTGGCCATGTCCATGGTGCCCTTGGGCTAGAATGATCTCATGCTGAGGTGACCAGGCCTTTATATTCTTGGTCACCTCGAATACAAAAAAGCTTTGGATTGGGGCTGCCCCCACAAATGTCATGGCTTAGGGCAAGGCTGCTCTCACAGCAAAGTCAGTCCTTGAAGGGCCTACAGCTGAAGGCTGTTGCCCATAGTGCTCCCAGCACTAAGGCAAAAGTTCTTCACTGAGGCGGGATATGAGTGTGATACATTGTGCTGCTCACCACAAAGACCTTTGTTCTTACAATTTCATTTAGTTAAGCACAACTTGTGCTTTTGTAATCAATACATTTTGGAAAAATTTTAATTACTAGATTCATAAAATTAATATAGAAATAAAAAAATGATGAGAAATGAATCTAGATGGTAACTAAAATTCTATACTAACATTATGGTTATATGGTGATAAAATCAGGAGAAGACAGAGTTTCCTCTCCCTTTCCACATTGATTATGAAAAATTAAAAATATATAACAAAGTTGAAAGAACTTACAGTGAGTAACCATCACTACCACCTATATTCTCTCATTAATGTTTTAATAGACTTATTCTTATCACATATTTATCTACCTGATCATCCTCTATTCATCCATCAATCTATCTTATGTTTTGGATGCATTTTAAGTTAAATTGGAGACAAATATACATTGTCCTAAATACTTCAGTGTACATGCCATAAACGGGCTCAGTATTTGTATTCCATTGTTCTCTTGCTATACAGTTTATATAGAATAAAACAAAACTTGTAAGTATACATGTGGTAGTTATGTTTGTGTGTCAGCTTGGCTGGGCCTGGCTGAGGGGCTGGGTAGCTGATGGTAGTTGTTCCCCATGATGACACCAGCAATTAGCTCCATGGTGGGATCTACCACAAGCAGCTGAATAGCTGCCTTTGGGATGTGGTCTGCTTCCTGTATTTAAGGAGAAGCCTTGGGAATGGTCTCTAGCTTATGGCACACTTGAACCCTGCATGTAGCCGTGTCATTGTTCAGCAGCCTACTATTCTCTGTTGACCTTGGGACTTACAATGAACTTAAATTAATGACCTGCCATGTGGTTTGGTAACATTGGGACTGTGCCTTTTTACTTGTCAACCTTGGGCTTGTCAGCCTCAGCAGCCAGCAGCTGTCTGAGTGAAGAAATGCCTCTAGCTCCAGTGGGCTGGGAGCAGGAGGCAGAGCTGGACCCCAAGGTTGAGGGGCTTTCACCCAGCCCCTAGAGCCTGGCACTAAAGCAACCATGACAACTTGGACTTAAAGCCTCCAAATTGTAAGAATAAATTCCTGTTTGTTAAGGCCATCCCATGTGTGCTATATTCTTGTCAGAGCAGCACTAGCTAACTAGAACAATACATTTGCTGCATTTCGAAAATCAAATATTCCTATGTAATTCTAACAGCTACTGACTTACAGAAAATTGTCCCAGAAAGTTCCCTTATGCATCTTCTCAGGCAACATTCCACCCACATCCTCAGAAGCAACTGCTTTTCTGATATTTTCCCATCATAGTTTAGTTTGCTTGTCCTTGAAGTTGTCAATGATTTCCTTTTATTTGGATCCATAATCAGTGCCCATGGAAGCAGCTGTCAAGAAATCAAATGATGTATCACATTGGGAAAATCTGCTGCAAAAGATCTGTTGAAAGTGTTAAAAGGGAAAGGTGTTACTTTCACAACTAATGGTGTCTCACCCAAGCCATAGTATTTTCAGTTGCCTCAAATGCATGTGAAAGCTTCACAATAAATAAAGAAGACCAATGAATTACAGTGTTGAGGAAAAATATTGAATATACCATGGACTGCCAGAAGAATAAACAATTCTATCTTGGAAGAAATACAGCCAGAATACTCCTTGGAGGGGAGGATGGTGACACTTTGTCTCACATATTTTGGACGTGTTATCAAGAGGGATAAACCCTGGAGAAGGACATCATGGCTGGTAAAGTAGAGGTCAGAGAAAAGGAGGAAGACCCTCAATGAGATGGGTCGACCCAGTGGCTGCAACCATGGGTTTCAACGTGGCCATGATTATGAGGATGGTGCAGGACAGGGATTTTGTTGTGTTGTCCATGGGGTTGCGATGAGTTAGAACTGACTCAATGGCACCTAACAACTGAGCTGTTTCGAGCCAAAATTCAGTCACCCTATGGATGTCCAAGAGTCATTTGTTTATCATGAACTCTTTGTAATGTAAATCAACTTTTGCATTTACATATAATATTTTTATACTAAACTACAAAGTTTCCCAAGGCAAGAGAAAAAGCAAATAGCAAATAAGATATAGGGGGAACTATGCTCCAGTTTCCCTTTAATTAAGGGGAATCAATAAATATCTTAATTTAGTTATTGAATTATCACTGTAAAATACTATAATGCCTTTCTCTCTGAGGAAGGAGAGAGCTCTTAGAGGCAGAGAAAGTCGATTTGACAAGTGTGAACATCCAAGAAAGGTATTGCAGCCAGTGTAAGCAGTTCGTTGGACCTAATGATTTTCCAACCAATGGAATGATTAACCCTTCAGTAGTTATTAACTCCCAAAGAATGGAAACAAGCAAGGGAGATCCTCACCTGATTGGTCGTTCAGACAGATGAGAGAGAATCTTACTATGGAGGTTCCTTCCGTTTTTGTTCTAATGTATTTGTCTCTCAAATGAACAATCTTGCTCTTGTGAGAAGTTCCTCCAAGTGGCCACTACTAGATACCTTGGAAGAAAGTCCTGGCAGTATGCTTCCAAAAGGTCACAACCCCATGGACCCTATGGGACAGTTCTGCTCTCAGACACGTGGAGCTGCAATGAGTTGGAACTGACTTGATGGCAACTAGTTTTTGTTGGACAGTTGTACTAGGTAGAGTCCCAGTGCATGAATTTAAACATGAAGGGAGCAAGTGTTTGGCCTAGATTGAGATAACCCAATGAGAATTAAACAGTTCATGAAAACAACCTGAGCAAAGACCAGCCATCACCAATGGGGGCCTAATAACACCCTTAGCTCCAGGCAGAAGACATCAAGTAAACAAGACTGAGGAAAGTCCTTAGAATGTTGTATAGCAGTAACTCAAGGGAAAGTTTGTCGAAAGTGAGGCCTCTGAACTTGTCACCTCTTGGGGTTGGCTCAAAGATGGACAGGCCTATTCCTGTCCTCTCCATTTAGACCTTCTCTTATAAATTCATGACAAAGAGACACGTGAAGACAGACCAATGTTACTGTTAAGAGACAGGATAAACTTAGCATTTGGGAGCTCAACAAAAAGAGACTGGATCTCAGAACCGAGATGGCACCCATTTCACTGTCACGGTTGCAGAGACTGCTGAGTGGGAGCCTCAGGGGTCGGGGGATCCCTGTTCTGAGTTTAGAGTTTTAAGCCATGTTACACGTGGATCTCCATTGTATCTCACCAGAACACCCAAGATTATTGACAGATTTTCTAAAAGGCCACCAGAAATATGTGTTGTATCAACAAAGTTAAGTTTTGACGAAAAGGAGTACGTCATAGTAACCTTTGTAGCATCAAAATACTTGAGCTCTCTACATTGCCATTCACTTCCTTTGTTCCATCTCACATTTCCTGTCCCCCTCTGCCCTCCGCCAATCTCAAGAGAGCCCTTGTAACAGAACTTTCTACTTGTTCATCCATTTCTATGGTTCTTTCAATTGTTTCTAGGTTTTAATTGGAGCTTCTGTCTGGAATTATACTAAAGGCAGAAGCTAAGCCATTGGATTGTTCAACTCCTGGAGGCACCATTCATGTCACAGTCATTATGAACAGCAACCCATTGGGTTCTATAGTGCACAGGCTACATGGCCGCCCTTGGCAGCTTGGATGAAGGATTGAGTGGACAGAGCTGAAAGGAGAGGGCTATGTGGGTGGCTATGGGAGGACACTGGGCTATGTTATTAGCCTTGCAGTGTGTGATAGCATCAGTCATATGTCTGCATTTCAGCGATCTTCAGGTCATCTTACAAGATGGCTTGAGAACTGTTTGAGACTTTGGGGAGATTCTGCCCTATGAAAAGGTCATTGTTCACCCAGACTTCACAGCCACATCTCCTAAAAATGACCTTATGCTGATAAAGTTGCCTGCACCTCTCACCTTCTTCTCCACCAAGATTTTCCAGTTGCTACTCACAAGAAGAATGGAGCAAAAGATTGCTTGAGTCACACCTGGCTCCAGGATAAAAAATATACTGATGAGTTACTGTCAAAAGGAAGAGTTAGTTTTATTCTTGCATATGGCCACATCTTAAAGATCTTGAGGAATTAGGGGAAGAAATGGGAATTTACTGGCCTAGTCTCAAGAGTCTTACGCATGGTGAAAAGCTAGAGTAGGGAAATCAGTTCCTGGCCTTCTAGCACAGAAGGGGTAGTTTTCCTCAGGGCTTTGGGATCAAATATTAAATTGAGGTGTTATGTACACGAACCACGTTGGCACACACTGCAGTGGGCTGTGATTTAGGGATCTATGTTTGAGTATTGGTTCTTCCATTAATTGTAAGGTTCTGGTCATATTCATTAACTTCTTTGAACCTTAATTTAATCATTGGAAAGTGATAGCGATCAACAGGAGTGATATTATTATCAATTACAGTAAGAACAACTAGAGCTACCATTTGTTCAGTGGTTAAGTGCTTGGCGGCTAGCCGAAAGGTTGGTGGTTTGAACCCACTAGCTGCTTTGAGGAAGAAAGATGTGGCAGTCTGCTTCTGTAAAGATTTACATCCTTGGAAACCCTACAGGACAGTTATACTGTCCCCAGTGGGGTTGCTATGAGTTGTAATTGACTCAATGGCAACAGGCTCTTTGGTTTTTGAATTATGCACCGAGGATCCTGATGCTGCAGGGGTTAAAGTACTCAGCTGCTAACTGAAAGGTCAGCAGTTTGAACCCACCACCTGCTCCTCAGGAGAAAGATGTGGCAGTCTGCTTCTGTAAAGATTATAGCCTTGGAAACGCCAAGAGACAGTTGCACTTTGTCCTATAGGGTCATTATGAGTTTGAATAGATTTGATAGTAGTGGGCTTTTTGTTTAATTATGAACCAGGCATTAACATATTTCATTAACTTCACTGCACATCAAGTAGGTGGCTTTTCCTATGACTTACAATTTACACATGAAGAAACCAAGACTCAAGGAGATGAACTCATTGGCCAGTGTTGCAAATGTGATGATGGCAGAGCTTGGGCTCAGACCTTAGGTGATGCATGGTGTGTCCACTCACCAGCCACCCTGGGTGGTTCTGTTGGAGAACAGAAACTGAGCAGGAGGGTCTGTTTAGTCCATAGGACATCCTGCCAGTTCTTCCTCTGCAGTCCTGTCAAACAGAGGAAGACCTGAAGGAGGATGGAGAGGGACATCTGAGAAAATGCAAATGGGAGTGAAAGTCTCCTTCATTTCTTGTGCTTAGGAATTGCACATGGTACCCTTCAAAGCATTAGGACTCAGCTGAACCTTCATTTACACTGCATAAAATTACTGTGTGGAAAATTCCTTAAAGACATGTTCCGTATGGGACACCTACAAGGAAATCAGGAGCAGTGCCAGGTAGCCTGTTTCTTCTTTGACTTTCTGTCTTTGTTATTTCTCCTCCTTCATTCAGGACCCAGAGTCTACAATCAGGCTAAGTGACCAGTGAGGGACAAAGAGTGATTTTCTCTCCTTCACCCTCTGTTAGAAATGGAGAAAGATTTTTGGAGAGTGTAAAACTACTCTGAAGCCTCTGTCTGGGGATGACTGGGAGGTAGGGACAGTCGGTGCAGCACCCACACCATTTTCTTTTGCCCTGGATCCCATTGCATGGGGTTTTGGCTTTGACCCAGGTGCTGAGGTCCCTCAGGTGGGAGGGAAGTTCTGATCCCTCTACTCTTTCTGGCAAGTGGGCACAGCTGCACCAGCCGTAGATGGCAATGAATTTCAAGGAATTTTGTCTTGGGCAACTGGGTGTGTTCTGACAGGACACACTAGTGTCTTTACTGACCTCCACAGCTACATTCCATGGATCGAGAACGTTATTTCTGCAAAGTCCACTGACATTCACGTCAGCGGACGTCCTTGCCTCCCAGATGATCCAGGGCAACCATGTTGGGGCTCCCAGGTCCAGCCTTTTCCTAGAATCTCAGCTTCGTTGGACTTTCAACCGAGATAATAGATGACCCCTGAGTGCTGGTGTGACTCCCACTCCTTCATTGGTGTCTCTGCTTATTCCCACACCATGAGTAAGTGTTTGCACCATTGAAAAAATAAATACTGGTCTCAAGAAGTGGGGTTCATTCAAGAAGGTTTCTAGATTCCACCCACTCAAATACTTCTATCAAAATACTCACTACTTTATCCGAAGAGCACAAAAGACGAGTGGAAATTGGGGATAACTACCAGGGGTTATTTCAGCAGGACATGGGTCAAATAGCTGAGAATTTATTCACTGAGAAGAGATTGGATGATTTAGTAATTCTCTAAATGACCAAGGGTCTCCTGTATGTGTGTGTGTGTGTGTGCGTGTGTGTGTGCATGGCTGATTGCTGTCAATGTTTGTGTTAGGTACTTTTATGATCTATTAAGGTCAGGTTTTGCTAGATTTGCTGAGGCCCCCCTAGGGTCACTGTGCTTTTTGGAATAAGAATTTTTGTATTTTGAACTATAGCCATAACGCATGTTACAACAAATGAAAAAACAAAACAAAACCCCAACTCCCTGCTGTCGAGTCAGGTCCGACTCATAGTGACCCCTCCTGGGGTTTCTGAGGTGGTATCACTATGATTGCCCAACCTTCCTTCTAGGGAGCTGCTGGTGGATTTGAACTGTCAGCCTTCTGGTTAGCAATCAAATGCCTTAGGCACTACACCACCAGGGATTTTATAAATGGTAGGCTGGGCTTTTTCCAACCTATTTTCCTTGCAGTTTATTGCTCTTTTATTTGTTCCAATCCCCTGTGCTTTCTCACAGGAGAGCAAGAGGGTGGCTGTGTGGGGTTTTGCCTGGACGTTTTCATGCTTGCACCAAATGCATCCCTGTACCATGCATGCATTCCTGAACACCCACTTTCATACCAAGCATGCCCCAAAGATGCTCATTGTTACTTCAGAAATGTGTTTTCTCCATATTATTTTCAAAATTTAATAGTATAAACGGAATTTAAATTAAAGCCTGTCCATTTTCATATAAAATATTGATCACTTCAGAAGCTTTAAAGAGTCTGACATGGGAAATACATTTCTGCTTTGTTTTGTGTTATGAAGTATTGAGATTCTTTTTATTCAAATTATTATCCAGTTGATAGAAATCACCAGCCCTTTGTTTTTACAAAGCTTCACAGATCACTTTTAAGAATGTTATGAAGATTCAGGATAATGTGGGGGCTGCTCAGGGCATGAATAGCAGGGGTCCAGGAGTTGGTAGTGGTTAATGTTGATTGTACCAACCCTTTTACCCTTTCATTGCCAGTTAATTCTTACTGCAAGTTGCTAGAGACACCTACATCCTTACTTATTGGATGTGAGATCATGTGTTGCCCTTCAAGGTAATTGCAACCAGAACCTTTCACCAGGTAGCTCTTTTTTTTTTTTTTTAATTGTGATTTGGGTGAAGATTTACAGAGCAAATTCACTTTCCATACAGCAGTTCACATATACTTTATATACTTTGTCTCATGTCATTGACCACAGTTTACCACAATGCAACAGCTCCCCTCCTACTTCCTCCCCATAGTTACCTCTTCCCAGTGTCCATCCCTCCATACTCTCCTGCCCCCTGAGCTGTCTCCCTGTGCATAAGCAGCCCTTCCTTCTCCCATGATTGTTCTCTCCAAGGAGTGTATCTACTTGAGGTAAATGTTCAACTCATATGCCTGTACTTTGTTTGGCTGGAAACCACAGGTGTGGGTTCAATTCCAGACCTGAAGGGCAGCTAGGGGCCATAGTCTCAGTGGTTCCACCAGGTTCTATAGGACCAGCAAACCTGGTCCCCACTACCAGGTAGCTCTTCTTGCCTACCTACCTACACCCCTGTCCTCGTAGTACAACGTTCCTCTATTTTTTCTGGATTTGTATTTACAGATGGGCTCACTGCTTCCATTCTATGGCAGTGATTCTAGACCAAATCCTGCTTTTTAATTGCAAGTATTCCTTGCTGAATGGGTCACCCATTCGTGGGCTTGTGTACTTCTTTGTCTCTTCTGGCCTTGAGTTTTCCTGATATGAATTCCCTTCTCTCCATCTTATCTTACTCCCAGTATATAAATCTCAGTCTCTTTCTCTCTCTACCCATCTATCTAGCTATCCATCTATCTGTCCATCACACCTATCATGTCATATTTATCAATCTATCTATCCATCTACTCATCATCTATCTCTCTATCATCTAATTATCTATTCTATCTATCTATCTATCTATCATCTATCTACCTGGCTCCTATCATCTATCTCTCTCTGAGATTGGGCAGTTTATCACAATATTCATTTTGGGAGAATGTGAACATTTTTCTAGTTATCCTGTCCATTTTCCTAAACTCTAGTCCTGTATGGGATTTGTTTCAAGTCTGTTTCTCCATAACGCCCATTTTCACTTGGTCTATGTGAACTTCAGGTAACCTGGATGCATACTTGTTGGAGAGACTGGAACAGTCCGTGAGCTTAGCAGACTGTGAGCTTAGAGTGAAAGCCAATCCCTAACAATGGACAGAGGCCATCAGATAAAAGGGTGCGGGAATCACCTCATGATAACTGGGTAATAAAGAGAAAATTATTCACAGAAACCCATTTGGTGGCTTCTGAGTTATTGAAGTATGTTTTGAGCTTTGTGGGGCCTTCTGTCTGGAGGCGGTTTAGGCTCTGTAGGGCTGAAGGGGTCAGGGAGAACCCCAGCAGAGAGCAGGGCCTGGCTTTTACAGCTGGGACTGTTGGTGATGACCAGGACTAGGGCAGAAGGCAGTGTGGTGTTAGAAGCTCCCGACTGGGGACATTTCAAGTTCTCTCGGGAGACCAACCGTTGCAGCATCTAGAACTTGATTAGCCTCAGGAGGGAGGGTTGGGAAGTTTCTCTGACTTTCCCTTAACTGCATCCCTAGGGTTCTTGTGAGCCTGGGAAAATGTAGCACCTCAGGAATAGTGCTCTTTGGGGACAGAGAGGGAAGAGAAAGGCGGCAGAGAGGGCAGGAGGCAGCTGGACTCTCCTCAGCCCCTTATTTCTAGGCTTTCTCCTGAGCTCCTGTGTGAGGACAGTGTAGTTCCCTGTGAGTGGAGACAGCACAGTCCTTGTCTCCTGAGCATGGCCCCATCCTAGCAAGCAGGAGGTAGTCTGGGCTGACCTGGACAGCCATAGAACTTTGCATCCAGTCCCCTTCTCTGGAGGTGAGTGTTTTCTCAGGGGTTCAGAAAGAGGAGAGAATCATCCAGGGAGGGTCTGGGCTTGGACACTTGTAGCATGAGGGCAACAAGAGCCTGAGGAGTGGCACAGGGAGCTGCAGAGAGGACGGCTCGTCTCCGAGTCCCTCCTACTCAGCAGAGCGCAGGTCAGCTCTTCTCTGCCCCATTCAGGTTCCCTATGACCCTGCTTGCTCCTTCTCCTCATCTCTTCCTTACATCTGCTCACCATTTTGTAGGGGATCTGCAGGGAATGAGACTCCACATTGATGGCCAATGCCTTAGTGAAGAGTGGATACAGGGAGAGCCAGTCAGGATGTCCATCAGTGCATTCTTTGATCTGTTCTTTGATACATTTATTGATTTCTTTGTTCAGTAAATAGGAAAAGGTACCTAGTTGCTGTGCTCAGACTCTGTTCTTGCAATTGGACAGTGGAGAAGAAAGCCTCAGCCCTTGAGGTACTTGCTTCTAATGTGGGGTTTGCATGTCAAGTGAATAAACAAGTAAAAGTGGAATACAATTTCAGGTTTTGATGAAAGTCCATAAGAAGAACAATACAGCCTAGTCAAGGTCCAAGAGTAAAGGTGCACGTGTTTGTTGTTTTAGGGAGGACAATTGGGGAAGACCCAGGAGGAGGAGTCAGTTGAGCAAAGACCTGAATGAGCCCAGACATCCCATGGAGCTCAGTGGGATCCATTTTTTTTTTTTTTTAATTTTAATTTGATTTGGGTGAAGATTTACAGAGTAAGTTCACTTTTCATACAGCAGTTCACATATACTTTGTCTCATGTAATTGACCAAAATTTACAATGCAACAGCTCCCCTTCCACTTCCTCCCCATAGTAGTGGGATCCATTTTGATGTCTGCTAACTCTTCCTTCCTGCCGGGGCTCTGGAGAAAAGAGGCAGTCACAGACAAGCTGATCTGCTCTGGGGGCCTTTGGAAGCTGCTCTTTGGGACTGAGACCATGGCAGGTGGGATATGGGAGCAGAGTGCCCATTTTTAGGTCTTCAGCTTTGAGATCTGGAAAGGGAGAGGATGTCAAGTCTCCCAGCCCAAGTTGCCAACTGTGCAGGACAGATGAGAGTGGCTCTTAATCCTTCTGGAGTTCTCCCTCCCTCGTGTTGTCTGATGACATGAGAAATCAGAATTGCAGGGGTAGTGGCTACTAACTGGGCATTGGTGAAGCTTTGCCTGCTCAGAGGAGATACATCACTGAGGGTAGAGGTGGGAACATGGCTTTCTGCATAAGAGCAGAAAGGAAGAAAGGGATAATCTATCCCAGGGAGCCAGCTCCCCGAATCAGGGACAGAAGCTCAGAATAGCTCCTATCCTATGACAATGTCCTGGATAGACTCCATTTCCCTGGTAAAGAGACATGAAGTGGCATTTTTGACGTGAATGGAATGGCAGTGGAGACCACACTCAGATCAAAGAAGGGAAAGAAGTAACCAGGTCTAGGTGAGGTTGGTGAGCAGCACTTTCTTATAACTGTTGAGATGCAGCAGGGTTTTGGAGGACAAGGGCATCATCGGAGAGAAGACAACCTAGGGCATTCGAGGTGGAAGTGGTGATGGTATACATGACTGTGATATGGTCGGGGGAGGAGACAGGGTGGCCAGTTAGCACAGAGGTGGAGGCAGGCTGTCCCATGGCACGTGCATGCTGGGGGTACTTTTAAGCCTATACTTTGGGCATACTTTTTCAGACTTCTATCTTCATGTGTTATATAGACTCCTCATAAAACGTGTAGCACCAACCTTATACAGAGAACAGGAGATCATGCGTGGACCCTGGGAGCAGGAAGGGAGTCTGCCCTCAACCTGGAGACACCGTTAGTCCTCTGAGCTCAGACACAGTGCTCTTTCTCCTTTGCTTTTAGATTTCACAAGGAGCAAGAACACAGACTCATGTTGGGGAACTACTCTAGCGCAACTGAATTTTATCTCCTTGGCTTCCCCGGCCCCCAGGAACTACGCCATATCCTTTTTGTTACATTTTTGTTCCTCTACTCAGTGACATTAGTGGGAAACTCGGTCATCATCGTGATTGTGTGTGTTGATAAGCGTCTGCAGTCCCCCATGTACTTCTTCCTTGGCCACCTGTCTCTCCTAGAGATTCTGATCACCACAATAGTTGTCCCTGTGATGCTCTGGGGGTTGCTGCTTCCTGGGATGCAGACCATATCGCTGACTGCCTGTGTTGCTCAGCTCTTCTTGTACCTCTCTTTGGGGACCACAGAGTTTTCGTTACTGGGGGCGATGGCTGTGGACCGTTACGTGGCTGTCTGTAAGCCTTTGAGGTATAGCGTCATCATGAACAGTTGTACCTGCACTTGGGTGGTGATTGTGTCATGGGTGTTTGGGTTCCTGTTTGAGATCTGGCCCGTCTATGCCACGTTTCAGTTTACCTACTGCAAATCCAACGTGGTGAACAATTTTTTCTGTGACCGAGGGCAGTTGTTGAAATTGTCCTGTGATGACACGCTGTTCACAGAGTTCATCTTCTTCTTAATGGCTGTTTTTGTTCTTTTTGGTTCTTTGATCCCTACGATCGTCTCCTACACTTACATCATCTCCACCATCCTCAAGATCCCCTCAGCCTCTGGCCGGAAGAAAGCGTTCTCAACTTGTGCGTCCCACTTCACCTGTGTCGTCATTGGCTATGGCAGCTGCTTGTTCCTCTATGTGAAACCCAAGCAAACACAGGCATCTGACTACAACAGAGTGGTTTCCTTGATGGTTACCGTGGTGACCCCTTTTCTCAACCCTTTCATCTTCACCCTGCGGAATGACAAAGTCACAGAAGCTCTGAGGGATGGGGTGAAACACTGCTGTCACTTATTCAGGAACTAGGCCAGCCCTAAGGCAGGTCAATGAAGGAAAACCGTTGTTATGGGTTCTAGAGTCATCTGGAAAGTACTGAGTCATCTTTGTGCAACATGATAATCATAATTACCATAATAGTCTGTGTGCCACAAAAGGCTTTTAAGTTCTGCTAGTCATGGTTTTTAACATGGTTGAATGTTACACAAAAATTCGCTTTACTGTTTTTAATTTCTCTCTATGTACATGCATTTATATGTATGTGTGTGTATACATATTTTATAATCTCCATGCATTTTACACATTCTTTGCTAGGTACAATATGTCTCAGCTGTTGCGGTTAGTTGTCTTTTGGATCCGATCCGTGTCAACCTTATGCAAAACGGAAAGGAATGTTGCCTGGTCCTGCGCCATCTTCCTGATCTTTGCTGTATTTGAACCCATTGTTGTTGCTTTTTTGTCAACTCATCTCACTGAGCATTGTCCTTATTTTTGCTGACCCTCTACTTCATCCAACATGAAATAGACATCTCACAATAAAAGTTTTAAATATTAAATATAAATACAACATGTGTGATATTTGGACTTTGGAATGTTGTTGTTGTTGTTACGTGCCGTCGAGTCAAACCTGACTCATAGCGACCCCTCCTTGGGTTTCCGAGGCAGTATCACTACGGAAGTAGGATTGCCCAACCTTCCTTCCGAGGAGTGGCTGGTGGGGACTTTGGAATAAGGGAAGCAAAATATTCTCTGACTGCAGAATTGGGAGCCTACTGGATTCTAGGTCCATGGATCATCTTCCATAGCCTGTCCTGGGCTTTATGAGCTCTGCTGTGTGTCCACTATGCATTCCCTGACCTAGACCTCAAGCTCTGAAATCTTTCTTGATTTCCTGTCCCAAAATTCTATTATCTCAGTATTTTCAGGGGTCAGAGGAAGGTCTTGGAGAGGAGGCAGGCTTTCCTCTGAAGCCATTCACATCACTATGCCAGTCCCAATGCGTGAGGGCTGTGGAGTTGCTGTGCTGAGAGCTGATGGAACAGGGGACAGCTAGCCTTACCATGTGCTAGGCTGTGGGGGTGCTGAGAGGGAGAGAAAGGAGCAGCCTTGTTCTTCTCCCTGCATATGTAACAATTTCCACCTTGACCTGGTGCAGCCCACTTTCCTGCTCACTTCTACCTCCTCTCCAGCCCACTTTCTTTTCTCATTCCTGATTCCTTTCCATATCTTTCTGTGGTTCCAGTTCTCAGCTTCTTTTCTAAGGTTCCTTTGAATCTCCTCCCTCACAAACCCCAGTTTAACACACTACTGTCCAGCTTTCCAGCCACTGCCCTAACCACTTCACTGTCAAAATTGCCCGATCCCATCCCATCTGCCTGGGCAGCTCCCCTCTGTCCCAGTCAATGTGTCCATTTCTTAGTGGAGTATCCATCAGTGACTGGTTAAATCAATTATGTTTCACCCATATGAGGAGACTCATGAACAACTTGCGTTATGCAGACGACACATCATTGCTTGCTGAAAGTGAGGTTGACTTGAAACATTTACTGATGAAGATTGAAGACTACAGTGTGCAGTATGTATTACATCTCAATATGAAGAAAACAAAAATCCTCACAACAGGACCAATAAGCAGCATCATGATAACCAAACCAAACTCACTGCCGTCGAGTCGGATCCGACTCATAGTGACCCCTCCTCGGGTTTCCCAGGCGATATCACTACAGAAGTAGATTGCCCAATCTTCCTTCCAAGAAGTGGCTGGTAGGTTTGAACTGCCAGCCTTCTGGTTAGCAGTCAAATGCCTTAGTCACTATGCCACCAGAGCTCCTATCAGCATCATGATAAATGGAGAAAAGATTGAAGTTGTCAAAGACTTCATATTACTTGGTTCTACAATCAACACCAGTTGCCGGAACAGGTAAGGAAGGTGGGGACAGCTCCCAGGTGGCAGGGAAGAGCAGCACACAGGGCCAGCAGGAGCAGTTAGGGGAATGCCCAGGAAGTGAGCAAAGCGGTTGGAACAGCTAAGGGAGATGAACTTGTCTGTTGGTTTGTAATATTATGGTGGCTTGCTGTGAGATGGAGGCTGTGCCAGGAGGGATGCCCATGGTGGACTGGTTTCGGTGGAGCTTCCAGACTGAGACACAGACTTGGAAGAAGGAAGAGACCATCCACTTCTCAAAGAATTGGCAGTGAAAACCTTATGAATAGCAGTGAAATACTGATATATTACTGGAAAATTTTATGAATAGCCCTGAAACGGCAGCTATACACATGGACTACACCAGATGGAGCACACAGGCATCAGATTGACTATATCTGTGGCAAGAGGCAATGGAGAAGCTCAATATCTTCAGCCAAAACAAGGCCAGGAGCTGATTGTGGAACAGACCATCAACTACTCATATGCAAGTTCAAGTTGAAGTTGAAGACAATTAAAACAAGTCCACAAGAGCCAAAATATGACCTTGATAATGTCCCTCCTGAATTTAGAGACCATTTAAAGAGTAGATGTGATGCATTCAACACCAATGACTGAAAACCAGAGGAATTGTGGGATGACATCAAGAACATCATCCATGAAGAAAGCAAAAGGTCATTAAAAAGACAGGAAAGGAAGAAAAGACCAAAATGGATGTCAGAAGAGACCCTGAAACTTGCCCTTGAATAGAGGTGGCTAAAGCAAAGGGAATGACAAGATAAAAGAGTTAAGCAGAAGATTTCAAAGAGCAGCTTGAGAAGAGAAAGTCAATTATTATAATGAAGTGTGTGAAGACCTGGAGTTGGAAAGCCAAAAGGGAAGAACACACTCAACATCTCTCAAGCTGAAAGAACTGAAGAGGAAATTCAAGCCTCGAGTTGCAATATTGAAAGATTCTATGGGCCATGTATTGAATGATGCAGGAAACATCAAAAGAAGAAGGAAGGAGTACACAGAGTTCCTGTACCAAAAAGAATTGGGTCATGTTCATCCATTTCAGGAGGTGGCATATAATCAAGAACCAATGGTATTGAAGGAAGAAGTCAAAGTTGCACTGAGGGAAGTGGCAAAAGACAAGGCTCCAGGAATTGATGGGATACCCACTGCGATGTTTCAACAAACGGATGCCACACTACAGGCACTCACTCAGTTATACCAAGAGATTTTGAAGACAGCTACTTGGCCAACTGATTGGAAAAGATCCACATTTGTACCCATTCCAAAGAAAGGTGATCCCACAGAAGGTGGATATCATTAATATCTCAAGCCATGTATTTTCAATTGTCTCATATGCACGTGAAAGCTTGACAGTGAAAAAGGAAGACCAAAGAAGAGTTGATGCTTTTGAATTGTGGTGTTGGTAAAGAATGCTGAAAGAACCATGGACTGCTAAAAGAACTAACAAATCTGTCTTGGAAGAACTGCAGCTGGAATGGTCCTTGGAAGTGAGAATGGCCAGACTTCGTCTCACCTACTTCGGTCACGTTGTAAGAAGGGACCATTCCCTGGAGAAGGATATCATACTTGGTAAAGTGGAGGGTCAACGAAAAAGGGAAAGGTCCTCAACGAGATGGTTTGCCACAGTGGCTGCAACGATGGGGTCAGGTATAGCAAGGATTGTGGGGCTGGCACAGGACTGGGCAGTATTTCGTTCTGCTGTATATGAGGTCACTATGAGTCGAAGACGACTCAGTGACACCTACCAACAACATATGAGGAGACAGTATGAGCTGTAAAAAGAAGACTAAATGAGGAGACTCTTTTAATGACCAGGAAACATCTCTAAGCTGTCATGTGAAGGGAGAAAAAAACAAGTGCAGAACACTGAATTTTTATGGCACCATGTGTCTAAGAAAGAGATAAACATGAAGGTGTATGCCTGTTTGCTTGTATCTTCTGTTTGCTGTAGAAGATAACAAGAGGCTACTAGGTCATTACGTGTAGTTTGTGGCAGTGGGAAAGGGGCAGATGGGGTGGGGTTGGGAGAAAGAGTTCCAATGTAGGCTTTTTACTTGTGCAACCACGTGCATGTATTGCTTACACAGGAATAAAAATAATTCCATTTATTTTATGTCTTGAGGAATGTGTAATCCAGCCTCTGACTCCTTTTAATGACCTAGGAATATCTGTTCATTCACGCCCCTCCCTCCCCCACTCCCGGTTCTGAAGAATGATTGTGGTATGTGTAAACTCTGACCCTTTTGCAAAATCTTGAGAACCAAACTTTCAAGTAGGGAACAAATGCTCTTGGGATGCTGTTTGGAATTTCATTGACTTCACAGCTAACATTGCCAGGAATGCACACTGTTTTTGAGGTTCTCTTTCCATGAAACTCTCTCTTTCTTTAGACTTTTTGAAATGTTCTTCCTAAGTGTTGTGCACATCTTCTGTTACATGTATGCCTGATGGTCCCAAGCCCTCAGGTTCAACTACTCGGTCCCTCTGGGTAGCTGGCTGTGACCAAACAGTGACCACAACTTTGCCTGTTGTCAGCTCTACTATACATCTTGGAATTCTGATCATTCACATGAACTTATAGGACCATTGTCTGCCAACCCTATATATGATCTTGGATACACTCCCCATTTCATAGACATACCGAATCGTTTAGCTTGTCCACCTGTCTATCCATCCATATACCCATGT
>NW_006921945.1:410508-424394 GCF_000298275.1 Orycteropus afer afer | reverse complement strand
CTGCCAGACCACAGCTCCGTGTGTCTCCTTTTATGGCATTTTCACGCAAATTCTTTTGCTAGTTGGGGTTTAGTCCACTTTTGTATCCTTCCCTTCAGGGCTCAGGGGTCCAAGGTTATCTTCTGTGTCTATGTTAATTGGTTTCCCTTTTCTTTGTGGAAGAGGGTCTGTGCAGTCCTTCTGCCTAGTCCGCCATCTTGCCGGAACTCCGGAAATTTTTTCTTTCAGGGTTTTATATATACCATCCCATTGTCTTCTTGTCTGCATGGTTTCTGCCAAGAAATTCAAACTTAGTGTTATTGGTTGCCCCTTGCAGGTAACTAGTTTATCAAGGTCACAAGATACAAGATCAATATGGAAGAGTCAATTGCTTTCCTATTTATTATGATGAATAATTCAAATTTGAAATTAAAAAATATTATTTATGATAGCATTTAGAGAAAAAAACAGTAAGTATAAATTTAAGAAAATATGTTTAACACCTATATGGAGAAAGCTAAAATTACTAATGAAAGAAATCAAAGAAGCTTTAAATAAAAAGAAGCTTTAAACATGGTATACCGTGTTCATGGATTGGGAGGCTTGATAATCAAGATGCTGATTCTTCCTCATTTGATCTTATAGGTTCAAAGTCCCAATGAAATCCAACAAGGTTTTATGTAGATATTGACAAAAATTTAGAAAATTTATATGGAAAAGCAAAGCTAATAAAATAGCCAAAACAATTCTAAAAATGAAGCACCAAGTCAGAGGACTCACATTGTCCAATGTCACAGCTTTCTATTAAGTATAAGATCAAGATAGTGTAATGTTGTAAAAATGATAGACACATAGATGAATGGAAGAGAATGCAGGGACCAAAAGTATACCTCAACAAGTATAGCCAACTCATTTTTCACAGAGTTGCAAAGGCAATTCAATAAGAGTTAGTCTTTTCCAAAAATAATAGTACCGGGACAATTGGATGCCCATATTCAATAAAATTAACCTCAATACATATCTGCATTTTACACAAAAAATTAACTAAAATGACCAAATGGCAAATGCATATCTCTAAAACTTCTAGGAGAAAATATGCATGACCTCTTGGGTGAGGCACTTTAAGGTACAACACCAAAAGAATGATCCATGAAAGAAAAAATAAAAACTGAACTTTTTAAATCTTGTAAACACTTGCTCTTCCAAAGATACTGCAAAGAGAATGAAGGGACAAAGCACAGACTGGTGGGGAATATTTGGAAATCATGTATGTGATTAAGGACTTGTATGAAGAATCTTTAAGAAAAATTATAAAGAAACCAAACACAACCCAGTAAAAAAATGGGCAGTAGATCTGAACAGACACATACCAAAGAAGACGTAAGGATGGTAAGTAAGCACATGAAAAGATGACCAACATCACTTGCCATTAGGGAATTGCACACTGAATCCACAATGAGATACAAAAACTGACAATCGAATGCTGGGGAGAATGTGGGGCAGCAGGAACCCTCATCCATTGCTGCTTGGAATAAACAAAATGTCACAATCACATTGGAAGGCAGTTGGGCAGTTTCTTATAAAGGTAAACACAGGCTTAGCACACAACCCAGCAGTTATGTTCCTAAGGTATGTACCCAAGTGAACTAAAACTTTACATCCACACAAAAACCTGCATGTGGACTTTTACAGTTCCATCCAATGATGGAAAGAACCAAGTTACTCTTCCACAGGCGAATGGGTAAACCAATTGTGGTACATCCATACAATGTAGATACTATTCAGTGACAAAAAGTAACAAGCTTCAATGGAATCCAGATTTTCTGGAGTCACTGAGGCTGAATGAGCCTCCAAAACTATTGCCCTGAGGTAATCTTTACTTTAAACCTTAAACCAAAACTATCCTCTGAAGTCCTCTTTGAATCAAGAAATACTTTTACTTAATTGGCTTTGACAATTATGCTCTTTTAAAGAATTATCCATGTGAGACGAAACTGACACGACAAAACAAAAGTTTGGATGGGAAGTTTAGAGGGCAGTGAGTTTAAGATAATGGTGGTGGGATAATTTGGAAAAGGAGAGTGAGAATGGTAGCACAACTTGCAAAATATAACTGATACCACTGAATTATACACGTAGAAATCATTCAAATGGTGTATCTTTGTCTGTCAATACTTTCACCAAAAAAAGTAACAAGCTAATAATTCATATAACAACATAGATGAATCCTAAATGCATTCCACTAAGTGAAAGAAGCCACATACAGACACATCTACTCTATTTTTCCTAAGGATATTAATTTTAGTTCTTTTTGTTAGTTTTCCTTGCTCCTTCAATGATCTCTGTTATACCTGAAATTTCTTCATTCTATTTGTTTGATTTTTCTCATGGTGAATATTTTTCTCAAATCTGATCCCTACCTGTTGTGTGCTCTTTGTTTATTTTTCTCCCTCGTTGTTTAAGGTTATAACCTTGCTGCTTTAGTCCTTGGATCTAGAGCTTACCTAGTTCAATGGTTTTTGTGAAGCCCTGTCTCCTCCATGTGTTGGGGGACAGAGAGGAATGTGGGTGGGGTGAACAACCATTTTGGTTTCCCCTGGACAGAAAGGGTTCCCACCTGTAGGACAGTCCTGGGCAAAGTGGGATGAATTGGTCCCCCTAACAGCAGACCAGGCATTTCACTGACAATACAGAAAATATGAGGGCACTTGGTCTAATTGCCCTGTATGCAGACTCTTAGCCAACGTGCGCATTTTAAGCCAAGTTCACCTCACTTTCAATGGCCCTCCACTTGCCAAGTCTTTTAGTGGTTTTGTTGGGTGAAATGCATCATTTTGGCATTCCCTTTTGTGGGCACTTAGTTTGCATTTCACACACTCTTTTATTATTTTTAAGGTGAGAAATGATAGAGTTTTATTGAGGATTTGTTACAGCCAAAGCTGGGATACACTTGCAAAATACCAAGTTACCACACTCTTGTTGTCTGGGAAATATTCTTCCCTCTGCTTTCCGTTAAACAAAAATTAATTGCAACATATCATCCATTGTATCTCTCTTCCATTTTCTCCATCCTAATTAATCATTCTATTTTCTCCTTGTAGTGTCCTTAGGGAGGGAGTAGAAATGAGTGGTCAGTGGATAATTTGAAATAGTAAGTCAAGAGGCTGCATTCTTCTTCCCCTTGGTACTTAAGTACCCTGGAGAAAGGCCAGCTGTCCGTGTTCAGCAATCTTGAGCTGCCTTAATGCTTGATTTCTGTCTTCTGGCCCCTGACTTATTTGGGCAGATAGAAATAATTAGGACCCTCAGGGGAGTGAATGTGGTCCAGGGTGTACCAGAGGGAGACAGTGGACTAGATGTGTGTGTATGTGTGCTGGGAAGAGGATATAAGGAATGAGGTGCTGGCTGATTTAGGAGAGGTGCCTGCTCTGAGATGCTCTGGTGCTTAATCTCTCTCTGGACTCATGGGAGAGGGTGTGTGCGTGAATATCTCTGGTCACAGTTGCTGTTGTTGTTGGGTGCTGTTGAGTTGACTCTGACTCATAGTGACCCTGTGTTCAACAGAGTGAAACACTCCCTGGTCGTGCACCATCCTCACGATCCTTGCTATACTTGAGCCCATTGTTGCAGCCACTGTCTCAATCCATCTTGTTGAGGGTCGTCTCCTTTCTCTCGGAGCCTCTACTTTACCAACCATAATAACCTTCTCCAGGGAATGGTCCCTTCTGACCACATGACCAAAATAGGTGAGATGGAGTCTGGCCATTCTCGCTTCCAAGGAACATTGTGGTTGCACTTCTCCCAGGACAGATTTGTTCATTCTTCTGGCAGAACATGGTATTTTCCATGGTCCCAGAGCCTTGGATCATATCCTGTTTCTTTGGCCTAGACTGAGCTTAGATAAAGGGCCAGGGTTAGGAAAGTAGAAAAGTACGATACAAGTAGGCTGTAAACAGCAGAAGGCACCTGGTTAGGTGACTTTGGAAGTCAATGCTGTTGATACTCTAAGCCCAGAGGAGGCATCCCTCACAAATGGGAGCATGGATCTCTACAGTGCTGGTACCCACTGGTCTAAGGCTGCTCAAGGTGGGTGGGGTGGTGGGAGGGGGGACATGTATGTGTGTATGTATGTGTGTGTACATGTGTGTGCCTGTAGGAGGATATCTCAGAAACCACCTATGGACATGCATCGCTAGTTAAGACAGAACTTCTTTCTCCTGAATTAAAATTCTTCTACACATGCATGAGACGGTAGGTGGAGATTTGTCTGTTTGTGAGCATCTATGAATCAGGTTAGGCATTTGTCTCTACCTGAAAACCGTTTCTGCAGTGACTCTGTGGTGGCTGTTATGTGTCTGCTTGGCTGGGTTATGATTCTCAGTGGTTTGGCAGACATTGGACTGATGCCTCTTCCACAATGTGATATAATGTAATTGTCCTCCATTTTCACATATGATGTGAGCCGCCAATCAGTTGAAAGCCATCAGTTTCCTTTGAGGTGTGGTTTCCATCCAATATATATCGATGTCCTGGCAAAGCTCCTGTCTCTCCATCCTGCATAGCACTTGGTATCCTCTGACCTCCAGATAATGGGATGTGAGCTGCTGTCTGACCTTCAGATTTTGAGATCTGACAGCTCCTGCAGCCCCGTGAGCCACCAGCCTGGTATCTGACATACTGTTTTAGTTTCTTCAGCCCCTGAAACCAAGTGGATCAGGAGAAGCCTCTAGTCTGACTCCTGACCCACAGGTGTGGGACTTGTCAGCCTCCACAACTGTAGGAACCATTTCCATGAGCTAAAGCTCCCTGTATAGTTACATATCCCGAATGCTTCTTAGAGGCGAGGATGGTGAGATTTTACCTCTTGTACTTTGGTCGTGTTGTCAGGAGGGATGTCCCTGGAGAAGGATATCCTGCTTGGTAGAGTGTCAGCTAAAAAGGGGAAGACCCTCAGCCCTCAGATGGACTGACACAGTGGCTGCAACAATGGGCTCAACTATAGCAAGATTGTGAGGATGGATCAGGACAAGACAGGGATTCCTTCTGTTGTGCCCAGGGTCACTGGGAGTTGGAATTGACTCAGCGGCACCTAACAACAGCAACATATTTACATATATCCACTTCACTGGTTTTGCGTCTCTGGAGAAGTCAACCTAAGACAGATTCACCAGGGACTAATTATTTCTTCACTTTGAAAACTTTGGAAGGAGTTAGAGCAATTATCTCCTTAGTACACAACTTCACTCAACTTTTGCTAATACATCAGAGCCCAAAAACACCCAGGCTTTTCTCGTCCATTTTTTTTTCCCAAAAAAGTAATGTGTTACTGAGTTTTTTGTTTACACAGCATGTTGGATTCCATTTGACAATTCCGTCACCAGTTGTCCAGTGGTATTGATTACATTTATCAGAGTGTCAGCATTGTCTTTAACTGTGTTTGTTCTCTTTCCAGTCCTCTAGTTTTCTGTTCCTTACATTCTCATCTTTGCTTTTGAGAACTGTAGACCTTTGGGTATCATACTGGTGGTTTCTAAGTGGGGTATTGATCTACATGTTACATGTAGAGTCTCCATGTTCCTCATTGTGGTGGTTACGTTTGTGCGTCAACTTGGCTGGGCCTGGTTGACTGTCTGGGTAGCTGGACGTAGTATTCCCCGTGATGAAAGTGGTAATCAGCTCCATGGTGGAATCTATTGTGAGCAGCTGAGTAGCTGCTTTGGGTACGTGGCCTGCTTCCCATATATAAGAAGCAACTTTGGGAATGGTCTCTAGCTTATGACACATTTGAACCCTGCATGTAGCCGTGTTGTTGTTCAGCAGCCTGTCATGCTCTGCTGACCTTGGGACTTTCAGCGGACTTGAATTAATGGCCTGCTGTGTGGTTTGGTAACATCAGGACTGTGCTTTTTCACTTGTTGAACTTGGGTTTGTCAGCCTCAGTAGCTAGCAGCTACCTGAGTGAAGAGATGCCTCTAGCTTCAGTGGGCCGGCAGCAAGAGGCAGAGCTGAAGCCTAAGGTAAAGGGGCTTTCACACAGCCCCTAGAGCCTGGCATTTGAAACTCAGACTTCTAGCCTCCTGAACTATAAGAGAATAAACTCTTTTTTGACAAGGCCATCCCATTTGTGGTATATTCCTGTCAGAGTGGCATTGGGTAACCAGAACACTCATTTTCTGAATTTATCTGTAAATCTGATTAGTAACTGGAAGAAACAGGTGTTATCTATGTGCTCCTCGTACTGAAAAGACCCTTCACGTCAAACAAGCACATCTGCTGAATAAGAACATTCCCCTGCCAACGATCTCATGACCACACATGAGAAAATAAGCATTGCTGCCATAATATTTTTGTGTTAATGAGGTGATTGTGACTTTCTCCAGTTTCTTTCTCTAAGCTACTTAATATGGGTGCACATCTTCCTGCTTTTGTTCACTTCTATTCTGAGGTTTTCCCCGACTTTTATATTTGTGTTATTGTTGTTGTTGTTATGTTCTGTCGAGTCGGACTCGACTCATAGTGACCCCTCCTTGGGTTTCCGAGGCAGTATCACTACGGAAGTAGATTGCCTCATCTTCCTTCTGAGGAGTGGCTGGTGGGTTTGAACCGCCAGCCTTCTAATTAGCAGTCAAGTGCCTTAGGCACTACGCTACCAGAGATGTTTTTAAATTGTGATGAAATCTCATGCTGGAGATTTATTTTATAGTCTCCCACTGCTTTTTGACTATTGTTTTTGGGATTAGTTTCATCTGCTGAAATTTTTCATTCTACATTCTCTTTTTATTCTCATAGAAGCTATACATGGACCTTGACTATTATCTTCTGTTTCTGTTTGAAATGTTTCAGGAGGTGTCCTTTCTTGATGAATCTCTGTTCCAGAAGAAAGAGCTGTCTGTGCATAGGGGTTTTGTTACCTAGTTGGTTTACAGAATTTCTTACTATAGCCAGTCCCTGACTTGTGACAGGGTTCCATTCTGACAACTCTACCCAAAGTCAGTTCTGATGTAAGTTGAATACCTAATTTTTTCCCTTTAGAAAGTTTTGTTATTACTGGTTTTCATTATCAGCATCTTTATAAATCTGGCAGTGGTTTGAATAGTAAACCACAACATTGAACATCTACAAGGGAATGTCTGAGAATGATGACATCAGCAGATTACACGCTGCAACATGGTACTAGCCATAAGATGTGCAAACAAACAAAACACTAAAGCATCATAAATGCCATTTGTCATAACTTGAATAAGTCATAAGTGAAAGACCCCCTGTACCAAGAAACATTGTAAACCAACCAGGCAGCCAGACTTCCTATGCACAAGTAGCCCTTCTTTCTGGATCCGTCCTACAGTTCTTGTGCATAATTTCTCTCAGCAGAAAAACAGTGTAGATTCTTCAATATATGGTGCCTTTTTGGGAGTGGGAAGGGGTTGCTGTTTTTTCTGATGCGTGTACGGTTTTGCAAGACTCTTAAATTTCAGCACTTGCTTCCCTTTCATCTTCAGGCCTCCAAGAGTCACCCACTGTGTTCTGTTTGTTTGTACATCGTATGGTTAATACTATGCTGCAGCGTGTCATCTGCTGATGTTATCATTCCAGACACTCACTTGCAGATGTTCAGTGTTATGATTTGCTGTTCAATTTGCCATTCCAAATTGTCTTCCTCTTCACCAGCAGTGTGTGTGCCCAGACTGACGCCTCAGGCCTGCATGTGTTCAGTCTCCTTCTCCCCTCCCCTGGTCAGGGCTTGGACCCAGCCGCCTCAGACCTGTTCTCTGGCATCCCATCCACCACTGGCCTTCACTCCTGGTGACGATTTGCTTCATTCAGCCTTTTCTTGACTGGTGCTGCATACGTACCTCAGACCCCGGCCACTCCCAGCATTCGTGGGCTCCAAGCCAGCTCCGCCACCTGGGCTGTTTGTTTTTCTATAGCCTTAACCTTGAATTTTGTTGTTCTCCCAGGTTACACTATGGGCAAGGGTTTTGGGGGATATATCTGCTCCACCTCTTGCTGTATGTGAATTTTGAAACATGCCAGTAAGAGACTCCTGCTTGAATTCTGTGTAGGTGGCACCATATTTTCTCTTTATGTTCTGTAAAGAATCTTCATGGCATTTTGACAATGTATGCTATGTCTTACTCATTTTACAGGGCAAAATGGAGTCAGAATGGTAAAGAACTTACCAGAGTCATACAATAGTGCTCCTACAGTTGAAACCCTCATTTGCCTATCTCCACAATCTAGGTATATTCTCTCTTGCTTTCTTTTTTTTTTAATTGTGATTTGAGTGAAGATTTACAGAGCAAATTCACTTTCCATACAGCAGTTCACGTACACTTTGTCTCATGACATTGACCACAGTTTAACACAATGCAACAGCTCCCCTCCCGCTTCCTCCCCATAGTTACCTCTTCCCAGTGTCCATCCCTCCATATACTCCTGTCCCCTTGAGCAGTCTCCCTGTGCATAAGCAGTCCTTCTTTCTCCCATGATTGTTCTCTCCAAGGAATGTATCTACCTGAGGTACATGTTCAACTCATATGCCTGTACTTTGTTTGGCTGGAAACCACAGGTGTGGGTTCAAAGACCTGAAGGGCAGCTAGGGGCCATAGTCTCAGTCGTTCCACCAGGCTCTATCAGACCAGCAAACCTGGTCCCCCCCACTTTTTGTTTTCTCCAAATGATTTTGAGTTTTGTTCCGTGTTGTTCTCCCTCTCTATCAAGGATCTCCTACATAGATTCTCTTCCAAGTGGATGACAGTGGTAGCCAGGCGCCATCTAGTTCTTCTGGTCTCATAGTCATATAGGCTGCAGATCGGATGGTGTACCAGTCGCTAGGACTAATTGTTTCCATGAATTTTGGTTTTCCTCTTTCTTCTTTGCTCTGGATGAGGAGAGACCCATCATTGCATCTAGATGGCAGCTTGCTAGCTTTTAAGTTCCCAGTCGCTACTCGCCAAAGTAGGAGGTGGAACAAAATTGTGTATAGTATGTTATGCCAATTGAGCTTGATGTCCCCTGTGACTATGGTCCCAAGCCCACATGTTCAACTACTTGGTCCCTCTGGGTAGCTGGCTGTGACCAAGCAGTGACCACAACCTTGCCCCTTGCCAGCTCTACTATACACCTGGGAATTCTGATCATTCACATAAACTTATAGGACCATTGTCTGCCAACCCTGTACATGTTCTTGGATACACTCCCCATTTCATAGATATTCCTAACAGTTCAGCCTGTCCACCTATCTATCCGTCCATATACCGATGTTTGCCTTCACTGACAATGCAGTAGTATATGTGCAAAAGGGTTCATCTTTGTTGTCTGTACCTCCCATACACCTCTCCATATCTTTCTCATCCTCAATGCTTCCATATTGGTCACTCATATTTGGTACATTGTCCTACTCTTCACCCAAATCAATACTTATCTCTGTCTATCTAACAGCATTCCCTCCTCTCCCCTCCTACCCCTGGTAACCAACAAAGAAAAATTCCTTCTATAGATAAACATTTCCTTGACTTTTATAATAATGGACTAATACAATATTTGTCCTTTTGTGATTGACTTATTTCACTCAGCATAATGTCTTCCAAATTCATCCATGTTATGCGGTGTTTTGCAGATTCTACATTATTTTTTAGCATTGCATAGTATTCCATTGTGTATATATACCATAGTTTGGTTATCCATTCCTCAGTTGATGGACATGCATATTCTTTTTTTACAACTATTTTTTAAAAATTGATTTCAAATTTATGTCTGATTTGGATGTGTACAAGTCAGAGCATTTAGTATATTCACAGTGTTGGGCAAGAACCACTGTCATCAAGTTCCAAACTACTTTCATCACCCAAAGAAAACCTTGCACCTATGGATAGTCAGCCCTCATTGCATTCTTTCCCCACGTCTGATTACCACCAACCCACTTTCTGTCTCTGTTTCCATATTGTGAATATTTCATATTAATGTTATCATTCATTATATGATTTTTTTTTGTGGACCTGGATTTTTCACTTATCATAATGGTTTCAAGTTTCATTTGTGTGGTAGCATGTATGAGTACTTCGTTTTTATGGCTGAATAATATTCCATTGTATGGATATATCACTCTTTGTTTACTATTTATCAATTGATGAGCACAGGTTGTTTCTCCCTTCTGACTATTGTGAATGGTACAGCAAAGAACTTTTGTGTACAGGTCTTTGAGTCCTTGTTTTCACTTCTCTGGGGTCTATTCCTAGGCGTGGAATTCATGGTAATTTTGTGTTTCAAGGATCCTTCAAATGATTTCCTACTGTGGCTACACTGATTTCTCCACATACTCATCAATAGTGGATATTCACCATATTGCCACTGTTTTGTGAGATAGTCTAGTGGATGTGAAGTGGAATCTTATTGAGGTTTTGTTTGCATTTCCCTAGGACAAAGGATGGCAAGCATCTTTTCATGTGCTTCTCAGCCATTTGTGTATCTTCTTTGGGGAAATGTGTATTCAGTTTCTTTGCCCATTTTCAAGTTGGGATGTTCATCTTTTTGTTGCTGAGTTTTAGGTCTTGTTTGTAAATTCTGGAGAGTGGACACTTATTAGACACCTGATTTGAAATGTTTTCCATTTTAGGTTGGATTTTCACTTTCTTCCATGTTCTTTGATATACAATAGTTTTAAATCTGCTAAAGTCCAGTTTATCTGTTTTTTCCTTTGTTGCTTGTGCTTTTAGTTTCAGATGTAAAAGAATCTATTGCCTGATCTAAGCTATATCCACCATTCATCTGTCAGTTTGTCATGCTGTGGTGGCTTGTGTGTTACTGTGAGGCTAGAGGCTTTCTCACTGGTATTTTGAATACCAGCAGGGTCACCCAGGGTGGACAGGTTTCAGCAGATCTTCCAGACTAAGGCAGACTTGGAAGAAGGAAAGGGCCAGCCACTTCTCAAAGAATTGGCCAGTGAAAACCTTATGAATCACAGTGAAACACGGTCTGATGTGACTGGAAAACTTTAGGAATATCCCTGAAACATTGTCTGAGATAGTGCCAGAAGGTGAACCCTTCAGGTGGAAGACACTCCAAATATGACGGAAGAAGAGCTGCCTCCTCCGAGTAGAGTCGACCGTAATGTTATGGATGGAGTAAGGCTTTCAGGACCTCCATTTGCTGATGTGGCATGACTCAAAATGAGAAGGAACATCTGCAAATATCCACTAATAATCAGAACACAGAATGTACAAAGTATGAAAGCAGGAAAATTGGAAGTGGTCAAAAATGAAATGGGATACATAAAGATCAATATTTGAGCATTAGTGAGCTAAAATGGACTGGGTGTTGGCCATTTTGAATCAGACAGTCATATGATCTACTATACCAGGAATGACCAACTGAAGAGGAATGACATGGACTCATCATCACAAAGAATGTTTCAGGATCTATCCTGAAGTACAATGCTGTCAGCGATAAGATAATATCCATATGCCTACAAGGAAGACCAGTTAATCCTACTATTATTCAAATTTATACACCAACCATCAAAGCTGAAGATCAGGAAATTGAAGATTTTTTACCAACTTCTGCAGTCTGAAATGGACTGAACATGCAATCAAGATGTGTTAATTATTACTGATGATTGGAATGCAAAAGTTGAAAACAAAGTTGGAAGCTGGAAAATATGGCCTTGGTTATAGAAATAATGTTGGAGATTGCCTGATAGAATTTTGCAAGACCTATGACTTATTAATTGCAAATGCCTTTTTTCACCAACATAAACAGTGGCTATACATTGGACTTTGCCAGATGGAGTACACAGAAATCAGATTGGCTAGATCTGTAGGAAAGGGTGATGGAGAAGCTCAATATCTTCAGCCACAACAAGGCTAGGAGTTGACTATGGAATAGACCATCAACTGCTCATATGCAAGTATAAGTTGAAGCTTAAGAAAATTAAAACAAATCCACAAGAAGCAAAATATGACCTTGATTATATCCCTCCTGAATTTAGAGACCATTTAAAGAATAGATTTGATGGATTGAACACCAGTGACTGAAAACCAGAGGGACTGTGGGATAACATCAAGAATATCATCCATGAATAAAGCTAAAGGTCCTTAAAAAGACAAGAAAGGAAGAAAAGACCAAAATGAATGTCAGAAGAGACTCTGAAACTTGCCCCTTGAATGGAGAGTAGCTAAAGCAAGTGGTAGAAATGACAAGATAAAAGAGCTGAACAGAAGATTTCAAAGAGCTGCTTGAGAAGAGAAAGTCCATTATTATAATGAAATATGCAAAGACTTGGAGTTGGAAACCAAAAGAGAAGAACACACCTGGAATTTCTCAATCTGAAAAATCTGAAGAAAAAATTCAAGCCTCGAGTTGTAATATTGAAAGTTTTTATGTTAAAATATTGCATGATGCAGGAAACATCAAGATAAGATGGAAGGAATACACACAAAGAACTGTCCCGAAAAGGATTGGTCTATGTTCATCCATTTCAAGAGGTGGCATATGAACAAGAACCAATGGTATTGAAGGAAGAAGTTGAAACTGCGGTGAAGGAATTGGTGAAGAATAAGGGTTCAGGAATTGATGGAATACCTATTGAGATGTTTTAACAAATGGATGCTGTACTGCAGGCACTCACTCATCCATGCCAAGAAATTTGGAAGACAGTTACCTGGCCAACTGACTGAAAGAGATCCATATTTATACCCTTTCCAAAGAAAGGTGATCCCACAGATTGTGGAAATTATCAAAGAATATCATTAATATCACACACAAATAAAGTCTTGTTGAAGATAACTCAAAAACGATCACAGCAGTATATTGACAGGGAACTTCCACAAATGTGAGCTGCACTCAGAAGAGGACGTGGAACTAGAGATATCATTTCTGATGTCAGATGGGTCTTGGTTGAGAGCAGAGAATACCAGAAAGGTGTTTACTTGTGTTTTATTGACTATGCAAAAGCATTTGATTGCGTGGATCCTAACAAATTATGGATAACATTGAGAAGAATGGGAATTCTAGAACACTTAATTATGTTCATGAGGAACCTGCACATAGACCAGGAGGCTGTCATTTGAACAAAACAAGGGGATACTGAATAGTTTAAAATCAGGAAGGGAGTGCGTCAGGGTTGTATCCTTTCACCATACTTATTCACTCTGTCTACTGAGCAAATAAACCAAGAAGCTGGACTATGTGAAGAAGAGTGTGGCATCAGGATTGGAGGAAGACTAATTAATAACCTGCAATATGCAGATGACAGAAGTTTGCTTGCTGAAAGTGAAGGTGACTTGAAGCACTTACTGATGAAGATCAGACTACAGTCTACAGTATGGATTACACCTCAACAAAAAGAAAACAAAAATCCTCACAACTGCACCAATCAACAGCATCATGATATATGGAGAAAAGATCGAAGTTGTCAAAGATTTCCTATTACTTGGTTCTAAGATCAACACCAATGGGAGCAGCAGGAAAGAAATCAGATGATGTATTGCAGTGGGCAAATCTGCTACAAAAGACCTTTTTAAAGTGCTGAAGAGCAAAGATGTCTCTTTGAAGACTAAGGTAAAACTAATGCAAGCCATGGTTTTTTCAATCACCTCATATACATGTGAAAGCTGGACTGTGAATAAGGAAGACTGAAGAAGAGTTGATACTTTTCAGTTGTGGTTTTGGCAAAGAATATTGAAAGCACCAAGGATTGTCCGAAGAACTAACAGATCTGTCCTGGAAGAAGTGCAGCTGGAATGCTCCTTGGAGGTGACAATGGCCAGACTTCATCTCACTTCCTTTGTTCATGTTGTCAGAAGAGACCATTTAGGGTCAGCAAAAACAGGGAAGGCCCTCAACGAAATGGATTGACATAGTGGCTGCAGGGTTGGGCTCAGGAATAGCAGAGATCGTGAGGCTGGCTC
>NW_006921945.1:407409-408332 GCF_000298275.1 Orycteropus afer afer | reverse complement strand
TCACTCTTGTGTTTACCTATGTAACTACCTTTACCAGTGTTCTGTATTTCTTCATAGAGATAGGACTTTGAGCTCATGTCTGGTGTTTCTTTTTTTTTTTTTTTAAACTGTGGCAATCATAACATAAAATTTGCCTTTAACCATCTTTAAGTGTACAATTAAGTGTCATTCATTATATTCACAATGTTGTGCAGTCATCACACTATTTATTTCCCAAAATTCTTCATCCTTCCAGACCGAAACTCAGTGCCCATTAAGCAATAAGTGTCTCTGTTTTCCCCTCCCCTCAGTCCCTGGTAACCATTAATTTGTGAATGAACAAACAAATGGGAATGATATAAAGTCCTACTTTAGAGTAGAATGCCAACCAAAAATTACAGAAGAATGGAGGTATTTAGCATATCACCCATGGATGCCAAAGCCAGTGAGTGAAAGTTGAATGGATAGGATATTTATACTTAAAAGTACATCCTCAAAAATTACTTATTAATTACATGGGAAAAAATAGGAGCTTTACAAGGGTAAATTCTGGCAGACACTACCCAAGCCAATATTGTAACCAACCGATTGATGTGCTTTTTAAACCCCCCCCCCAATTGTTCCCCCCTTCTTGGCTTTTGCCAATTTTGGTATTTTGAATCTAATTATAATGAAATTTCAGACAAACATGCAGTGAGGGACAGGCGACCAAAGAGCTATTCTATGCTCTTCAAAATATCGAGGTCCAGGAAGACAAAGAAAGACAGAAGAACTCTTTCTGGATCAAAAGACACTGAAGGGACATGGTGACTGAATGAATAGCAGGGTCCCGGGTTGATCCTAAACTTGGAGAGAAGTTTCCATAAGGATCTGAGAAAATGTTTTAAGGGAAATTATAAACATCATTTATCAATAAATGAATATGGTACATAACTTATATGACA
>NW_006921945.1:403108-404839 GCF_000298275.1 Orycteropus afer afer | reverse complement strand
AAAAGTGCAATATAATTTCAGGTATTGATGAGAGTCCATAAAGAAGAATAATGCAGCCTAGTCAAACTCCAAGGGGAGAGGGCATGTATTTGTTGTTTTAGGGAGGGCAATTGGGGAAGACCCGGGAGGAGTCAGTTGAGCAAAGACCCGAATGAGGTGGGGATAGAGCCCAGACATCCCACGGAGCTCAGTGGGATCCATTTTGGTGTCTGCTAACTCTTCCTTACTGCCAGGCCTCCAAAGAAAAGAGGCAGTCTCAGACCAGCTGATCTGCTCCGGGGGCCTTTGGAAGCTGATCTTTGGTACTGAGACTATGGCATGTGGGCTATGGGAGCAGAGTGCCCATTCTTAGGTCTTCAGCTCTGAGATCTGGAAAGGGAGAGGCTGTCAGGTCTACCCCACAGCCTCCTGTCTCTTGGTTCCGGTTGCCAACTGTGCAGGACACATGAGAGTGGGAATCAAGGCTAATACTTCTGGAGTCTTCTCCCCTCCTGTTAGCTGGTGACAAGGCAAATTGGGATCTCAGAGTTAGTGACTATGGACTGGGCATTGGCCAGGCTCTGCCTCCTTGGAAGGACATAGCATTGAGGGTGGAAGTAGGGCACAGCTTTCTTTCATAAGAACACAGAGGAATGAGGGATAATCTACCCCAGGGAGCCAGCTCCCCAGATCAAGGAAAGTCCTACTACTCTCAAAATAGCTCTTGACCTATGATAATGTGCTGGATAGACACTGCTTCCTAGGTCAAGACACCTGAAGTGAACTCTTTGACATGAAAGGAATACAAATTCTCACAGTTGGGGGAAAGAAAGGAAAGAAGTGACCTGGGTAAGGTTGGCAAGGAACATTTTCTTATAACTGTTGAGATGCAGGATTTTGCAGGACAAGGACATCACAGGAGAAAAGACAACTTAGGGCATTTGAGGTGGAAGTGGTGATGATATAAATGAGCGTGATGTAGTCTGGGAAGTGGACAGGTTGCCAGTCAACATGGAAGTGGAAGCAGGCTGTCCTGTGAGGAGCTCTTGCCGGTGGGAGCTTTTAAACCTATAGTTTGGGCTTACTTTCTCAGACTTCTGTCTTCTAAGGCATTTGACTGCTAACCAGAATGCTGATGGTTCAAAGCCACCAGCCACTCCTCAGAAGGAAGGTTGGGCAGTCTATGTCCTTAGACATACTGCCTCGGAAACCCAAGGAGGGGTTGCTATGAGTCGAATCAACTCAATGGCAGTGAGTTTGGTTTTGGTATAAAGAGAACAGGAGATCATATGTGGACCCTAGGAGCAGGAAGGGAATCTATCCTCAACCTGGAGACACCGTTAGTCCTCTGAGCTCAGACACAGTGCTCTCTCTCCTTTGCTTTTAGATTTCACAAGGAGCAAGAGCACAGACTCATGTTGGGGAACTACTCTAGCACCACTGAATTTTATCTCCTTGGCTTCCCCGGCCCCCAGGAACCACGCCATATCCTTTTTGCTACCTTCTTGTTCCTCTACTCAGTGACATTAGTGGGAAACTCGGTCATCATCGTGATTGTGTGTGTTGATAAGCGTCTGCAGTCCCCCATGTACTTCTTCCTTGGCCACCTGTCTCTCCTAGAGATTCTGATCACCACAATAGTTGTCCCTGTGATGCTCTGGGGGTTGCTGCTTCCTGGGATGCAGACCATATCGCTGACTGCCTGTGTTGCTCAGCTCTTCTTGTACCTCTCTTTGGGGACCACAGAGTTTT
>NW_006921945.1:391664-402408 GCF_000298275.1 Orycteropus afer afer | reverse complement strand
GGAAAGTACTGAGTCATCTTTGTGCTACCTCATAATCATGATTACCATAATAGTCTGTGGACAACAAAAGACTTTTAAGTTCTGCTAGCCATGGTTTTTAACATGGTTGATTGCTATACAAAAATTCATTTTATTTTTTTTAAGTTCTCTTTCTCTGTATCCATATGTGTGTATGTACGTATGTATTGTTGTTGTTGTTATGTGCCGTAGAGTCGAACCCGACTCATAGTGACCCCTCCTTGGGTTTCCGAGGTGGTGTCACTATGGAAGTAGGTTGCCCAGCTTTCCTTCCGAGGAGTAGCTTGGTGGGTTTGAACCACCAGCCTTCTGGTTAGCAGTCAAGTGCCTTAGGCACTATGCCACCAGAGCTCCTCTATGTATGTATATAATTTTATATTCTCCTCAGAAGGAAGATGGGACAATCTACATCCGTAGTGATACTGCCTCGGAAACCCAAGGAGGGGTCGCTATGAGTTGAGTCTGACTCAATGGCACATAAGAACAACAACATGCATTTTATATACACTTCTCTAGTTATTATCTGTCTCACAAATGTTGTGGTTAGTTGTCATTGAGTTGTCTTCTATTCATGTCAACCTTACACATAACAGAATGGATTGTTGCCTGGTCCTGCACCAACTTCCTGATCTTTGAGATATCGATCCATTTTTGCTGTTTTTGTGTCAATTCATCTCATTGAGGGTTTCCCTCATTTTTACCGACCCTGTACTTTACCAAACATGACATAAACTTCTCACAATGAAAGTTTTAAATATTAAATATAAGAACAATGTGTGATATTTAGAATTTGGAACAGAGGAAGCAAAGCATTTTGTAATTGCAGAATTGGGAGCCTACTGGATTCTAGGTCCATGGATCATCTTCCTATAACCTGTCTTGGGCTTTATGGGCTCTGGCTGTGTGTCCACCATGCATTCTCTGGCCTAGACCTCAAGCTTTGAAATCTTTTCTTGATTTCCTGTCCCAAAGTCCTGTCGTCTCAGTTCCTTCACGGGGTGAGAGGAAGGTCTTGGAGAGGGGGCCCACTTTCCCCTGCTACTGCCCACATGACCTTTCCAGCCCCAATGTGTGAGGGCTGTCTAGTGTCTGTGCTGGGAACTGATGGAACACGGGAGAGCTGGCTGTTGGGGTGCCAAGAGGGAGAGAAAATGACAGCCTCAGCCACTCTCTCTGCTTGTGCCACCGTCTCCAACCTGGAGCTGGTCCTGGCCACCTTCCCGCTCACTTCTTCTACCACCCCTCCTGCCCACTTTATTTCCTGATTCCTCTTCAGGTCTCTCCTTCTGTGGTTCCAGTTCCTAACTTCATTTCTGGGTTCCCCTTTGCCATTGGAAACCCTATGGAGCACAGTTTTCCACTGACACACATGGGTTCACCATGACTTGGAGTTGACTTGGCGACAACCATATGGTATCGATAGCTAGTGTGTTCAGGCATGAATCCAAGGCTGATCTGCGAACTTCTGAGGACAGTGGTCAGCAACTTCGGCCATGGGTTCAGTTGCTCACACAGAAAGAGAAAGGGTCACATGTGTGTGAGGCAGAGCAGTGGAAAGTAATTTTTTTTTTTTTGAGACATCTTCTCTTGACTTTGGCTGATATTTATTCCCGTGTTATATATGAGTAAAAACTTCTGAGGGATTAAGTGCCTTGTCTAAATTCAGATTCCAACATTATGCAGATTTTAACTTCAAATTCCCCATTTTTTAATTGTCACTGAGATACAGAGAGACAATCTTCTCCAATGCACACAGCATTTTTGTGAGGTACACACTGTGTTGTTGTTAGGTGCCGTAGAGTTCTGACTCCTAACAGCTCTGTGTGCAGCAGAACGAAACACTGCCCAGCCCTGCCCCATCCTCACCGTCCCTGCTGTGCCCGAGCCCATCCTTGCAGCCACTGTGTCAATCCGTCTTGTTGAGGCTCTTCCCCTTTTCAGCTGACCTGCTACTTTACCAGCATGATGTCATTTTCCAGGCACTGGTTCCGTCTAGCAACATGACCAAGGTTCATGAGACAAAGTCTGGCTTTTGTCATTTCTCAGGAGCGTTCCAGCTGTACTTCTTCCAGGACAGATTTGTTCATTCTTCTGGCAGTCCATGACATTTTCAGAATTCTCTAACGACACCACAATTCACATTACTGCTCTATTTATAGGTTAAAAAAAAAAAAAAAAAAAAAACCCAAGGCACAGAAGGGGTAAGGAATCTACAGACTCACAAAGTATATTAGGAGCAATGTTAGAACTCAGACCCAATGGTTTACTAACACTCCATGTTTTTTAAGAAACCACACCATTGCTGTCTAACAAAGGCCACATTGACCTGCTCTAAGGATCCAATAATCTCTGAGTAACACATTTAGGCTTTGTGTCCAAGGACCTCCTCATCTTAGGGGAATTTGGGCTGTCTGCTTGGGACACTGATGTCTGAAACATCTGCATTTCCTGACTACAAAAATGTGCAATTATTCTGTCTTGAAGCAGGAAATGTGGCAACTATAATTTTCCCTTCTTGAAGCAGGAGGATTGCAGTTCCTTCTCTGTTCTCTGAGTTCCAGGACTTGCCCATGGTTGGAATACTGTTTATTCTTCCCTCGACCACAGCTTTAGCCTCTCCTTCCTCAGCTGCAGTCCCTGCTCTTTGCCAACGTTCTCGGAGAACTTGCATCTCTACAGGGGACTCATATTCTAATTCCTGTGTCCACCGCCCCACCCCTGACCCATTTTATTTCTAGTAACTTCCTTCCAGCAAGTTTTACACCTGATGTATTATCCCATACTTTAAAATTGTGAGTGGCTGTGTTAGTGAATCCAAAACTATGAAACTTAGAGGTTAGAACAGAGTCTTGTGTTGCAACGAAATGGAGCAGCAATTTAGTGTGATATACATGTGATGATGTACTCAATCATTATTGGGTTATGTTGTGAATAGACATAAGTGGCAGGCAGCTTATGTAAGTGTCTGTAATTCCCATTGGTTCTATTCAGACTTCCATGGTGGTTTAATTCTCATGACTTCACATGCACAAGGCCTCTCATGTCTCCTTTCCAGGCACTGAAGAGGGAGTATCTGAGGCTGTGTTGTGGGCATGGAACAGCCAGTGCCTCAAGACTGTCTGCCTTTCTCTTGTGTGTCTTCCAGGATGGACAAAGACACTTCCTGTTACCTCCCTCACATGGCTCCCATTGTCCCAGATGTTCCCCTCCCTCTTCTACCCCTCCTTGCCTCACCCAGTTCTTCCAGCCCGGGTCAGTGGGAGATCAGCCAGTGCAAGGCTGGGGGCCCTCAGGTCAGGAGGCTGTCCCCGACAGCAGGTGCTTTCTAGAACTGACAGGAAGAAGGGTTGTGTCCCTTGGGGCCCAAGAGTCTCTCTCAAATTCTTAAAATATACTCAACACAACACGGTCGGGTCACCAAAACCTTCAGAGTGAAGGGAATCTCCTTATTCAAATTCTGGTTGCAAAGGAGCTACATATGGTGTTGAGGAGGTTCGGACCAGACCAAGAAAATACTTCAGCAGAAGTGTCTCTTCAGGGCTTTTCTGAAGAGCAGAGGGCCAGTTTTCTTGGTCACTTGGCTGCCTGGTCATCTTCTGAGGGATGTCTGAGCAGAGTCCTGCCCTGGACAGAGCCCTCCCCATCCTCATGGGCAATCCTCTGCCTCATCCAGGCTCTTCTTCAGGTGCCCTTCCCTAGGCCTGAGCTCACTTCAGACTGAGGAGGCCTCTGCCATCCCACCATGGGCCCATGTGGATGGGGGTCCCTTGGGAACAAGGGTAGGGTTGCAGAAGCTGAGTTTATCCTCTTCCACCCACACAATTCTCTAAATAACTTTGTACCTGATCAGTCTGCAGTTTCTCCCTGGCAGTGTGGTCATGTGTGCTGAAGATAAAGCAAACCCTAGCCATAGGCTGGGAACTCTAGTAGTGTAGTGCCTATGGCATTTGACTGCTACCCTGCTGAACAGTCAGAAATGCCAAGTCCTGTAGAAACATATTAGTCTCCACACAGCATGAATCATCACCATAAAACTGCCTTATCCTGAGTTGGCTACCACCCAGCTCCCAAAGCAGAGCCCAGAAGTCCTTCTGCCCCAAACAAGCAAGGACTTCTACCAGAGGGACAGATGGACAAAGGGGTCACTGACCAGATGACCTGTCTGGATTCACAGGCCCCAGGTAAGGCTCCCACAGGAAGGGATTTTGGGGACTGCCGGCTCAGAATTTGGAGTTTGCTCCTGGTGCATGCGTGTGAGTGTTGTTGTGGAGAGGTGCCTGGGCCCTGGTGTCCATTAGGGAGCTCTATCTGCAGTAGCCTGTGGATGACTGGTGTAGTGGTTTGATGCTATGTACTCCCTGGTCCGGTTGTACATGCGCTTTCTGCTGCCTCCTTCAGTGTATTTGGTGATCTCTTCAGTGACCAGGGGGATGGTGGTCACTGGGCATTCTTCTCACAGATCCAGCGGTAGTTGGTGTCACATGATGCAGCATCAAATGTCTTTGTTAGGCCTATGGTCACACAGTTGAAATTCTGATTGAAGTTGATCACACTAGTGAGAAAGAAGGTGTGGTTAAGGCCTTACAGTTTTCAGAGTAAGGGTGTCAGCGGGGTGTGAGGGAGGGGTGGGCGGCTGACCAGGTCTACATACTCATCCTCAGAACCAGCCTTCCTTTGCTACTCAGGTCCTCTGCCATCTTCAGCCGCCCTCTATAAGCCCCTTGGGGTTATGGATTTCAGTCTTGGATTAACTTGCTATCTCAGTTCTCTAGTTGCTGCTATAACAGAAATGCCACAAGTGTATGACTTTAGCAAACAGAAACTTATCCTCTCACAGTTTAGGAGTCTAGAAGTCTCAATGAAGGGTGTCAGCTCTAGAGAGAGGCTTTCTCTGTTGGCTCTGGAGAAAGATCCTTGTCTCCTTTAAACATCTGTGGGTGTGGAGTTCCTTGGAGAGCTCCATGTGCTTGGCCTCAATCTTCTACTGAGTCTAGGAGGTTCTCACTGCAGGGACTCTGGGCCCAAAGGATGTCCTCCATTCCTGGCTCTTCTTTCTTGGTAGTAGTTGGTCCCTCTGATCTCTGCTTGTTTGTTCAATCTCTTTATATCTCAAAAGAGATTGACTCAAGATACACTGTAACCCTGTAGATTGTATCCTGCTTCATTAACATAACTGCTTCTAATCCTGCTTCATTAACATCATAAACAAACTAAAAAACCAAACTCACTGAAAATTTACAACACATCACAAAAAGGAAGATAACCACCCAATATTGGGAATCAAGGCATAGCCAAGTAGACACATATCTTTTTGGATACAATCTGATCCATGACACCCTTGGGTTAGGTCAAGAACATGTCATGGGCATCCCTTTTTCTCCCAGAAACTAACTGTGTTCTAGATACGAAAGTGTGTGCTGAGTTTATAGCAGAAGAACAGAAAGGACAGGAAGGGATTCCTCCTCTTCTCCTAGTTACCAGCTGGCTTTAGATGTAACTTGGTGACAGAAGTGGGCCTTCTCCCACGTCTTCTCTGTCATTTGGTCTCTCACAGTTTTATGGGAAAGAGTGTGATTTCATGGAAAGGCCATGTCCTTTGGAGTCAAGTGGATGTCGGATCAAGTTACAGCTCTACCACCTCCCAGTTTGGAGATATTCAACTCATTTCTAAATTTCTCCAGTCCTCAATTCAATTATTTGTTAAATGGGGACTAATAAGAGGCTTTCTTCATCTTCTTTTTCTTTTAATAGCATTCTGATGAATACTGCAGGAAATAACATGTGTGAAGTGTTTCCTGTGATACCTGGCCTTCACGAGACATGGGTGGATTCTAAATTCCTTCCCTCTTTGACGATCCCAGTTCTGGACTGGAGAACTGACTTGCAGTCTGACTCAACATTCCCATATGTGCACTGAAACTGTTATGTTCTCCACAAACTGTGGGGTGATTCATAGGAGATAGCACTTAGGGGTTGGAGGTTCACAGCTTTAAGGCATAGACAAGTTCTTATACACTTTCTTTAGATAAAGAAACCACACCTGAGGAAATCTGTAGGAATATAATAATCAAATGTGGTTGACGGGTTAGAAGAGATTTATGAGATATATCAACCAAATACCATGTGGGTGGATTGTTTTGGATCCTGATTTGGACAAAATAGAGTTCATTATATGAATACTCTTCTTTCTGTTTATAAATGTTTGATATTTTCCATAATCAAAGGTTCACAAAAGTTATCTCTGGAAATAGATGGTGTTATTAATTGAATTCTGTCCCCCTAAAAGTTATGATGATGTCCTGACCCCTATAGCTGTGGATGTGATCCTGTTTGGAGATATTTTCTTTTCTTTTGTTATGTTATGTGATACCAGAGTAGGGTGGGTTCCAAACCCAATCCCTTCTGTGTGGTCTTACAAAAAGGGAAAACAGGCCCATATAAGGGAAGGCATCATGTGTAGATGGAGACAGATGAAATCTACAAGCCCAGGAATGCTAAGGGTTGCTGGTAGCTACAAGAGTTGTGAGAAGTAAAGAAGGACCTTCCCTTAGAACCAGTAATCTGAATTTGGATTTCTAGCCTTCTGAACTGTGAGAAAACACATAAAATCAAACTCACTGTTGGCGAGTCAGATGCAGCTCATAGCCACCCCTCCTTGGGTTTCCCAGGAGATATCACTGTGGGAGTAGATCACCCAATCTTCCTTCCGAGGAGTGGCTGGTGAGTTTGAACTGCCAACCTTCTGGTTCACAGTCAAATGCCTTAGGCACTATGCCACCAATATGTATCTGCTCTTTTTGTTTGTTTGTTATAGCAGTGCTAGCAAACTAAGACAGATGGGTTGCAGAAAAAGAGAGGCATAGAACAAAGAGCCATGTCCCTGCTTTGTGCTGCTCAGGATGAACTCACTGAACCCCAGGTCTGGTCTGTTGGGGAAAACTGAGGTCCCCAGAGAATGTGGGGTGTTCACATACTCGCCCTTGAAATTGGAGTTGTTGATCCATTGCCACCTTTTCTCCGCAGGCTTGTATGTTAAGCCTATGAAGTACTTCTCAGCACCAGTTATGTCTTGGAGAAACTTCTAGATATTGAAAACAAAACAAAAAGTTAGGTAGCAAGCCCTTCACAGCTGCCTCCCTTGTGCCAACAGGCCTGTGAATGCATCTGATTCTGGGAATCAGGAAGGCTGGTTGGGTGGGGTTGGCTGTCCCTCCCAGGCACAGTCAACCTCATAGAAGTGGTTCTCAGGCCCCAGAGGGCACCAGGGCCACCGGAAGTCTTGCTGAGATGCGTATTTCTGGGGTTCTGGTCCCATAGGTCTGGTAGAGGGACCAAGAACCTCTGGATCTGAGCAACTCCAGGGGCTGCTGCTGCCCTCTGCACATCACACCGAGATGAAGGAGAGGGGCTCTGTGCCATCTAAACAGGTTTTCAATACACCTTTTAAATCTTGCATGTCTGTCTACATAGGTTTGTTTGCATTGCCAGAAATTGTACCTTCTGAATGAGGGTGGATCGGGCAATAATAAATTGTGCCCAGGACCCTGAGTACTTATCAAGGGAAGAGAGTGGAGGATTTAAACCTGGAGTGCCAAAGCAGATACTCCAAGGAGGAGCAATTAAGTGTCCACTGGGTATTTGCTAAACTGACACTGGCCCAAGGCATCTTCATGAGTGTACTGATCACCACACCAGACATCTGGGAGTTCCCTGGCCTTCCCCTGTCCTCTTCACCTGCCTCCCATGATCAGTGGGTGTCCAAGTCTTATCCTCTTTATGCTCATGACTATTGCCTTAGTTTCTTCTTCCCCACAAGTCTCCTCCCTGAAATATCCCATTTTGTTGATTTTTAAAGCTAAATACTGAATATGTTCATTTAACAAACATTTTTTTTGAGTGTCTATTTTGTGCCAGGCATTGTGCTAGGCTGGGGCCATGGAAACAGGTCTGTTTCTACTCAAAGAAATTACAGTCTAACAGGGCTTGACAAATGATAGCCAGGGGGCCAAAGCCACACTGCAGCCTGTTTTTGTCATAAAGTTTCATTTACATATTGTCTATGACTGCCTTTGAGCTCAAATGTCAGAGTTGAGTATTACGGACAGAGACTGTAGATCGAGGCAAAGTCGACAGTATTTACTCTCTAGTCCTTTAAGAAAAAATTGTCTGGCTCATTGTCTGACATAAAGATTCTTACCCTTTGATTGTCTCTTGGAAGCCATGGATGGTTTCCAAGGGAATCTATGGGGTCCCTGAAATTTGATTCAAAACATTGAACTTATGTGATGTTTCTGGGAAGTGGGGCATGGCTTTCATCACAGTACTTAAAATATCAATGATGCCAACATGATTAAGAACCATGAGTGTAACAATAGACAGATGGTTAACCAACAAGGTGATAGATTACAGGCATGGTGGTAAGAAATGTCTGATATGGGCACAAAGAGGGAGCGATCACTTCTGCATGGATTTGGAGTTTTCTAGAAAGCCCATAGATGAGGTTTTATTTGAGCTGAATTTTCGGAGATAGAAGGAAGCCACCTGTGGAACGGCCTGGAGTGTTTGGAGAACAGTGAGGTATTCAGTGTGATAGATGCAGAGGTGGACTGGAGGTGTTTTGAGAGCTGAGGCTGGAGAGAAGCCAGAAGCTGTACTATGCAAAGTCTAGATGTCATGCTAGGAAAACTAGACATTAACCCAGTTTAATTTGGAAAATAGCACAAAGAGTTTGGAGCCTCAGAAATATTATTATGTTAGCTCTGTGGATGACAGGCAGGACAGGGGCAAAACTGAGGGGGAAGAGGAGAGCTAGAGGAATTCTAAAGCTCTCTGGTTGCAAGCTGACCAATGACTGTGCGAACAGAGAGAACAGGACTTTAGTAGCCAGCTTAGGAGGTCAGGGAGAAGGTGATGTCCCAGGAAATGCTGAGCTTCTGTCTTCAATGACATGATTACTGTATCTTTATGCAAAACCCCCTCTCGTATTAGTTTCTTATGACTGCTAAGTGTGTTACATGCATGTGCACATTACTTACATGTGCACATTATATATGAAAAATACAGAACTCACTAAGATTAAGAATACAAAAGGCAGGGTAGTTGGGGCAAAGCATAATTGACCTTGATTTTGAACCTGTTGTACTGATGCTTTTGAAAGATCAAGATGGACCTTGATGTACTGTGTGGTCTCCAGGAGAAGGCTGAGCTGTGGGGAGAGACTTGATTGTCGTGGGCAAACCTGTGGTGTGACGAGCTCCTCCTGGGGCAAGAAGGGAGTAACAGAGGTGCAGAAAGCCACAGATGGAACTGGGATGCACCAAAATGTAGGGGCAAGTACAAGGGGACATTCTCTGCCTGTCTGGTCGCCCCCCCTTCCTCTCCCTCTGCTCCTCCCATCTGCATCCTGGTCTTCTGCTTTAGGACACATTCCTGCCCACCCGGGTCCTTAGCCCTGGAGCTCTGTAGCATCTATCAGAATTCTTGTCCTGTGTGGACAAGAATTCAGTGAAGAAGACCCTCTACCAAGTTCTTCTATACCAGAGGACATTGAGAGAAGCAAGTCGCAGTGTATCTAGTACAGTAACTGTCACTCAGCAAAGGCTTAGGATTTGGAGGAGAGGTGACTGCAAGTAAGCTTGATGAAGAGTATGTATTTTGGAGTCAGGTTTGAACTCAGTTCCATGTTCTGTCATGTAATAGTTGTATGACCTTGATCAGATTATTTTCTGTGTCTTATTTCCTTGTATATAAACTGTGGCCAATAATACCTCCTTCTCAGAGTGATACGAGGAAAACTGGAGATAATGAATATAAAGCTCTGTGCATAAGGTTAGGTGTTTTTATTGCCATTATCATAAACTGTGATCCCAGATCTGTGGCTTCTTCATTTTCCCTATTGCTAATTGTGCTAATTCACACCTTCCTTCATTTACTAGGGAGAGTGGGCATTGGCATCTTACATCTATGGAGGGTTCTGTAGTTTTCAAACAATTTTTACCCACATTTGATTGCTGCATCATCCATGCACGTCTTGGACCACACACCTGTGACCAGCCCATGCTGTGCATGATGGGAAAGGCCATGGACTGCAGATTTCTGTAGCTTGGCTGGACCTGAGGAACACACCCCACTCTACCGAGAAGAGTCTTCACCCCAGGCTCAGAGTGAGGAGCTTCAGTTGTCCTTCCCCACGTCCCACTTCACCAGTCCCATAGTTCCAGTGCCTCTCCCCATGGCGGTTGGGGCAGGGTGGGCTGCCCTCCTGATCCCCCCCATACTCTCACCTGCTTCTCTGGGGTGTCAACTATTGCCAGAGTGGAGCCTTCTGCTTCACAAAAGCTCTTGCTTTCCTTCCAAGACAGTTCAGAAGTGGCCAAGAGGAAGCATCTCCCTTGATGCAGATCCCACCCTCTGGGGCAGACTGGAGACATCCAAGAAGAGAGAACATGACCAATTAGTGGTTAGGGTAAGACCCTGGAACTGAGTCATAAGGCAGTGAGATATTGGTTTCTTTATAACAATTGTTGTAGGTTGTTGAGTCCATTCCAACTCATGGTGACCCCATGTGACAGAGTAGAACTGCTCCATAGGGTTTCCTAGTCTGTCATCTTTATGGGAGCAGATGATCAAGTCTTTCTCCCATGGAACCATTGGGTGGGTTTGAACTGCCACCCTTTTGGTTAGCAGCTGAGTGCTTAAGTGTTGTACCACCTGAGCTCCTTTACAG
>NW_006921945.1:389494-390542 GCF_000298275.1 Orycteropus afer afer | reverse complement strand
CCATAGTGGCACCGCCTCAGAAACTCAAGGGGGGGGGGCGGGTCGCAATGAGTCGGATCCCATTCGTCAACAGTGAGTTTGGTTTTTTTGGTTTATAGGAATGGTGGCAGGCTGATCTTGGTCTCTTCTTTCATCTTCACACATCAGCTACAAGGTTTCAGGACCAGGGATTACAGACAGACAAAGGGACACATGAACATCCCAGAGACTTCTTAGAACAGAGAACCAATGTCGTGGAGCTGACTTGAACTCATGGTAAGTCAGTGTGTGTCACAGTAGAACTGTGCTCCATGGGGTCCTGGCTGAGGTTTTGGAAGTAGATCTCCAAGTCTTTCTTCTGAGGAGCCTTTGGGTGGACTTGAATGTCCAGCTTTTTGGTTGGCAGCCGAGCACATTAACCAGTTACACCACCACCCAGGGACTCCATGAGCAGCAAAGAGTCCGTCTATCTATTTAAGCACAAAGAGGGGAGGCCTCAGCCTTCCTGGGAACACTGTCTCTGACCAGGAGGCTGCAGCAGCTTCAGATGCTGGTCAAGCCCCTCCTCAGTGGCCCAGTTACCCATCCACTGTGATCGAAGACAACCTTAGGGTAACTAGACATCAATGAGTTACTTAACATTATATTAGTAAAACCTGCAAATTAACATTTGCTTTGTTCTTCAGTCCCCGGTTCAGAGACCCTTTGTAGTGGGTCCATGACCTGGTTCCCCTAAGAAATTCCTTGGGATTGTAACTGCTCGGAACCCAAGAAATGCTTCATGAGTAGTTCCTCCATATGGCTCACTCTACTTGGTGCTTCATTGAGATGAATAAGAAACAAACCTTCTTCTAAAGGATCCACAGTGATCAGTGTCTTAAGAAGAAGCAAGAGGGAGGCCACTGAGGGAAAGGGCTCTCGGGTGAAGGGGTGTTTAGCAGGAAGAGACGTTCTTAACTCTCTCTTTACTCGGTATCTTATGGTGTTACGCCTTGTAATTTAAAGATGGTGGCTGACACTCAGAGGGGGATCTGTGTAGGAGATCCTGGATAGAGTGGGAAAATAATGT
>NW_006921945.1:385891-388672 GCF_000298275.1 Orycteropus afer afer | reverse complement strand
CTCCACAGGAGAAAGGTGAGGCAGCCTGCTTCCATAAAGGTTACAGCTTTGGAATCCCTACTCTGTTCTATAGGGTCTCTACAAGTCAAAACTGACTCAGTGGCAATGGGGCAATCTTTATGGGAGCAGATCACCAGGTCTCCTGTCCTATGGAGTGGCTGCTGGGTTCCAACTGTGGACTTTCGTTTAGCAGCTGAGTGCTTAAGCATTGCACTGCCAGAGCTCTTTTCTATAAAACTGGCAGCCTAGAAACTCTGATGGAGCAGTTGTATTTTGTCACACGGGGTCACTATGAGTAAGAGTTGACTAGATGGCACCCACCAACATGGCTGGTCTAGCACAGTGCTTGGTACATAAAGGGCGCTTAATACATTTTGGCTTTCAGTGATTATACAAAATCGTCCCCATGCCCAGGAAAGAAACTGAGTCTTAGAAAGTTTACCCAATCTTGTCTTGGCTTCCACATCTATAAAAGGAAGGGAATGAATTAGAAGAAGTCTATGGACTCTTTGAGTGAAAAAAACAAAAACAAAACAAAACAAAAAAACCTTGGGAGAGGAGGCCTTGAGAACATTTCTAAGAATGGAGTAGAAATGCTGAGTTTTAAGATATGTAAGAACCAGAGGTGCTGTGGTGGTTCAGTGATTAGGTGCTAGGCTACTAAACAAAAGTTTGGCTGTTTGATCCCACCAGCCACTTGACGGCAGAAAGATGAGGCAGTCAGCTTCCATAAAGATTACAGCCTGGAAACCCCATGAGGTAGTTCTACTCTGTCCTCTAGGGGCGCTGTGAGTTGGAATTCACTTGACGGCAATGGGTTTTATAAGAACCAGAGGTGGAGAAGAGGCTAGAATCTTGCACTTTACCTGTTCCGTAGCTGTTTGTGGGGATGACACTGTTATTCCTTTTGCCAAAAATCTGTGGGACTGCAGAGAAAATCAGTAGTTGGTCAGTTTGAAGGTGGTTGCATGATGAACATGACAGCATATATCACCACAGGGGCTGGTGGCTTCTGTGACTCTTAGTGTGAGGTATTGGCCTCTGCGGCCCAGGTCAGTGGGGTACATCAGTGGGGTTTACTGTGTTTCTTGTGCAGATGTTGACTGACTCATAGTTCTCTCTTGCTCTCTGAAGAATCTGAAGGGATTGCACCTTCAGATTTGGCAATAAAGACTGCATCCTCACCCAAGTGCAGTTTCCTAACCACATCATTTCCTTTCTCTTTAATTTTTTCCACTGAGTCTACTTGCTGCAATTGCAGTGGAATGAAGCCTCTTTTTGTAAGCATTTGAAAGAATTAATTTCTATGTACACAGACAGAAATTTCTCTCTTGGTTAAATACCATTACCCTATAATTCAGCTATTACCACATTATTTGATCAAACTTGAACTGTATTTTCAAAATTTATCAGCAATAACTACCATTTCTGAGTACTTTGGGTAAGATTACTCAACCAATTCTCATGTAACAAAAGCTTTGTATAGGGTTCTAAGCATCAGACACTGGTAAGTTCTTTATCTCCAAAACAGAACAAAGAACCTGGCCCATTGTGTGTGCCAAGGAGTGGGAAGGGCATTGTCAACTGACCTCAAGTGGAAAGACTTGAGCAATCAACCTTTACACTCAACCTTGCCTCCTGAGAGGAGTCAAAGAATAGGATCACATGGGGCAGGGATCGGAAGTTGCTTGAATACTCACGATAGAGGAGGAAAAAGGTCATTCCAATGACTTTCAGGACCACCAAAATCAACCCCGAGATAATCATGTTCCAGTTCATGATGGCTAAGAAGAGGGGCTGCAGGGACCAGAGCACAGAGCTGTCAGAATCTGGGCATGTGGCTTCTTGTCATCTTCACGGGCTTGGAAGATAGGGACTCCATGAACAGGTACAAGGAGGAGATTCTGCACCTCCCCAGAGCACAGGTGGGATCTTGTGATGGTGGGGAATCTTTAAGCCCAGCATGCTGCCTTGCTTCACCCATTCCCCAGCTCTGGGCTTCAGCCTCATCCTCCTCTCTGGGCCCTAAACTTTTCGTGAATACACCACACACTGCCAGGAGAACAAACCAATCAGTTTAGGGAAATACAACCATCGTGCTCCTAGAAGCAAGGATGGAGAGACTTTGGTTTGCTTACTTTGGACACCCCATCAGGTCAGATAATTGCTAGAAAAGGCATCATGGTTGGTAAAGCAAAGGGTTGGCAAAAATGAAGGAAGCCATCAATGAGATGGATTGACCGTTAACCTCAACAACCAATGGTTATGAATATGGCACAAGACTGGGCAGTATTTGGTTTTGTTGTTCTTAGGGTTGCCACGTGTTGGAGTTGACTCAATGACAATGAACAACAACAATAACAACAACAACAGCAACACCAAACAAACAAACTCTTCTAATGAAATAAACCCTCTTTCAGGCGTTGAGAACAATCAGCTTTGAAGTAGGCTGTGCTCTGTGGACCCTGATTTGTGGTCTTGGCCATACTGCCTTCAGCCATTGAGGTGTCTGACAGCCAGGACAGGCATCTCAGAGGGTCTTGGTATTGGCAAAGAGCCTAACCTCTGTGCAGCTAGACAGACAGACTCACCTGCTCTCCCCTGGAGGATGAGCTGGCAGGCAGATGGTGTGGTGGGCAGAGACCCTTTCTCTTGGGAAGATGCCCTTCTGCCCGGGTTGTGTCCTGCCTCCTCAATCTCTCTCTCTGAGCAGTAATCCTGGACAAGCACCACTTCCTGTTCTGCGTTCTTGAAATGGGAGCAGGCGGGGTAAGGACAGGA
>NW_006921945.1:349409-359994 GCF_000298275.1 Orycteropus afer afer | reverse complement strand
ATAGTGATACTGCCTCAGAAACCCAAGGAGGGGTCGCTATGAGTCGGGTCCGACTCAACAGCAGTGTGTTTGTTCTTGGTTCTTTGGGTCACTCATGCTTAAAGAATGCCAACCACTGAAGCAAGAGTTCCATAATTCCAACTAAAGCCATTTGCCCCCCTGGTGGCAGTGTTCTGCTAAAGGTGCTGAGGAAAGGTGCCTCATTCCTGGAGGGTCCAGACGAAAGTAGTTTGCTCCATTGTACAAGCAGAGGTATGTAACCACAGAGTCATAACATTTTAGATCAAGATTATAGCATTTCATATCAAGGATCAAAAAGATCATTGAAATAAGTCATATCCCACAGTAATCTTTCAATAATCAAGGCTCTTTGATAGAGGCATAGCACAGCCTTCATGGATAGGCAGTCCCTGTAGACAGTTGACTTATGGTCATGAGTGTTAAGGGTTATGTAAACAATCCCTTTTATGGGTAGTTTTTAGTGAATGACTCAATTAAAAAAAAAAAAAAAACCAAAATATCCTACTCATAGTGACCCCTCCTTGGCTTTCCGAGGCATTATATCTATGGAAGTAGATTGCCCAATCTTCCTTCCAAGAGTGAATGACTGTTTTCTAAAATCTGGTTCATACAGAAAGCAACGAAGAACTTAATTAATAACAGTGCTGGTGGTACAGTACCTAAGGCATTTGACTGTTAACTGGAAGGTTGGCAGTTCAAACCCACCAGCTGTTTCATGGAAGATTTACAGCCTTGGAAACCCAATGGGGGTCTCTATGAGTCAGAATTGACTTGATGGCAGTAAGGTTTCTTTTTTTTGGAATGAGAGCAGCATGCTATACAAAAAACTCCACTTCATCAGATGTAATCCCAAACTGCTGTCACTTGAACTCTACAAATAAACAAATGTTAAAAATCCCACAAAATATATAAACTTGTGTTTGGAGTTTTGCTGCCATTTAGTTTTGGACATTGAAATTAAATACTTGGAGCTTTTGCTTAAGGACTTGTAATGCCTAGAGAGATGGATGTGGTCAACAGTGTTTATTAAGAGCAAATCATTCCAGATATTGTGATGGGAACAGGAGACACATGGGTAAATACGGGGGCAGAAGAGGAACTAAAAGCATGTGGTGGAGGAGTGTTGCCCTCCGACGGAAGAAGGAAGTTGGTCAGAGAAGGCTTTGTGGAGGACGTGAAGTTGAGGTTGAGCCCCCAGGATGAGTAAGACTCCCTGTTATAGAACAAATAGAGTCATCATAGTAGGAAGTGACAGTCACCCTAAAATTTAGTGAAAAGATGAGCAATCATCTAATATAACAGAGCTCAAACAAATACCAGATGCAATGAGTGACTTTAGTGACAGCCCATTCTACAGATGAGATGATGTTATAGCCAGAAGACTTAAATTTTGTTGTTGATTTTGTTTTGTTTCTGATTTGTGACTTTAGAGACCCCATGTGTTATAGAGTGGAACTACCCCAAGAGGTTTTCTTGGCTGTAATCTTTGTGGAAGCAGATCACAGGGCATGTTTCTTCTGTGGTGCCTCTGAGTGGGTTCAAACAACCAACTTTGGTTATCAGCCAAGTGCAAAGTGTTTGCCACCCAGGGACCTTGGAAGACTGAAATTTTGATAAGTAAGTTGTAGTTAGTCTAAAATTCTGAACTTTGATATCAATCATACTTTGGGATTACAATTCATAAAAAGATACAGAGACATATAACTGTGTTTGTACATAGATATGTCTCTATATAATCATGATAGATAGCTGACAGATAGATAGAGGATAGATGATAGATGGAGGGATAGATGGTGGATGAACAGATGACAGATGATAGATGGAGGGATGTATAGATGGATAAATAGATGATAGGAAGGTAGATATATGATAGACAGGTAGAGCCTGGGTAGGTAGATAGAGAGACAAGAGGTGATAGATAGGCAGATAATAGGTAGGTAGGTAGATGATAGACACAAACCAAACCAAACTCACAGTAGTCGAGTTGATTCCAACTCATGGCGACCCCTCCTTGGATTTTAGAGGTGGTATCTCTATAGAAGTAGATTGCCCTGTCTTCCTTTCGAGGAGTGGCTGGCAGATTTGAACCACCAGCCTTCTGGTTAACAGTCAAATGCCTTAGGCACTGTACCACCAGAGCTCCCAGATGATAGATGTCATGGTTGAGGTAGTTTCCTGCACCACAGTCCCCTCACTGCCTCATGGGAGGATGTTTTAAGGTTCACAGACATTGAAGAAAATAGGTTACAAAATCCTAAAAGGTGGAGACACAAAGGGGACCTCTTTAAGTGACACTCTCAGCACGCTACAAAGTTGGGTAGAGTACAATAATCTCTCAGGAAATAATACACATACACACACACATGCTCTCACAGGAAGTGTAGGAAGAGAGAGGAGTGCTATTGGAGAGGTTTCAGTGAGCCTAAGAGTTATGTGAGCAGAAGTCTTCTTTCTTGGGTCCCCTTTGGAGAAGACAGGGTGCTGTGTTGACAGCCATGGAAGCCGGTGTGCTCTTGCAGGGGGAGGCTCTGAAGTCAGGTGGTTTGCTGCAAATCCTCACTCCAGCAGGGCAGAAACTATTTTGCCCTGAGATCAGTACTGGGCAGGGGCACTGACATCCAGTCTCCTGGGAGTGGGGACCAAGTGCAGGAGTGACCTCCCTGCTCTGGGACACTGTAAGACGAGCCTGCAGGTCTAGTGCTAGGCTGTTGGAGTGGCTACTCTATAACCTGGGAAAGGGCTGTGCACTTTGGGCAGGGCTGAGGGAATGCCTCTGAGATGTGCAGGCTGGGTAAGGCTCAGCATTGTCAAAGAAAACCTGTGGTCCAGTCCCATGAGCACACCACCCAGCCAAGGCTTCTGCCGAACTCAGACAGAGACAAGGCAGCTCCATGGCACTCAGGGGACTCACTGAGGGCATGCCCATGAAGACAAAGATGATGATGATGATGATGACAATGATGATGATGATTATGATGGTAATAATAATTATGGTGACCATGACAATGATGATGATGATGACAATAGACAGTGATGATGATGATGATGGTGATGATGATGATGATGATGATGATGGTGATGATGACTATGGTGACCATGGCAATGATGATGATGATGACAATGATGATGATGACAATGACAATGATGATTATGATGGTAATAATAATTATGGTGACTATGGCAATTATGATGATGATGATGATGATGATGATGACAATAGACAGTGATTTCGATGATGATGGTGATGACGATGATGATAATAATGGTGATGATGACTATGGTGACAATGGCAATGATGATGATGACAATAGACAGTGATAATGATGATGATGGTGATGACAATGATAATGATGATGGTGATGATGACTGTGGTGACCATGGCAATGATGATGATGATGACAATGATATGATGACAATGATGATGATGTTGATGACAGTGATGATGATGAGAGTGATGATGATGATGGTGATAATGACTATGGTGACCATAGTGATGATGATGATGATCACAATGGACAGTGATGATGGTGATGACAGTGATGATGGTGATGACAGTGATGATGATTGTGAAGTAGCGATGATGATGATGTCAGTGATGCTGGTGATGATGATGAGGCCTATGATGACAATGTTGATGGCAGTGTCCAGGCCAGCAGAGAAATGATCATGGGTCCAGGCCAGCAGAGAAATGATCATGGGTGCATCATTGTGCTTCCAGAAGCCCCTCCTCCCCTCCCCTCTCTGTGTGAGCCATACAGATGGAGAAGGACCTAGGCCCAGACAACTGGGAGAGGCAGCCTGGTGGCAAAAAACTCAAGATTGCGATTATAAGATGGATTGTGGCAGGAATTGTAACAACTGGATTGGGTTCCACAAAGCACTAAATTGGCTTAATTTTAAAACTGACAATGGGTCAATTTACTATGGGCATATTGGGTTCAAGGTCAAGGAAGTATGTGCATTTTTGCTCCAGGTTTGACTGTCACTAAGCTGAAGTGACCTCTTAATCATCGCCCCCACAGTGTACCCCCTTAACTCAAAGCAGAGGGTGGAGGTGGAAGGAGGCAGTTGGTACCAGAGGGGGCTGGAGAATTATGGCTGATCACCAGGGGTGGTGAGAAAGCAGTGGCTCATGTGTGAAGGAAAGGGGTCAGAATGATTTAGAGGAAGATATACCCACGGTCCCTCAGTAGCAGCATTGGCCAAACAAACATACGATGTCAGTGGGGCAGAGAACTTGGTAGGACACAGACACTGGGAGGGGTTGTTCTAGGAAGGGCAGAGGAGCTGATGGGGTGCACTCAAAGAAACAGCACTAGGAGCAGGAGGGAGCTCGGTGCTCTCCAGGATGAGGGGAGGCTGGGCAGGGCTCCCATGAAGCCACCTGTGATTGGCTTCCTCAGCTTCTACTACCTCCTATCCCAGTCTGGGACTTGCTTCTGTTCCTACCACCTGGTGGTGATGTTAACTGCTGTCCACTCAGCTCCGACTCGTAACAGCTCCGTGTACAGCAGAATGGAAAGCTGTCGGCTCCTGTTCTGTCTTCAGGATCATTGATATGCTTCAGTCTGTTGTTAAGACACTGGGTTTCAAGTGTCTTCCAGCCTAGCGTGCTCATCTTCCAGGCCCGTATCAGCCAGTGCTCTGCTGGAATACCTGGGGTTCGCAGTCGTTGATTTTCAGAAACACATGACCAGGCCTTTCTTCCTAGTCTGTCTTTGTGTGGACCTTCTTCCGAGTCCTGCACACCATGGATGGTCCTGATGGTATTTTAAAGACTGCTGGCAAAGCTTACCATCCCAGCAGGATGCAAGCCACCAGAGTACAACAGATGGACTAATGGTGGTGACCTGTGGGTAGCAGGAGACAGAGAAGGCTGTGTGAGGCCGGGAAAAGGACAGAAGCCTGCCCTCAGGGAACGTGGCACTGAGGATGAATCTCTGTGTCTTCAGCCTCTGCAGATAATCAGAAGTGGAAATGGGGCCAGAGAATAGGGGGTCCTGTGACCACTACCTTTTTCTTGAGTGCAGGCCACCTGTGTCCTGGGCTGCCCGTCATGCTTTACAGCTCTCACCAGGTGGCGCCAGACCACAGTGGGTGGCTCCTGCCAGTAGAGTCTCTCCCTGAACCCGCATAAGGGGCACCCTGTGCTGTAGGGTCTCCATCCTTCAGGCAATGAGTGTGGTTTCTGGCTTGTGTTTCACACAATCGGCATTCTAGACTTCACCTGACCCGCTGTGAATATTCATTGATCTCACAATGACTCTGCAAAGAAGGGAATGCCACGCCCTTTTCACTAAAGAGAACATGCAATTTCAGGAAGGTGAACAGGTTAAGTATTTCGGCCAAGAGAACTAAGCTAGAGAGTGAGGAGCTGGGATTCCGACCGCAGGTGTTCAGAGTCCAGCTCTGCTTCTCTCTGCTGTAATCCAGGTGTGGGGTGGAGAGGCCATTCCTTTGTAAGATGCCTGGTCAAGTTCTCCTGACCTAGCCCTATCTCAAAGGGCTTATTTTGGAAGTTGAGCACTTGTGACCCCCTCCAGACATGGAAGGGTGACAGTTCTTACCATTCCCAGGAGAGGTGTGTGTGGGGGAGTCTGGGGGTGCAAACCTCAGAGACCACCGTTCTATTCAGGAGGTATCTCTGTGAAGGCTCCTTGAAGGTCCTTGAAGGAAATGTCCATCTGTCTGGACATTTAGGACCCTGGAGTGAAAAAGGAAGTTCCTGAGACCTGCTGCAGGCAGACCTGGGATGAGGCTCCACAGCGGGTGTGAGGGTCTCCGGCCTCTGATCTTCGGTGCAGAAAGTGTGCTTGAATCCCAGGGGTGAATTCACCCAGATTCAAGCTGGGCCTACACACCACTTTAGTAGTAAAGCACAGTGGATCACATTATCACCTTGGGTGTAAAGCTAATGGCAGCATAAATGCATAAAAGTCCAGTTCCGTAAGCACATAACCAGACACGTAACTAGATCCTCCACATACATGAAGAGCAAAGAGTGAATGATTCATAATCCTATTCTTGAGGAACTCGATGTAGCTGAGGATGCATTCGTGTAAACAATACATTGCAATGGAGTACGGTCAGTGCTACAACAATGGCCAAGTGTGGTGGGATCAAAGAAGCCACAGGAAGATGTAGGAAGGGAGGAGAGGCCAGACTACTCCATTTCTGCTTACTTGTCACTAAAGCCAAACTCACTGCTATCAAGTCGATTTGACTCACAGCGACCCCTCCTTGGGTTTCTGAGGCTGTATCTCCGTGGAAGTAGATTGCCTAACTTTCCTTCTGAGGAGTGGCTGGTGGGTTTGAACTTCAGCCTTCTGGTTAGCAGTCAAGTGCCTTAGGCACTAGGCTACCAGAGCCCCTTATTTGTCACTAGGGGTGGAAATTAGGAAGCCCAAAGGAGGAAAAAAGAGAAAGGATGTCCCCGCTTCCTGTATTTTGAGGCTTATGGTTCTTGTCCACTCATGATTGTTGAAAGGAGGTGTGGAACGTCCCGGGGGCGGCTGACGTCAAAGATTCTCTTGCACAGCATTTCTTTCTGTCTCTCTCATCAGTTACTCCTGCTGATATTTAATCCCACTGCCAATTCTTCCTCAGTCTTCTAATTTATACGGAAAATATGAGTCGTCTAGTTTAGTCACCAAGGAACCCTGGTGGTACAGTGGCTAGGCATTCAGTTGCTGACTGAAAGGTCAGTGGTTTGAACCCACCAGCCGCTCCATGAGAGAAAGATGTGGCAGTCTGCTTCCATAAAGATTTACAGCCTTGGAAACCCTATGGGTGGGGCAGTTCTGCTCATCCTATGGGGTTGCTATGAGTCTGAATCAACTTGAAGGCAATGGGCTACTGGGTTAGTTTAGTCACCAACAATCCCCTTTGTAGAATGTCAGCCAGGTTAAGGTTTGATGGGCTTTGGGCTTGGTGCCCATCTCTGGTCCAGCTGGCTTTGGGACCAACATGGAATCTGTGGTTAAAGACAAACAGATGATCACCACCCTCAGCAGGGAATCTGGGATGGGGATTCCTAAAGAGTCACCTCTGGACTCTTCCCATGCTTCACTTTGTCCAGAGCCATGGGCTAAGGGAGAAGAGGCTGAAAGTACAAGCTGAAAGTGTTGCTGGGCAATGGGTAGTCATTAGCCTGGCTCTGTCTGTTCCAACATTATGTCATATTAAGGAATAAGAGAACGTTAGTAGCACTGGAGCTTTGAGGGCTCCCAGTGGGTGTCCACTGAGAGACCGCAACACGTAGATGGAGACATAGGGAAATGGTGAATCCCAGGGAGTGAACAGGAGAAGAGGGAAGTATGTAAGAGAGGAGGGAGAGTCAGAGAAGAGTGCAGGCATGACAGAGCTCGTGAATGGGGTCAGATATTGTTAGCACATTTTTCAGGTGTTATTATCACATGTCCCCCCAGACACAGGTGGTTGGAAGGCAGCATCCATACCAGAGGCTTGTCACGGGGGAAATTTCTGTAAAATTTAGTGTTCTTTGTTGAAAAAGGTATGGAAGTTTTCATACTAAAACATTATAATGTCAATTTTTTTGAGTAATTTAAAGTATTTATCCAAATTACTTACCCTTCTTCGACAATCTTTGACTAAAATGGAATCTCCAAGAAGATATGTTATGTTACTCTTGATATACCACCACATACCTAGGGGGTCTGTGTACCCAGATCTGAACAGTACCATTCCATGGGGATACCAAACAACTTGGAGGGATTTTGTAGAGATTTGGAAATCCTACAATTACAGGTGGATGTCAAAATCAGCAAAACACAGGTGACTGTAGGATAATTTGTGTTCACAGGATAGCTTGGAGTGGTTAGAGACTTTGGGCAGAGAAAATTACACTGGACAAAGGAGACAATGAGAGCCTTTCATAGCAGGGTTAGCAGATACCATTTGGTGTCCAGCACAGAAACTCACAACAGTTGGCCAAAAGTAAGGATGGTGATGATGACAAGGAGGACAAGAAGGAGGGAAGGGAGAAAGAGAATGATGATCGTGGTGATGGTGGTGGCGATGGTAGTGCTGATGGTGGTGATGATGGTTATGACATTGGTGATGGTGGTAGTGGTAGTGGTGGTAGCGATAGTGGTGGTGTTGTGGTAATGGTGGTGGTGGTAGAGGTGATGGTAATGGTAGTGATGGTGATGGTGATGGTGGTGATGGTGATGAAGAGGAGGAAGAGGATGATGGTGGTGGTGCTGATGGTGGGGATGGTGATAATGGTAAATTGTGGTGATAGTAGTGGTGGTGATGGTGGTTGTGAAAGTGTCATTGTTGGTGGTAAAGGTGGCAGTGGAGGTAGCAGTGATGGTAGTGGTAGTGGTGTTGGTGGAGGTGGTGGAGTTGGTGTCGATGGTGGTGGTGATAATGATAGTGATAGTCACGGTGATGATGATGGTGGTAGTGGTGGTGGTAATGATGGTGATGGTGGCAGTGATGATGATGATGGTGATAGGGGAGATGAAGAGGAGGAAGAGGATGATAGCATTGATGGCAGTGGTGGTGATGATGATGGTTAGTAGTGGTGGTGGTAGTGCCAGAAGTACAAGTGGAATTTGGTGAAGGAACAGGGAATCATATGAAATTCACTTGTAAGAAGTACATTGGCCTTCGTAGAAATTGGGAGGATACAGCAGCTAGAGTCTATGCATTTCCTTCTTTGGATTTGAATGGTCTCTAATTTCTGTTACTCTCTGCTTGTCTGTTCTATTTTTTGGGGAGCAAGTGTTTTCTGTAAAACTCATTAATTTCTATTTCTCAATAACAGCCCATGATTGAATGCCTCGTGCAATCCAACTGACCTTGTAGACTTAGTGAGCAATGAATGCAGTCTAGTGGATTCAGATGCTGGGTCTTGAACCCTGTTTCTGGGATTGAAACTCTAATTGAACCAGCACGAGATGCATCTCCAGTGCTGGCCCAATCATTTGTTGCCAGAGGGTCAGGGAGAGGCTGGGATTCCTTTACAAACATGGGAAAATGGTGGGAATCTCTAGTACAAGATTTAGGCTTAAAAAGAAGCAGCCCTCTCTGAGGTTTCCAGTGTGAGGAACTTGGTGGAGGTTGAACTTTGAAGTTATTGAATAGATAAATGCATATCACTCTGAAAAAGTACTTTTCTGACCAGATTCTATGAATATAGTATTCTTGTGGTATATTGGAATTAAATTAGTATGATTTTGGCATCACTGCTATTTATATGGCCTTTAACAAATTATTCTCCTGAGTTTCAGTTTCCTCATTTACACATGCGGTTTAAAGATACTTGCCCAGCCTCCTAAGATTGTTATGATCAAAGAGATGATATAGATTGAAGTGCTCTGAAAACTGCACAGTGTGTACACATGTGAAATTTTATTACTAGCATGTGAATGTTGGATGATATATTATTCAGTTTAACTTTCTCCTTGGACTTACACCTGTGTGTGCATGTGCTGGGGGTGAGGTGTGGAGGTGGGGAGGAGGGCAGATGTGTCACACAGCTGAGTAAGAGCTATTTCATAAGAGAAGGATATGCCATAACCTTCTGTGCAAGTCACTTCTGCTTTCACCTTCCTCTAAACCTTTTTGGACAGGGAAATTACTCCCACTCCAAAGAACCTCTTTTCTCCCTTGCCAGGTGGCCTGTGGTGTGAAGGGGTTGTATTTGGGACTGAAGGAAACCACTCAGTTGCCATTAAAAGAGCTGCAATTTAGTGTGTACAGGTATGCAGATGAGAGATGGCTGGGATGGGAGGGCGTTGGCTGGCGTGTGAGATGAGTTGTGTGCTGTGATGGGTGTGTGCGTGTTGGAGTGTGGGGTGGTCTTCTCTCTACTGGTCCCTATCATAGCAGCCCGTGGATGGGGGAGACCCCTTCTTCCACCCCAGTCTGGGAAGGCTCTTCCTCGGGTTGAGGAATAGGAGGAAGAGTTCCTAAGAGAATGTTAGCTAACGATACTGTGGCTGGATTTCATTTCAATTTATTTCCAGAGAGCAAACTTGGGAGTGCTAGGACGTTGGATGTCGGATCCTCTTATCTCAGCTTTGCCTCACCACAGTGTTATGAAATGTGCGCTGTTGTCCTTGTTCACAGAGATGGTGGCAGAGCTCTAGGAAGTTAAAGCTTTGGCCATGTTATCTGGAGGGACCAGGCCTTGGAGAAGGACATGATGTTTGGTAGAGCAGTTGTTGTTGTTGTTGTTATGTGCCGTCGAGTAGAGCAGAGGATCAGTAAAAAGGAGACGATTGACACAATGGCTGCGACAGTGGGCTCAGACACAGCAAGACCCACAACTCAGCTGCATTACATGTCTGCCCTCCTCCCCACCTCCACCCGCCACCCCAGCACATGCACATGCACATGCACACACAGGTGAAAGCCCAAGGAGAAAGTTAAGGTGAATCATATATCATCCAGTGTTCACGTGCTAGTAATAAAACTTCCCATGTGTACACACTGTGCACTTTTCAGAGCACGTCAATCTACCTGGGGTCTGCAGACTGGTTGGAAGCACCTCTCTCTTCTTTGTTTTGAACCCAGGGACTTGGTGCTACAGGCA
>NW_006921945.1:320975-332495 GCF_000298275.1 Orycteropus afer afer | reverse complement strand
GTGGGGCATCAGTAGTCAGGACAAACTTATGTGCTGTTCACCAGGCATGTGGGGCAGTTGGGAACAGAATTGGCATGTGCAGTTTGCCACATGTTGTTGGTTGAGTGGCATGGGAGTGCATGATGGCACCCACTGGATGGACAGAGTGGCAGGTGGCGATGTGTGATAGGCAACCAGTGCCATGGGTGCACTTGCTGACATTCGCCAGGTGGACAGGATGGTGGGCTGAGGAGTTTGGTGGGTAGGGGTGGGTTGTGTGACCAGTGGGGTAGACATGCTCACTTCCACTTTCTGGGTTGGCTGTGGGAGTTGGTCAGCAGTACAGAGCTAGGAAGAGAAGGAAGAGACTCATACTACAGTCCCTGGGTGATTGGAGTGGCAGGGTGGTAAGAAGTTCTTACTGCTAACCACCAGGAGGGCAGGAGTAAGTGATGCATGGTCCTGTGGATACTGGGCATGGGCGCCTGGGCAGTCCTCATTGCCTGCAGCCAGCAATCCAGAACTGGCCCAGCTAATATGAGGATGGTGAGCTGCCTAGAGTCTGGTCAAGTGCTGACACTGTATGGCTCTACTACTCCATGTGCACCACCCACCCTAGTGGTCAGGGACTGCTGCTGGTCAGTAGTCCTGTCTCTGGATCCTGGATCCCTCACTGCTTTGTGGACTCCAAGGTCCCTGGAGCTCTCACCCTGCTTTCTGAATTTTCCTTCCTTGGACCAGTTCATGAACTGCTCACTTTGCTTCACTCTGGGTATGCCTACAGTTTCTCTGTCTCTGTTTGGGGATTCGGTGAAGTTGCTTTCCTGTGCTCCTCATCCCAGATCACTGCTGGTTTTGTCTCAAGATGACCACCCTGTGCTGGGCCAGCTGGGAGGGCACCTCTGCTCTATTTCTCTCCTTGTCCACTGTTTTTGTTCAGTTTCTCCTTCTAATCGGTATTCGATATAACTCCATCCTCCCACTTGATGCTCAATGTCCCAGGATTGTCATCTGTATCTGTTTCTCTTGGTTTCTTGGGTCTTTGCTGTAGGGGGATGGCATGATGTGTCTGACTAAACTTCCATCTAGGGCTGTCTCCTCAGTGTGAGTAATTTTAATACATTTTGCTAAACATCTTTTGTTAAGCAATTTTTGTTAAGCAATTTGATCAGCAATGTGTCGGTGTCTTTTCTCCACAGAGTCTAACACAGTGTGTTAACACAGTGTGTTTCAAAGCTTGGAACTTTGAAAAAGTACTAATATAAAGAACAATCTCCCATCTCACTATTGTTAGCAACCACTAAAGAGACATGGTCACTTTGGTAGACATCTCTGATAACCCTTTTCTTCCAGTGGACATAAGATTGTTTCCTACTTTATTGGCTAATTTAACTATATCAGGCAGGGAAGGTTATTCATCTTTATGGAATTTTACTAGCAAGATGTGTATTATAGAGTTTCTTATAATGCCTTTGGGAATGAGAGGTAGCAGAGATAGTCCAGGTAAGAAAGACTAGAGTTGAGGTAATTCATTATAGAAAAAGTGAAGCAATTCTTGCTGTAGAAAAAGGGAACTCTCACAGCTCCATTTCATTTAGCACAGTAAAGGGGCATTACATTGGCAGTGATTTGTCATTGACTTAAAGAAGCAAATACTTTTGTCACCTAATCCTTGGCTCAGGGACTCAGCTGCTTCCCTCCGACTGAGGAGACAGGGGAAGTTGTGTGAGAATACACTGATGTGGTGGGGAATGAGGTATAAGCAAAGGCCATACACCATGACTGAGGAGTCATGAAGTAAGGCCTGGGAAAGAAAGGATAGGATGGTCTTTTGGTGTAAAACTCAAACTCACTGCCATCGAGTCAGGTCTGACTCATAACGACCTCTCCTTGGGTTTCCGAGGCAGTATCTCTATGGAAGTAGATTGCCCAATCTTCCTTCTGAGGAGTGGCTGGTGAGTTTGAACCTCCAGCCTTCTGGTTAGTAGTCAAATGCCTTAGGCACTACACCACCAGAGCTCCTATTTAGAGTAAAAAGAGTGTGATTTACAAGCCACCTGGGAGAGGAGTGGTAGGTGGTAGGTGGTAGGTGGAGAAAGTGGGCTTGGATGGGCAGGACAGTAAGGGCCATGCTCCTCCTGTTTCTTCCAGGCTTTATGCACCTTTGGTCGAGATTATGAGTGTGTCAGCTGGTGCATGGGATCATAAAGAACTTAGCTGATAAGAGCTCATATCAAAATACATTTATAAGGATGATAGCAGGAGTATGAATGGGCCCCTCCCAAAGTGGTGACTCAGCTGCACCATCACACCCATGAATGTGGGTTGACATGTTTTAGAAACATTCTGATTCTTACCTGGGACCTACTCATTGTCTTCTCTTTGGTCAGTGTTATTGTTAGCTGCTACTGAGTCAGGCCCAGACCCATGGTGACTCTATATGCAGTGGAACAAATGCTGCTCATCCGGTGTCATCTCCGTGATTGATTGTGGCTTGGACTGTTGTGATTGTGAGGGCTTTCATTGGCTGGCCCTATCCTCCTACGGTCAGTAGTAATGAGATACTATCTCATGCTTTATAGTTAAAAGTATTTTCATTTAGCTCTCAAAATGAGAAGGTGTTAGGTAATAATAACAATAGATTTCGGGAGCTCTGGTAGCATAGTGGCTAAGACACTTGCCTGCTAACCAGACGGCTGGGGGTTCAAACCCACCAGCCACTCCTCAGAAGGAAGGTTGGGCAATCCTACTTCCGTAGTGATGCTGCCTCGGAAACCCAAGGAGGGGTCGCTATGAGTCGGGGCCGACTCGACGGCACATAACAACAACAACAACATTATTATTTCTATTTTGTTTTTGTTAGGTGCTGTTGAATTGATTCTGACCTACAGCAGCCTTACGTACAACAGAACAAAACACTGCCTGGTCCTGCACCTTCCTCACAAACACTGCACTATTTGAGCCCATTGTTGCAGCCACTGTGTCAATCCATCTTGTTGAAGGTCTTCCTTTTTTTTTTTGTGGTAACCCTGTACTTTGCCAAGCATGATGTCCTTCTCCAGAGACTGGTCCATCCTGATGTTGTTGTTGTTGTTGTTGTTATGTCCATCCTGATAACATGTCCAAAGTACATGAGATGAATTACCACCATCCTCACTTTTAACGAACATTCTGGCTGTACTTCTTCTAGGACAGATTGGTTTGTTCTTCTGACAATTCACGATGTATTCCATATTCTATGCCAACACCATAATTCAAATGCATCAATTCTTCTTTGATCTTCCTTACTCATTGCCCAGCTCTCACATGCTCACGAGACATTTTGGAAGAACCATGGCTTGGATTAGTCCACAGAGTGACATTTTTATTTTTTAACACTTTAAAGAGGACTTTTGCAGCAGATATGCCTGATGCAATACATGTTTGATTTTATAAATAAGAATACTAGACTCAAGAATATTCAGTAAATTTGTTCAGATTACTACAAGGAAGGGTAGGGCTGGGCGCCATGAGCAGGTCTTCTAGCACTCTGTACAACTGTGCTCAGCCCTGAGAAGGGGAAAAAGGAAAATACTAATAATGATTAGCACAGGCATTTGTGTGGCTGGCTCTAGCATGACATAGTAAAAGCCGGCAGGGAGTTTACAGGTCTAGTCCAGTCTGTTTAATTTATTGATGAGGAAACAGATCCAGACATTTCAAGTTAATTTCCTAAGGTCATCTATCTAATTGTTCTCAGATTGAGTAATAAAATTCAGATCTTTTGATTCCTAACACTAGAGTACTCTTTCTACCATACATTGCTTCTGTTGTGTAGAAGGACAGTGACTTTATTTTCTCTTGTATCCCAAAGGGTGTAGATTCCAAAACCAAAAAACCAAACTCACTGACATGAGTTGATTCTGATTCATAGCGACCCCCATTGAGTTTCCGAGGCAGTAAATCTTCAAGGGAGTAGATTGCCCCATCTTCATTCCTTGGAGTGGCTGGTGGGTTTGAACTGCCAACCTTCTGGCTAGCAGTCAAATGCCTTAGATATTCTATGTAGCCCTGAGAAAGTCTCACCTAATTCTGGTTTATGTATTGATTATGAAGATAGCAGTTTCTATAGGCAGTATGGCTAGCCATAGTTTCTCACACTTCTAGAGAAGTGCTATATTTGTGTCCATAGACATACATTCTTCCCCAAAATATGAAAGAGAGCATACACCCTTATCTCAGAGTTAGTAAGGTCATGAGGAGATCCCTAAAGTGGAAGTTGGGGCCACTAACTGTCCCACTGAAGTGTCCTGAGTCTTGGATGAGAGTCAACAAACCATAACGCCTCAGTTCTTTCATGTGGACGAGAGGGAAATAAGCTTTGTTGTTCTTGTCTGTTACTGTTGTCAATGCTATCCCTGTAGGATGTTGCTATCCTGGGTAAAGAGAGTATTCCTGGAGTTCTCAGAGTTTAGCTAAGCTAATGAAATGAGTGTCAAGTTTTCCTTTCAAAGACAGTAAACATTACCAACAAAAAAACTGTTGAAATTTGGCAGAGGTACCCAAAGGGTGTGTTTTAGTTAATGTTTAAGAGACAACGTAAGAATGTTGACCTAGAAAGGACAAGCTCTGTAATTAATTACAGTGGTAGGGTCAGAGGACAAAAGGGGATGGGGAGAGGGGAAACCCTGAGAAGGAGGTGAGCTGAGTGATGGGGAGTTTATGTCACTGGTGAGTAATGGGGGTAATTACACAACTCAGTTCAGAACAGAAATGGTCCCTGTAAAGGGCACAGATTTCTGGAAAGGACTGCAGGTGCAGCACAACCCTCATTTCAGTCTCTGTGTAGGGGTTAAGTTGGTGGGAAGAAAATCCCTCAAATACGGTGTATACTTTCCTTGTTGAAGACTGGGGAGCCTTCCCAGGGAACTGATGCCAATGGGGCCAGGTAACAGGGACCAATCCTATGGTCCCTGCTCGAGTACCTGTCAAATCTTCCTCTCTTTGGCCCTTGTATCTTGTTGGTCACAAGACCCACCCTTAGATGAGTGACATTTTGCTTCTTCATTTTAACATTTGCCATGTTTCTGTGCTCCATTTCTGGATAGATACCTAATCCAGCTTTCAGGGCCAGGATGTTAACATCCCTTCATCTGAGCAGTCATTGCATCTCTGGGTACTGTTTCCCCTATGACTCCCCACCAAGAAAAGACTGGATGAGAGTGTGGATTTTCATCCTTCCCCAGATTTTGAACACTATGGGTCTTAAGAGCCGAATTTTGGCTTAAAATACTATCTGTGTACACTTGGCCTCTGGACAAGGTGCACTCCATGTGTTTGACTTCGGTATCCCGTTATTAAGGAGCACACAGGATTCTTCATGTGTTGTAGAGATACCGTGGTCTGCTTGGCAGGGAGCATGAGCTGGGAAGCATGACACGTCCCATCAGATTCACAGGGATGGTGCCATACTTGTAGAAATTCTGTAGTGAGAGGCCTTGAAAACTAGAGGGAACTAGGAGGAGGACATTCATTTCCAAGGCAGCTTGTGACAGTTAGTGGATATCCATCAAGTCCTTTATAACTAGGAATACAGTGACTTGCATAAAATACGATGGGGGAGGCCACTAGGAGATCAAAAGCAGTTTGGAAGAAGGTGACAGGAATAGGTTGAGCCCAATGGCTCAAGACTAAGGTTGAGGTAGGCTCCAGAATATTCCATTTACATGGTGCCCACCAGGTGTACCAGAGTGGATACTCTAACCAGATAGAACAACATTAAACTGGTTGGACAACCTGAACAAGGCTCTTATCCAACTCTATCTTACTTTACTGTAAAATGAAGGGGGCAGACTAGCCATTGGTTCCACTTTGTTTTCCAGTTCTACAAATATCACATTTGAACGTTTTTGCCTAATAATCAAAGTGTGTTTATTACAACCTACAGACCAATATTAGGATCTCTGGTTCTAGAACATGGTTGCATATCAGAATCATCCATGTGGTGTAAAAATAAAAATCAGACACCCAGGCTTTCCCAGTGGAGATTCCAGTTCAGCAGGTGTGGAGTGAGAGAACATTTTCACAGAATATATAATCCCTAGCTAAGGTTAGGAGCTCTGGTAGCATAGTGCCTAAGGCACTTGACTGCTAACCAGAAGGCTGGTGGTTCAAACCCACCAGCCACTCCTCAGAAGGAAGGTTGGGAGATCTACTTCTGTAGTGATACTCCTTCGGCAACCCAAGGAGGGGTCGCTATGAGTCGGGTCCAACTCGACGGCACACAACAACAACAACAACAACAGCTAAGGTTAGGTCCCTAGGTGGCACAAATGGTTGGTGCTCAACTGCTAAGCTTAAGGTTGACAATTCCAACCCACCTAGTGGCACCATGGAAGGAAAGGCTGGGTAGCCTGCTTCTGCAAAGATTATGGCCAAGAAAACCCTATGGAGCAGTTCTAATCTGTCACCCACGGGGCCACCAGGAGTTGGAACTGACTTGATGGCAACTAAAGACGACTGCTAGGGTCATGTGTAATTTCTGTATACTTTTCGAAATTGCAAATCCTCAAGCATGCCCTGGGGACCCCAAAGACCACCATTGGCTAAGATGAGCCATCAGTTTGTTCAGTTCTAGAATTCCAGGTTAAATTTTGCCAGCTCTCATTTTGGTTGTTTTCTAAATACTATTCTCACTAGAAAGAACCAGAGCTCCTTAGAGAAATGGCTGATTCCAGACCTGGGACAGAAAATTACAAGATGAGCCTGGGATGTCCTGTGAGCAAGGATGCTATTAAAGATTCAGGACTCAACTTGGAGAGGCTCCCCCAGGCCAAAGATGGGGCCATAGGAGCATTAATAGCAAACTCAGTAACTTCAGTGGATTACTGTGGATACATTGTGCTCGAATCCATGAACTTGTAAAGATGTGGACAAAAAGATCTCATAGGTCCCTGTTAGAGAATTCTAGGGAAACAATTCTTTAATTTGAAAAGCAGTGAATAAAGGAGAAGGAGCCCTGGTGGTTGACAATGATGGTTAAGTGCTTGGCTGCTAACTTGGAGGTCAGCAGTTTAAGGCTACCAGCTGCTCCGTGGGAGAAAAGATCTGGTGATCTGTTCCTGCAAAGATTCCAGCCTAGGAAACCCTATGGGGCAGTTCCACTCTGTCCTCTAGGGTCACCAGGAGATCAACTTCATGGTACACAACAAAACAAAGAAAGAAAAAGGCTCTGGTGGTGCAATAGTTAAGTGTGTGGCTGCTAACCAAAGCACTGGCAGTTTGAACTCACCCAATGGGTCCATGGGAAAATACCTGGTGATTTGCCTCGATAAAGATTACACTCTAGAAAGCCCTACGGTACAGTTCTGTTTTGTTTCATGGGATTGCTAAACCAAGCCCCCTCCCAAACCAAAAAGACAGCAACAACAACAAAAAGCCACTGCCATTGAGTTGGTTCTGATTCATAGTGAAAACCCATAGGGTTTCCAAGGCTATAAATCTTTACAGAAGTGGACTGCCTTGTCTTTCTCCTGTGAAGCAGCTGGTGGGTTTGAACCACCTACCTTTTGGTTATCAGCCCAATGCTTTAACCACACTGCCACTGGAGCTCCTTTCATGAGATGGCTATGAGTTGAAAATCAATTCAACAGCACCTAATGACAACCACAGCAACAAGTAAAGAAAAAGGGCAAAGTATTTATCCTGTATGAGCTGTATCCTTAGGAACCTAGTAATAAAAGGGGGGAGATTTCTCTCTACAGGCATATTCTAGCTAATAAGTGAGTAAAGGATGAGGAAACTAGGCTATCACTACCTCATAACTCTCAATGCAATAATGGGCCTAGGCAATGCTCATCAATGGCTGTTAACATCACATAAAGAGAATCAGTCTCCTGCTGGGAGGTGCTATACCATCTATGTAACACTGTCACCAGAAAGTTAAACCTGAACCTCATCACACTTATAGATCTAATAATTAATTTGCAAGAAATACGAGAGTAGGGAAACACAGTAGGACACATGTAGCTACAACCAACAAAGTTCAGATTGTGGGGAAATATACAGAACAAACCCTAGTGATTAAAACAGACAACATAATTACAATATGTAAATCTTACATAAGGAGCTCTGGTAGTATAGTGGGTAAGACATTTGGCTGCTAACCTGAAGGGCAGTAGTTCAAACCCACCAGCTGCTCCATGAGAGGAAGATGAGGCAATCTACTTCTGTAAAGATTTACAGCCTTGGAAACTCAATGGGGCTCTCTATGAGTCATAACTGACTCGATGGGAGTGGAGAAGAAATCTTACTTACCTGCTTGTTAGAGCACAGCAAACTATAAAAAGTTTATGAGACAATAGGGGAATTTCAGCATTTACTAGATATTTGATGACATTAAGGATGTATTGTTGATATTTTAGGTGTGACGATGATATTTTTAATATATTACTGTGGTCTCGGTGAAAGTTTCCTAAGCGAATTAGTTTCCCATTCAATGTATATCCTATACATTGGTATACACAGATTGTTTCATCTGTGACATTGGCTGTGATTCCCACGGTGGGTCAGCATTCTCCCCATTTCCACCTGGGCTTCCCCGTTTCTGCTTGCCCAGTCTTCCTGTCAACTCCTGCGTTCTTAAATTTGCTATTGGGCAAATGCTGATTTCCTGGTCTCGCGTGCTTGATTGCTCTGAGAAACATGCTCCTCCCGGGTGTTACTGTTCACTTTAGAGGCCTGTCTTTTATGTGGCTGAAAGGTGATCTCTGGGAGTGGCTTCCATTTTACGTTAAAAGGGTCTGTAAAGGTCATAGTCTCCAGGGTACCACCAGTCTTTATCAGGCCAGTAAGTCTGTTTTTTTCTTTATTATTGTTATTTATTTATGTGAATTCTGTTCTACCTTCCCCCCCCCCCATTCTATCTGGTACGTTTTGTTATGATGTTAGTACGAGTGGTCAGTGGTGGTAGCCAGATACCATCAAGTTCTTCTGGTCTCAAGCTGTGGTTCATGCAGTCCATTAGTCTTTTGGATTGATGATACTATCTCGATTATATAATTTCTCTTGTAAAATTCCTTATCTTTTAAAGAAACCTACTTAAATACTTTCAGAGTAAGAGATAGGAAATTTAAAATTTGTTTCAAAATAATCTAGGGGTTGTTGTTGTTTTTAGGTGTCACCAAGTCAGTTCCAACTCCTAGTGACCCGATGTACAACCCAGTCCGTCTCATTTTCACAGTCATTGCTGTACCTGAGCCTATTGGTGTAGCCACTATGTCAATCCATCTTGTGGGGGGTCTTCCCACTTTTTGCTGACCCTTTACTTTACCAAACATGATATTCTTCTCCGGGGACTGGTCCCTCCTGATAACATGACCAAAGTACAAGAAACGAAGCCTGGCCATTCTCGATTCTACAGAACATTCCACCTGTACGTCCTCCAAGACAGCTTTGTTCATTCCTCTGGTAGTCATCCATGATACATTCAATACTCTTTTCCAGCACCACAATTCAAATGCATCAATTCCTCTGTAGTCTTCGTTATTCATCATCCAGCTTTCACATGCATATGAAGCTATTGAAAAGACGATGACTTGGGTTAGTCTTCAAAGAGACATTTTTGCTCTTACCACTTTAAAGGGGTCTTTTGCAGCAGATCTGCCCAGTGCAATAATACATCGTTTGATTTCTTGACTACTGCTTCCATGAACACTGATTGTGGATCCAAGTAAAATAAAATCCTTGAAACTTCAATCTTTTCTCTGTTCATCATGCTGTTGCTTATTGGTTCCGTTGTGAGGATTTTTGTTTTCTTTACATTGAGGTGTAAACCATACTGAAGGCTGTAGTCTTTGATCTTCTAGGGTAAGAACAGACAAAACAAGATTGGCCATGAGTTGATAATTCTCTAGTCTAGATGATAGGCATATATAGAGAGGATTGTTATATTATTCCTTCTGCTTAGATATACAATTGAGATTTTCTATAAAAAATTTTGCTAGCTATATGTTAAATAAAACCAAATCTAAAACTGTCATTTCTGTTTTATAGATGGCAAGAAGGAAGTTTACCAAACTGGAGATTATGCTCAGTGTCCTTCTGCTGGTGGTGTTTATCATTGCCATTGCTCTAATTGTGGTTTTAGCCACAGGGTCTTCAGGATCAGAAGGTAACAAAGAACTCCCATGTTCTCTGTCCATACATTCTTATCAGAGCAGAACCCTCATCAATGGCAGCAAAGTCATGCTTCCATGTTCAATGCTGTGTGTGTGTATGGACGTCCAGACGTGTGTGTGGATGTGGATTGTATGTATGTGGGCAGAACCTCCTACAACTATGGCTGCTCAGCAGATATCCAATGTAGGTTTAAGTTGAGATACTTTCTTCATTCTTTTAATTTCTTGTGATTTGAGTGAAAGTTTGCAGAGCAAATCCATTTTCCATAAAATAGTTTATACACATTTTGATTTATGACATCGACTGCTCAGTGTAACAGCTCTCTTCCCACTTCCTCCTTGTAGTTACCTCTTCCCTGTGTCCTTCTTTCCTATGCATTCCTTCCTCCTAAGCTATCTCCCTATGCAAATACTGCCCTTCTTTTTTCCCGTGATTTATTGTTCTAAGGAGTGTATCTACTTGATGTAAATGTTCACCCCATATGCCAGTCTATGGTTTGGATGGAAGCCACAGGAGGGTGTTCAATTCCAGACCTGAAGGATAACGAGGAACCGTAGTCTTGGGAGCCTCACCAGGCTCTATCAGACCAAGAAACTTGGTCTTTTTATGATTTTGAGTTTCATTCCACATTGTTCTCCTACTCTATCTGGGATCTTCTGGACTGATCCTATTCAGAGTGGTTGACAGTGGGTAGATGGGCACCATCTAATTCTTCTGGTGTCATGGTCATATAGGCTGAGGTTCACATGGTCCACCAGTCCCTTGGACTAATTGTTTTCATATGTCTTTGATTTTCTTCATTCTTCTTTGCTCTGGGTGTCAGATACTTTCATTTCCCAATTTTATTAGTGTAGTGTAGGATTCTACAATGAACACTTGAAATATATTTGTTGAATTTCATTGAAAAATCCTAATTCTTTTAATAATGACAGAATACCCTTATAGGTTCAACTTTCAACCAAACAATAGACAAGCTTATAAGGTGAACAATAGCACCAAGGAAGTACACACTCCTTAGCACAACCAACCACCTGCGATCAAAAGAGCAGCATTTGTCCAGAAGGCAGGAAAACCAAACCAAACGCACTGCCATCGTGTCGAGTCTGGCCCTCTTTGGGTTTCTGAGGTGGTAAATCTTTACGGAAGTAGATTGCCCAGTCGTCCTTCTGCAGAATGGCTGATAGGTTTGAACCTCCAGCCTTCTGGTTAGCAGTCAAATTTGGAAATGGTAAACACAGGAAGGAAGTGAGATGAGAGCTGTTGCATTATGGGGATTTCAATCAATGTCGCAAAACAAAATGTGTATGAATTGTTGAATGAAAAACCAGTTTGCTCTGTAAACTTTCACATAAATCACAATAAAAAGGTTTTTTTTTTTTTTTT
>NW_006921945.1:296339-320303 GCF_000298275.1 Orycteropus afer afer | reverse complement strand
TAGAGATAATGCCTCGGAAACCCTAGGAGGGGTTGCTATGAGTCAGATCCGACTCGATGGCAGTGAGTTTAGTTTTTGGTTTTGGACTAGAGGAAGGACACTTGGTTTCTACCTTGGTGAGGTTCCCACTTAGTAGTGGCATCAAACTCCTTGCTTTTGCAGGCACTGTCTCATAGAGGGAGGAGTTTGGGGGTAGAAGTAGTAAAGTAAGTATGCATAGAGGTAAATTCAGTGCAAAAACAAACTAAGGGTGTATGAAGTAAATTTTGGGGACACCAGGTGAAGCCGTGGTCCAGAATGGGGTTGTATAATTGGAGGAGGTGAGTACTGCATGCCTGTGATGTTCACTTGTCTAATGGCCATTTTATGTTTGCTTCTGTGACAGCCCCAGATCCAAGTGTCCCTCCTGGCTCTGTAGAGTGCCCTGTGGTAAATGAAGCAGAGCGTATCAACTGTATCCCTGACCAGTCACCAACAAAGGTTTGGCATATAGATCTTGGTTTCATTGACGACTTTATGCCATTGGGCACTTTCTTCCTATTTCTAGTTCTTGGCGAGTTGGCATTGTAGCCAGTGATGGCTCTGGCAAAGCAATCCCCGTCTGTGCTTCTGTGCTGTGGCCTCTGGGGAGAGGAAAGGCAAGGAGCATCCCCTGGGGCCCAGGGTTGTTGCCAGACTTAGCTAATAGGAAATAGGCCACCGGATTCAGTGTGAATTTCAGGGAAGCAACAGGTACGTTTTCAGCATGAGTGTGTCCCAGGCAGTATTTGAGACTTACTGTCTTGGAGAAGTCCAGCCTGAATGCTCCTAGGAAGTGAGGATGGTGAGATTTCATCTCATGTACTTTGGACATGTGATCAGGAGGGACCGGTCCCTGGAGAAGGACGCCCTGCTTGGTAAAATAAAGGGTCAGTGAAGAAGAGGAAGATTGTCAACAAGAACACAGCAGCTGCAGCAATGGGCTCAAACGTAATGATGATTGTGAAGATGGTGCAAGACCAGTCAGTACATTGTTCAGTTGTACATGGGGTTGCTATGGGTCAGAGCTGACCTGATGGCACCTGACCCCAACAAAAATGCTGAAAAAGGATTTGAATTTTATCTGACAACCTTCTTGGCTCCTAGTTTTCTCTGGTTCTATCACTGCCTCTGTTTCTTGACTTCTCTGTCTCTCTTTCAGCTTTGCAGATTCCAAAAGGTTATCTAGGCTGTATGATAAAATTTATCTAGAGGTCAAAATGATTTGAAGTAAGGACAAAGCTTCCAGTGACATGCAATTGCAGATTAAATATAGCACTTGCATGTGAGCATTTACGTTAGGCCATCTACTTCCTGACCATCAGCTAAAGTCCAGTTGAGTATCTGATTATAGGGTGCACTGTACACACCCCATCAGGTACTGTTCTCATTAAGAAGAATTTCTAAAGGAAAACCAAAATGGAACCTTCTGAAGGCAGTCCACTGACACGCAATGGCAGGCTTGGGTGAGGCGGGTGAAGGAGTGTCCCGCGTCTGATGTTCTGGCACCTGGTGCTCCGGGTCTGTCTCTGTGGCCCTCCTAATCTCGGCAGCCTGGGGTCATGTCCCTCAGAGTTGCAGTTCTGGTTTATCTAAAGATCCTCAATGCCACACAACTTTCTTCTTCTTTCCTGTTAAATGCTAAATCTGCACTAGTGGATTACTCTTCTTGGGGTTTGGGGTCGGGGTGGGGAGGGAGCTATAAGTATGGAAGGAAGGGCATGAGAGTCACCTCCTTGGATTTCTCATTAGGCAAAGGTAGAAGCTTGTAAAGACAGAGAAGTGAGCGGGAAGCAAAATCTCTATCAGAAAGCGTGATTTTCCAAACATGCAGATGTTTGGTGTCTTCCAGCCCATGGTCTGGTAATTGACTCGAATGCTCCCTTTCCCGAGCACTTTATTGTTGGGTACATTATGCAGGCAGGAGTGTGCCTGGCAGGTAGATGAACAGTGTGGAGGCTAGTGGGACTGGAATAGTGTGAGGTGAGAGGAATAGCAGGAGGTGAGGCCGAAGGGGAAATGGTGTGGGCTGGTGGTGATGGGCATCATAAGAACAGGTATTATCCTTGGGTTCTGTGAATGGTTTACATGTGACTGCTCACTGAAAGACTGGAGAAAAAGGGGCTGGTGGTCTACTTCTGAATACCAGCCACTGAAGTCCCCCTGGAGCACAGTTCTACTTTGATACACAGGGGGTCGCCTGGAGTCAGAGTTAGTTTCCTGGCAATTGGTTTTATTGTCAGCTCATCAGAATATTGGATTAATCATTGAGGCATCCTGATTATAAATATAATTAGGAGTTTGGGAATGGGAGAGACCATGGGAGCCAAGGAAGAAGCTATCTTGATGCTGGGACATGGGGCATACTCTGGGGTCTGAGAAGCAGGTGATAAGTAAGATGAGAGTGTTCCTAGAAGAAGGGCTTCTGAGGACAAAGGCACAGAGATGGGGATTGTGCCTAATGGGGCCTTTGGTGGAGACTGAGATGGCCGAGGAACTGAGCCAGAGGACTCAGGCAGCAAAGACACAGAAGAAGAGTGTCTGGTTGTGTGATGTGAAAGAAGGCCTTGATGGGGAGTTTAGAATTAAGGGAAAGAAGGGAATCAGAGCCAGACACGTGGCCTGTCTAGAATTGCAGGTTGGAGCAGCGTGATGGCCAAAATTAGTCGGGAAGTCCAGAGGATGTGTTGACGGCAAGAGAGAGAGTTTGGATGAGGTAGATAGATCAATATCAGGATCTCCCTCAGGCAGGACAGAGCAGGGCCTTGACTGGTATTGAAGCAGAGGGCAGCTGTCTGGGCAGCAGGACTGCTGAGGCAGGAAGGAATCCAGAGTGGGAGTGACACACCTTCCAAACCTGCTGCAGTGTCCAGCCCCTTCCCCGGCTTGTCACCTAAGAGGAGTGGACTAGCCTTCTCTTAGATTCTGTTCATAACAGAAGGAATGAGGCTGAGCCAAGAAGGTCGATTCAGATTTTGAAAGAGTTTGGAAATCAGGTAGTGGAGTTTGGTTTTGATGTGACACACAGCAGCCAGGAGCAGCCATTTAAGGCTGAATATGGAGTCATGTCGTGGGTGAAAAAAAGAAAGAGGACAGCCAAAGATTTAGTAAGAAACACGAGGAGCAGACAGGGGAGAACAATGAAGGAATAGTTTGATATGGAGCCAAATGCAACAGAGCTTAGCATTTTGGGTTATAGTCTCAATTAAATCAAACAATATTCTTGTCATACATTCTAGTAGCAGAGATAAGCTAAAGAAATGAATTTAAAAGACCTATAATTTATAACAAAAGTAATATAAGAACTACTGTGGGAATCACAAAGTAGAAGAGATTATCATCAGGGAGAAAGTGACAGTATGGAATTAAAGATAAGTAGGGTTTTGACAGAGTGGGGGAGTGTAGAAAGTGAATTCAAGATAGAAGAGATACTGCAAAGTTAGAGAAGGGGACTGCAGGGCCATATGTTATAGAGGATGGTCGCATATGGCCAAGCTGGAGGGTGGGTGCCAGAGAGACTTGGGTAGGCTGGAACTGGATGGTGGAGGACTGTGCTGCTTTTGGGTGGGAATGGGAAGCTGTGGTCTAGACAGATCTACCTAAACAGGATGTCTGGTGCCCTAGGTTTGCAGAAGGTTGAGTCACAGCCACGCTGTTGCTCTTGTCATGTTTTGTCAAGAAATGAGCTGCTTAGTCCCCCACCAGGAAGGCTGAGGCATCCTGAGTCTGTCCACTCTCCCCATCACTCATCTTCCTTTTAGTTCTCGGTGGACATCAGACACCACTGCTGCTTCAGTAATAGACTACGTGTTTTTCAAATAGATGTTTTTATTGTAGAACCTTTTAATAAGCTCTGTGCTATCAAGATGGCAGTTTAATAAACGAACTTTGACTTTTTCTACATGTTGTGCCCAACTGAGTTAGTCCACCGTTTAGTGTTTAGTGTTCACTCATCCTCACGTTCCTTTCTGCGTTGGCCAGAAAAAAACTCTGGAAGCATCTTCTGTGATCCACTGTCTCATACAAGACAAATCGTAGGCTTGCTGTTACATGTCCTGAGTATCCTGGGTCTTCTATACTGATACAGGCTGCTTTTGAGGGGCTGGGTCCGTGGATAACTGTCGACTTCTGTGGTGCCCATGCTAAAGGGAAGTGCATAACTATGTGGAGGCAGAGGTGGTGAGAAATTATGGACATGGCAGGCTGGCTGGGCAGAACGTTGTGGAACTGAGCCACCACTCTGCCATTATATAGTTCCCATCTCCTCCTCTCCCCATAAGGATCACATAGAAAAGGACCAAGAGGCTAAATGTGGATTGGTTGCAGATCCCAGGGTCTTGATTCCAGTGATGGAGGAGATCTTGTGTCCAGGGAAGGATAAGGCAATCTGTTCAACCACCTGTGCAATCTTAGGTTGACTTTTTGGAGCGAATGGAGCCCCAGGAGTCCCTTTCATGGGTCTCAGCAAAAGGATGGCCCTGCTCTTTAACTTTCTAGTCCTGTCTTCGGTTCTGAGCTGGTAGCTGGCCACTGCCTGCAGGGCACCTTCTCTGGAGTGAGCAGAACTCACCACCTCGTCACTGAGTCTGCTTTCTTTTCTCATCGTAAGAGTCCTGTTGTTGTTGTGTGCCGTCGAGAGAGTTCTATTAGTGGTTCTAATATTCCTCTAGTTTCTGCTGCAGAAACATCAAGGGCATAGACTCGATGCACAATGGAGCTAAACTCAGCAGAGTCTTTCAGCATCCCTGTGACCACTGTGGATTAAAGTGTCGGGATCCACACGGTTTTCAAGGGCTGACTTTTGGAAGTAGCTCGTCAGGCCCTTCTCCCCAGCCTGTCAGTCTGTAAGCTTTGATGAAACATGAGCATCATCGTAGCCACACACAAGCCTCCATGATGGTGGGTAATGGTGCACATGGGGTGCATTGGCTGGGAATCAGACCTGGGTCTCTTGCGTGGAATTCTATCATTGAATCCCCACTGAGTGCTGTAGCATTTCATTGTGGTACGTTGGGTCAAGTCCAACACTTTACACCACCATCTAAGGCCCTATCCAGCCTACCTCCTACCTCTATAGCTTCCCTCAGAGCATCACCCCATGCAGATTGTAGTTGGTGGACTACACTTATCCCAAACCTACCCATCCTTGATGAAAGCATCACTGTTTACTTACTGAATGAAGCCTTTTCAACTCAGAGTTGAAGAAGCCATTGATACCAGGATGCAGAAGGATCTAGTCAACTCCTGATATCCATCCCAGGAAAGACAGGGCAGATCACAATCTTAAACACCTTACCTTGATGGTCAGGATGAGGATTTCTATATAAACATGGGAGAGCAGATTCACACGCTTCAAACAAGCCTGCATGCCCTGTGGAGTCATTGCAGAGGGGCTCCAGGCTCCACTGAGCGGTGTATGATGAAATATTGCCACGGATAGTAACGACAGCGATAATCTGAATGATGGCATTTAAGAGAGGCGGGCAACTGCATTTCCTGTTCAGAAACTTCATCCCACTCCACAGCAAACACGTTTGATAATTGTCGTTCATTTGTTACTGGTGTATTATGACACCTTTCCCCAATTCCAGCTTCTTATCAGTAAGTATCTAAGGGAAAAAGTTTTCTTGTGTTGACAAATACATTGCGTTTTGCCCAAATCATCACGTGTCAAGTCTCGACCGTTAAAACAATGGTGTTTCCCTGACACCTGCTAAGAGCTGTCTTACAATCTGGGAAGAGCACAGTCCCAGGTTAGACATGAGCTCGTGGATTTTGTGCCTAGAATGAAATCGTGTAGCCGCTAGGAGGCAGCACGGTGGGGGGACCAGGGCCCAAGGTTGGGATGGAAGGAAGTGGCCAATTTAACTTTTAAAAACTGGCACAAGATGCACATCCTATGAAATAGTCTACAATTAATTTCACTGAGATATGATTAATTTTACTCATCACTTGATTTCTTCAAACTTGCTGCATATTTATTGCATATTTATTTTTATAATAAGGAACATTTTAATGAATAAAAAGTAATTTGAAATTCCTGTATCATCAAGTGTTTTTCAACCTGTAAAATTCCTGAAGCTATTTGAAAACACGATATGTTTTCCCATTTCACTCATTTCCCTTATTAAGACTTCCTGGTTCCACTGTTTTGTACACAGCTTCATATTCTTTTGACATTATAGAAAATAAAGATTTTACCACCTATGCATCAAATGGCAGGAGGGCTATAGAAGCTAGATACTTTTTTTTTTAATTGTGATTTGGGTGAAAGTTTTCAGAGTAAATTCACTTTCCATACAGCAGCGCACATACACTATGTCTCATGGCATTGACTGCAATCTCCCACAATGCAACAGCTCCCCTCCCACTTCCTCCCCATAGCCACCTCTTCCCTGTGTCCATCCCTCCATGCACTCCTGCCCCCTGAGCTGTCTCCCTGTGCATACACAGCCCTTCTATTCTGCCATGATTGATCTCTCCAAGGAGTGTATCTACCTAACATAAATGTTCAGTTCATAAGCCTGTGTTTTGTTTGTCTGGGAGCCACAGGAGTGGGTTCAATCCCAGGCCTGAGGAGCAGGTAGGGGCCATAGTCTCAGTAGTTCCACCGGGCTCTATCAGACCAGCAAAAGTAATCCCTTTTATTATTTTATAATTTTGAGTTTTGTTCCACATTGTTCTCCTACTCTTTGCAGGATCTCCTACATAGATCCCCCTCCGAGTGGTTGATAGTGGTAGCCAGGCAGAAACTAGGTACTTTTAAAAAGGTATTTGAATTTGGAATCTGGTTAATTTGAAGGAGTGCTTTGACTGCTTTTAGGGTGCCCTGGGCTCAATGATAAAGCTATTCAGGGAAGAACTGGGCAGTTGAGCCTCTCGCTTTCCACTTGGCCCCTAGCCCTCCATGCTGGGCTGACTCACATTGCCTCCTGTAAGTCCCTGGTCTCCAGGGGGCACAGCTTCTCCACCTCTCCACTTCCATGAAGCAAATGACCCCATGCTGGCAGGCTTCCAGCAACAAGTGCTTTATTATGTCTCCTGATCTGCATCACGAGGGCTTGGGCAGGGCTTGGCCGGGCAGTTCTTCCATTCCACGCTGTGCTCAGTTGGTGGCTGATCTTGTCCAGAGGGTCCCACAGAGTTTCTGCCCTAGCCTGGCACCTTGGTGGGGATGATCCTATGGCTGGTCTCACCTGGGCCGAAGGGGTCTCGGAGGCCCTTTGTGGTGTCTTGCACAGGTAGTTGGAGCTTGGAGCCGCAGGAGCTCACAGTGACCGTCGCCAGTCCTCTGGAAGCCTGGGGCCACAACTGGACTGCCTAGCATTGCTTTAGCTACTTTTGCTTGGTTGAGGCAGGTCATGGGCCAGACTGGAACCTGTGGGAAGAGGCAGACCCACCGCTTGGACGGAGGGGGTCAGAGAAAGCATGGCCATTTGTAAACAACCAGAAAAAAGAAAAAAAAAAAAAAACAACCAACCAGTGGTCTTTGAGTCTTTCTGACTCATGGTGACCTCATGTGAGTCAGAGAAGGTCTGTGTCCACAGGGTCCCCAATGGCTGAAGTTTCAGAAGGGGGTCATCAGGCCTTTCTCTTGGGGGACCTCTGGGTACACTCAGATGACCACCATGGTGCTCAGCACCTTAGCACATTAGCCATTGGCAGCACTCAGGACCCCTGAAATAGCCACAGGTAATGGCTCATTCTGCTCAGAGAAAGTGTGAAGGGGGGTGAAGACTGTGGGAAGAGGACAGGACCAGGTCATGGGGTCAGCATCAGGAAAGGGGTGGCTGGTGGACTGACTGACTGAGGTCTGACACCACTGGTGGAAAGACGTGGTCATCTGGTGAATGTCAGGAAGTGATCTCTATGCCAACCTTGCTGTTGCTGTTGGTGGCAGCTGAGTGGGCCTCCAGCTCCTGGTGGCCCCGCACAGTGGGACGGGGTTGTAGTGACTCCTGCATTGTCACTGACTGATTTCTGGAGGGATGTCACTAGCCCTTCTGAGTCCATGTGAGTCTGGAAGTTCTGCTGAAACCTGTTCAGCATCTGAACCACACACCAGCCTCCACAGACAGACAGGTGGTAGGGCCATCTTGGGGCTTTCTATTGCACAAGGTTATTTTTCTTCAAAGATCTACCCTTTTATGACATTGACTTAACTCTACAGTTTCAGTGACCTCACATGGTCATCTAGGTCATTCTTTGGTCTTTAATAGGTAAGTAATCAATCATGCTGGTCCACTGGTACCCACCCTTCTTTGAAGAATTTTTTAACTGGAAACTCTCCAATCTCCTTTGATTGTTTATTCAAGTATTTTGTCCCCTCATTGGTCTGCAAGCTTATAAGTCTAATTACTTTCTCCTTCTTAATTTAATTAAATTTAAATTTATCAGAATTTAATTTCTTTTTAAATTTATTTTATCCCATTTTAATCCTAAACAAGGATTATAATCTATTGGGGTATCAAGGTATCAAGGAAAGATTGTTTTCCACTTTTGGAGGAGTTGAGAGACCACTGTCTATGTATGTATTTATAACATGTAGTTACAAGTTAATCAGTTTGATTTCAAAACCTCCAAATGAAGACGACTGCACGGTCTTTAAACTAAAAGTCAAAGTCAATGTAAAGGAAGTGCCACTTGCAAGTTTGGATTGTGATTTAGAACATGTGGCTATATGCTCATCAGCTTGATTGGAGAGACAGGGAAGAGTGAAAGCACTGTGCTCAGAAGGGAGGTAGCACCGTGGTGTGGTTAGGACACTGCCCGTGGAACTGGTGGGAGGGCTCGCTCAGTCATCGCTCGGGTCTCAGTGTCCCGACTTGTACCGTGAGGTTAATGAAACCACAGCTCAAATGAGACTTGCTGTGCTTCGTAAATGATGATGTTCTACAATCCATGGAGTTCCTTTGACAACCTTCTCTTGTTTCAGGCCACATGTGACCAGCGAGGCTGCTGCTGGAACCCTCAGGGAGCCATAAGCATCCCCCAGTGCTACTATTCCAAAAGTCATGGCTATCAGGCAGAGGGTGACCTCGTGGACACGAGGGCAGGTAAGCTAAGTGGATGGTGTAGGAGGCAGGCGCTCCGGGCCCTCTGGGGGTCAGCTCATGCCCCCAGCAGAGAGAAGAGTGCTCTCAGCCCAGCCACACTGTCACGTGCGTGTACGCAAGAAGGTGGGTGTGCTCTGGACTCTGCTCTGCAGCAGGGTCTACAGTCGATGCTGGCACCGAGAGCACATGGCTCTGCCTTGGGAGTTCAGAGTCCATCCCTGCTCCTGGCTCCACCTATGCACCTTCGTGACCTTGGCAGCCATTTTGACCCCCTTGGTTCACCACTTACTCACTTTGAGTGTGAAGGATTTGAACTCAGCAACCCTGTGACTACTTCCGACTCTGTGTCAGTAGCATCGAGTCAATTGTCACTCATGTGACAGAGTGGAACTGCTCCATGGAGTTTTCTTGGCTGTAATCTTAGGGTGCAGATCACCAGGCTGCCCTTCCATGGTACCACTGAGTGTGCTTGAACTGCCAACCTTTAGGTTAGCAGTTGCGTGCAAACTGTTTGCGCACCCAGCAGACCTCAGTATTATGTGATTCTAACGATAAGGACGCACTTCCAACTTTGTCACATTTTGTGGAATTTACCTAATCAGTTTATGAACCTAGGCACCCTTTCTCTTCCCACCCTAAAATGCAGAGTGTATAGTGTGCATTCTAGGAGGTAAATGCAGAGTGTATAGTATGCATTCTAGGAGGCACCGGAAGGTTATTCCTATGGAGAGGAAAAATGGCCCCTCCAGCGACCCTTAGCTCAATGAACTCTGATGCTAAGGTCTTCACGCTCACCTGGCTTACCAGGAACTAGGGACTTGGCACCGAGGTCTGGGAGTCCCTGTCACATCACAGGGAAGTAACTGAGGGCTGAGGGTGCACAGCGGCTCTGATTAACACAGAGCAATGGGCTGGAGGAATGGGAGCTGATTCTCTGGGATGGTGGGGATTTTCAATCAAACTTTGTACAAGAAAGACCTGCACTTTGAGAGAAGGTAGGGACAGTTCCTCATCTCAGGATCCAGCCTGAGGTGAGGCATGTGGATAACATGCCCATCTCTTCCTTTTTTGGAGAATAAAGCCTTTTCACCAGCCCCTTTGACATGAAGGTGGTTTCCATGTGGCTGCCCTTTGTGAAGATACAGAGCCAACGATGAAAACCTTTCCCTCCTGTATGTTAGGGTTCACAGCTCAGCTGAGGAGGCTGCCTTCTCCATCTCTGTTTGGAAGTGAGGTCGACAACATCATTCTCACGGCAGAATACCAGACATCCAAGCGATTCCACTTTAAGGTGTGGTTTGCCGTTTTAAATTATCTCTTTGGGGTTCTTGTTCTTTACCCGGGGACTGCAGTTTCTACAAAATAAGAGGTTTGTGAATGGAGGTATTTTTCCTGTTCCTGTTATTCTTATTTAGTACCACTGGCCTTTCCTCTGTGTGATAACTGCCTAAATCTGTGTTATGGATTTGGCCGGTGAGCTTTGTGGTCACTCACTTCCCTGGACACCGTGTGAAATGTAGCAGGGATGGGGGACAAGGACAAGAGTCATCCCAGCTTTGAAAACTCGAGGAGCAGTGCACCTCCTCAGATCTGCAGTATGTGTTCCTGCCCAAAGACTGCATTTGCTCAAGTGTTGACTATTTGAACTGAGTGTTGTACAATGTCACAGTGTTGCTGGGTCAGTGTTAGCCATCTGTTTTAGGTGTTATATAATGTCAGTGTTGCTGGGTCAGTGTTAGCCATCTGTTTTGGGTGTTGTACAATGTCACAGTGTTGCTGGGTCAGTGTTAGCCAACTGTTTTGGGTTGTACAATGTTGCAGTATCACTGGGTCAGTATTAGCCATCTGTATTGTGTATTACACAATGACACAGTGTCACAGGGTCAGTGTTAGTCGTCTGTATTGGGTAGTGTACAATGTCACAGTGTCACTGGGCCAGTGTTAGTCAATTGGGTGTCATACAATGTCACAGTGTCACTGGGTCAGTGTTAGTCATCTGTATTGGGTGTTATACAATGTCACAGTGTCACTGGGCCAGTGTTAGCCATCTGCATTGAGTATTATACAATGTTGCAGAGTCATTGGGTCAGTGTTAACCATCTGTATTTAGTGTTGTACAATGTCACAGTGTCATTGGGTCAATGTTAGCCATCTGTGTTGTGTGTTATACAATGTTGCAGAGTCACTGGATCAATGTTAGCCATCTGTATTGGCTGTTATACAATGTCACAGTGTCATAGGGTCAGTATCTGAGTTCCATGAGCCTCGATACTGGGAAGCACTGATGTCTGTGGGAGAAGTTTCCACTTTGGCTCTCTTCTCTTTTCTCTCTCGGGCAGTTAACTGACCAGAAGAAGGACAGGTATGAAGTGCCCCATGAACACGTTCAACCTTTCCAAGGAAATGCTTCTTCTTCCTTGTCCTACCAAGTGGATGTCTCCAAACAGCCATTCAGCATCAAAGTGAGCCGCCAGAGCAACAACCGTGTTCTGTAAGCTTTGAGAATATGTCTGGGGGTCAGGGTGGGACAGTTACAGGGGTCTTTCAACAATATCCAGAAGGTTGTGAGCCCACACTGGCCACAGACTCTCTCTTCTCCCTCCAAATGTGTCCTTTCCTCTGCCTTTCTTTCTCTTTCTACCTTCCATTTCCTCATTTTTTTCTTTTCCCTTTGTTTCCTCCATCCATCTTACACCCTATCTGCCAGGAAATACTTACTGAACAGTTACTATCCTAAAGGCATAATGTTTTGTCACATGGTACTGTGTCTGGAAACAAATCTAAGAAATGTACCACATATACCTGCCCTCAGGGAGTCCTGGCCTCTTGGTGGCCATAGGAAAATGTCACCGGAGGGCAAATGGGGCAGATTAAATAGGGGCTACTAATCATTACTGTAAAAAGACAAAGAAGGGTTTGCTTGTGAAAGGGGACTCACATTGTAGGTTATGGAGATGGGGAGGGAGAGGGAGGGATTAATTTTGGGCTAGTTGGGGCCCACATGCTGATGTAGGTAAGGGGAGGGATGTATGGAAAGAGTCTGAGACCACCATGTTAACATTAGGAAATGGAAGGACATTGAATTGTGCACATGGGAGATAGATGACAGATGCTAATACCAACCAGTGTGGCCACAATACTGCATTACTATTAACACCAAACACCAGACTACAGATCAACACATAAACACCTGAGAGGATCAGATGGGGGTCAGTGAACAGGAGTATACTCTAGACCAAGGATAGATTCAGTTCAGGCTAATCTTGCACAGATACCAGTGATACAAAATACCTGCAATCCTTACAGAAACAATAGAAGACATAGAGCAATCCCTCACAGGCACCCAGACACTGTGGGAGAGAGAGCCACCGGATCTACCATCTCAGGACCATAGTACTGGGGGACACTGGACTCAATTGGCACAACAAAATACATTAAAAGTGTTGCTCCACATCTTACATTGGTGAGTAGCGACCAGGGTCTTAAAAGCTTTCAAGTGGCCATCTAAGATGCAGCGAATGGTCTCTTAGTGTCAGAAACAAAGAAGAGTGCAAAACAACAAGGGCATTTTTGCAATCACCCCAAGGACATGATGGCCCTCGAGACCAGAAGAACTAGATGGTGTCTGGCTACCAATGCCAACCACTCAGGAAAGGATCAAATCTGAGATCCTGGATAGAGGGGAAGGAAGAACATGGAACAAAATCCCAAAACTCCATAATGACCAGAATTACTGGTTGGATGGAATCTGGTGAGACCCCCAATACTGTGGCCCTGGAATACATTCTGCACCTGGAATAAAATTCACTTGCAGGGGCTGGCTCTCAGCCCAATAGTTAACAAGATGTATGTACATGCAGACCACTCAACCCAGGGGGACGCACCCACATACTGTATGGAAATACATCCCTTGGAGAAATAGACCATGGGGCACCAGAGGGGCAACATTCACATGGAGATAATGCAGGACAAAGAGGAGTGTATAACTACGAGGAGCACAGGGGGCGGGTTACTGGGCAGGGAGGGAAGGAGACTGGGTTAGGGTTGGGCATAGTAAATGGGGAATGAAACTAAATGTACATGTAACATTGAATGTAAAACAAACTCTTAAAAAAAAAAAAAAAAGAGGTAAATAAATAAATAAATACTCAGGCACTTGACTGCTAACCAGAAAGTGGTTCCAACCTACCAGCCACTCCTCGAAAGGAAGATTGGGCAATCTACTTCTGTAGAGATACTGCCTCGGAAACCCAAGGAGGGGTTGTTGTGAGTCAGGATCAACTCGATGGCAGTGAGTCTGTTTTCTCTGGACCGAGTCATTGAGGAGTCTCTGGGTGGTGTCAGTGGTTAACGTGCTCAGCTGCTAACCAAAAGGCTGGAGGTTCGGGTCCACCCAGAGGTGCCTTTATGGAAAGGCCTGGTGATCCACTTCCGAAGAATCAGCCATTGAAAATCCTGCAGGGCACAGTTGTCCTCTGTCCGCATGGGGTTGTCATGAAGTGGAGTCAACTCGGGGAGAACTGGTTTGGTGTCTGGGATTGAGTCATTGATGTGTAAACAATATTTTTCAAGCAGCTGTGCTCTCTCGACAACTCCTTCCCACCTGCCTCTGTATTTCCCACCTGTGCCAGGTTTGACTCAAGCATTGGGCCCCTGCTCTTCACCGACCAGCTCCTGCAGCTCTCCATCCGCCTGCCCAGTGCCAACGTATATGGGCTGGGAGAACACGTGCACCAGCAGTACCGCCATGATATGAACTGGAAGACCTGGCCCATCTTTGCCAGGGACACGACTCCCAATAGGGTGAGCACACCACTATCATGGCCTTACTGTTAGAGGTTGAGTCTAGCAGTGCCTTGCAGTAGTTCAAAGTCTATTCATCATGATTCTTGGGGATTGACTCCAGCAGTACACTTTAGGGGTTCAGAGTCAGATTCCAGGACCAGACTGCTGGACTTGATTTCCAGCTCTGCTACTTCCCAGTTCTGTGGGTCTGTGTCTTCAGTCTCTCGTCCATAAGTGGGGGCACTCTGCTTACCTTGTAGGGGGTGTGGAAAGAAGCAAATGCCTCGATGTAAGTAAAGTACCCAGGTGAATGTCTGATGCATAGTTAGTGCTCTGTAAATGCCAAGGACTTTAAATTACACTTTCTCTTCAAACCAGCTAGTTGTGGAGAAAACATTTTTAACATCTGCTCTCTGCTCTGAGGGTTGGTTATGCTCTTCACATGTTTAGGCTGATGCTTAAAAATCACCAATTTATCAGAAGAAAGTATCAGCCAAAACACTGTAGTAATCATTTCTTACGTGAAGAACTGTTGGATCAGTGAAGGAAAAGGCAGAGATGTGCCCCCTTCTTCCTTTTGTTTGCTTTTGCTTGTTGTCTGCTTTGAGTGCTGAACTCCAGGCAGAGTACTTCAGTGCGATATTCAGGTTTCATCCAGGAGCTTTCTGGTGAAGCACAGTCAACGGCTGGATGAGGAGAGCATGGCAGTGTTGTGTTAAGCAAGGATTTTTACCCAGTGATAAACAGTGAGTCTCCATTCACCAAAAGAACCTCGAAAGGAAAAGTGTGATTAACTCCATTGGGAACTGTGGCTCAGAGAAATCTCATGGATGCTGAGGTCAGAAAGTTTGGAAACGACAACGCTGGGATCTAGGCCCGGGCCCCTCTGACTTAACACCAATACCCCTATTACACCATTTGCCCATGAGAAGATCAGAGAAGGTGTTGAGTTAGACCGGCTCATCTGGAAAAAGCCAGGGACCATTGTATAATTAAATAGCCACAGACTCTTCTTACTCAGAGGGCTTGGCTCGGGCACCACTGAATCTGAGATTCGGACTTTCAGACCCTCACTCCATCTACTGAATTAGAATCTGCATTTAAATAAGATCCCCCATGTCATTAGTTGTTGTTGTTGTTGTTGTTGTTGTTATGTGCCCTCGAGTCAGCCCAACTCATAGCGACCCCTCCTTGGGTTTCCGAGGCAGTATCACTATGGAAGTAGATTGCCCCATCTTCCTTCTGAGGAGTGGCTGGTGGGTTTGAACTGTCAGCCTTCTGGTTAACAGTCAAGTGCCTTAGGCACTACACTACCAGAGCTCCCATGTAATTAATTAGTAGGCACAGCAAATTCTGAGAAGCACTGTTCTAAAGCAGTGATCTTCAAACTTGACTCCACTTTGGAGAAATTTAAATGTAAATAGCACTGCCTGCTCCCATTCCCAGAGATTCTCTTTTAAAACCATTTGCCTATCAACACTTTTAGCCTCTCAGGTTTCTTGGGAAATTACTATCTGTTTTAGTATGTGCTGCTTCCTGGTGGGGACCTGTATAACTGCATTAATCTGAAGAAACAGGGCTCACCACACCAATCCTACCACGAGACTCCACTCGGGACCTATGTGTCCTGCATAATTCTGTTAAAGTCCCTATTACCTCAAACATTTTTTCCCCTTGATTTCAGCATGCCTTCCATTACTGAAACTGCATGGTATCAACCCAAGAGTCAAAGCAGAAAGCAGTTTGGTTATAAAAGGGTTAATTGGTCTGGGTCCAACCTGGGTTGAGAACTAAGTTGGAAAGACTAGAAGACTAGCTAGATGCCTAAACCAGAGCTCCATCTGGTTGCAAAGTAGAAAGATATCTGATTCTTGGTAAGACTTGCTGGCACCTTTGCAGACAGCTTAAATCAGGTTAAGACAGGCTCTTTGAGAGGGGGAGCTTTCTGGAGTGTGATTTCAGAATTCCCACCTTCCCACCTTCTGACAATACCACCCCTATTCCTACTAGAGATATGGTCCCAGTTGGCCCACTCACTAAGAAAACACAATTCCCTAGGTTAACGTCAACCAAATACAGACCCATATTTTTAAACTCATTTGTGTCCTGTGTGACCCTGAGTCCCCTGTTATTGAGTGATTAGCACTGATTAAGACTGATTTACTGGGCCATTTCCAGCAGCATGGGGTTTACACGATTAGGTCGTAAATGTGTGATTTTCCACGACCTTTCTGTAGGATGGAACGAACCTGTACGGAGCGCAGACTTTCTTCCTGTGCCTTGAAGACGCCAGTGGCTCGTCCTTCGGGGTGTTTCTGATGAACAGCAACGCCATGGGTAAAGGACCAAAGAGATGTGTTCATGAAAGAAAGCACAGGAGTGCTTTGCAGTGTTTCGTACAGCACCGTGGTAAAGGGATGGGGTCTTTTAAGCCTGGTTGGGCCACAGCTGTTGTTGTTATGTGCTGTCGAGTTGGATCCAACTCATAACGACCCCTCCTTGGGTTTACGGGGAGGTATCACTACGGCAGTAGATTGCCCAACCTTCCTTCCGAGGAGTGGCTGGTGGGTTTGAACTGCCAGCCTTCTGGTTAGCAGTCAAGTGCCTTAGGCACTGTGCTACCAGAGCTGTTAGGGCCACAGCTAAGGGCTGAGTTGGTTTCTCATCGTTCCATCTCTGCTTCATTACCTGGTGACCCAAGGGTGCCATGAATCGGGGTTCCTCTCCTAGCTTATGATTTTCCTGAATCTGGCTGCCTCTGTTGGAATATTTTCTGTTAAGACAGCTGACCCTTTCCTATAATCTCCTCTGAGGCAGTTTCCACCAACCTGTTCTCCCTCCTGAGCTTTTCCTTCGGTGCACAAGCAACCAACCAGCTGCTGTTGACGTGATGCTGATTTGTGGTGCCCCCCCCCCATATGTGTCAGAGGAGAACTGTGCTCCATACGCTTCTCAAAGGCTGATTTCCTCAGAAGCAGAGTGCCAGGCCTTTCTTTTGGGGAATCTCTGAGTAGACTCAAACCTCCAACCTTTAGCTTAGCATCTGAGCACTTAACCACCCCTCAGACACTCCTTCCCCAACTGGTGGGTTGATATGAATGCAGGTAGGAAGAGGCCAACTGCTCAGGCCCTAACAATGTGAGCAACCAGGGCCACCGTGGGAGCTGCAACTGAGCAGAGAACGTTATGCTCAGGTGCCCCAAAGGCAGAGAGGTCAAGTGCAACGGCAAGCGGGGCAGGAAGAGTGTGATCAGGTTGCTTCAGAACAAAGTGTGCAATGTCCCAGGACGTTGGCAAGCTTCTCCATTTTTGGCCAATAATTCTCAACACTTTCTGCTTGTACCAGTAACAACAGATCCCGGTGGCAATGAATCACCAGAACGTGGGAGGAGGTGTGTCAGAATCTCTCGGGGTTGACGGGGGGCATAGGCTCTTGAACCCCTCTTCTTCTCAATCAAGAATCATTGGACCAGATCAAGATCAGTGCTGCCAAAGGACACCCTCTTCCTCTTCCCTGAGATTCATTCAAAGAATGGTGCACAGATGGGCAGACTGTTTCAGGTCTATGGGAGATAAGGACTTTGAAAGTGAGCCTTTCTGTCACACTCCAGTGCACGCATGGACCTAGTCCTAGTGGTTCATTTTCATGTCATTTTGTAAAAGTGTAAGTCTGTGGTGGAAATTGAAAAAAAAAAAAAAAAAATCTGCTCCCTCACCACAGACTGTTTGCAAAGCACTGGACTGGGTGGTCCCAAAGGCCCAGCTTTATTTAGTTCATTTGTTTCCAGCCGAGGCAGGGAGAATATGCTGAGTGATGCAAGGACTTTATGGTTTCAGGTAGGTGGCAGGGACCAGCAACAAGCTCAGGCTCCATGGGAAGCTTCCTGGAACCTGGATTCTCTGCGTCAAGATCTTTTCATGATCGAGAGGCAGGTGTCAGTCTGTTTCTTACAGCACTGTGTTAAAAGGGGCGGGGTCCTTCAAGCCTGGTTGGGCCACAGCTGTTGTTGTTGTTATGTGCCATTGAGTTGGACCCAACTCATAGAGACCCCTCCTTGGGTTTCCAAGGCGGTATCACGACGGAAGTAGATTGGCCAACCTTCCTTCTGAGGAATGTCTGATTCAAGATGCAGACCTTTGCTATAGGGAGAGCTCACCTCTGGAAATGGCCTTTGGGGCATAGAGAGATTTTGAAACTATAATATAATCTCTGACATTGTTGAGTTTGGCTCTTGCTTGATGTGGGATTCAAAGATTAAGTCAGGACCTCCGTATGCCTCACTGGGTCGTGTTCCTATAGTCATGGGGTGTGTCATGCAAGGGGTGTGGATGGGGGGGGGGTACAGTATGTCCTGAGGTTGTGGGTGTGATTGGTTTGTGATCAGAGCCTTGGTCCAGCACAAGGAGTTAACATGCTCCAGTGACCTGTTGTTGAAGTCTGTCATCAAGTCAAGTGCTTGGGCTCTTGTGTCCCATGACAGTAGGCCTTGGTCATCAGTTTCTCACTTTATATACAAAATCTAAAACATCAGGAGGATCACTTTATTAACGATGACACGGTTGTGGTCTTCCAGTCTAGATGGTTATGTTTATTTCTCTTATTTCTCTAGAATAAATTCTAATTTTCACTTAATTCATTTTTAATTCTTCTAGATGTTGTCCTCCAGCCTGCCCCTGCAATCACCTACCGCACCACTGGGGGCATTCTAGACTTCTATGTGTTCTTGGGAGACACTCCAGAGCAAGTTGTTCAAGAGTATCTAGAGGTAAGTGGTATCATGATCACCACCAAGGATATCCTAAGTAGCACAAGGGAAAATAAACCTAATATGGAGGTGTGACTCACAAAAATCTGCTAATAGGAATTTGTGACATTGTTGTTGTTGTTGTTGTTATGTGCCATCGAGTTGGGCCCGACTCATAGTGACCCCTCCTTGGGTTTCCAAGGCAGTATCACTATGGAAGTAGATTGCCCCATCTTCTTTCTGAGGACTGGCTAGTGGGTTTGAACCGCCAGCCTTCTGGTTAGCAGTCAAGTACCTTAGGCACTATGCTACCAGAGCTCCCTTTGTGACATTAGGGAAACCTGCTTTATAACAGTTGTATGTTTTAGAAGAAAAGTGAGAGAATTTAAGGATACTTAAACGTTACTCTACCCCCCCCCCCATGATTTTTAAAGTCTGCAGGACATTCAGACTAATATTCTAATGGTAATGAAACACTGAGTTGAAAATGGAGTATGTTTTGGGCCCTCAAAACCAATGCTTAGAAAAAGTTTTATTAAAGAATAGTGTATTTGCTAAGTTTAATTTCATGCATTTCTTTCAGCTCATTGGTCGACCAGTCCTTCCCTCATACTGGGCTCTTGGGTTTCATCTCAGCCGTTATGACTATGGAACACTCAGCAACATGAAAGAAGTTGTGGAGAGAAACCGGGCAGCAGGGCTTCCTTACGTAAGTGGTTAGTTGCCATCAAGTAGGCTCTGGCCACATGGTGACCCAAGCAAAATGGTGCCTGGTCAACATTTCTATGATATTCTGTTGTGGTCCATGGGTTTCCATTGGCTACTGTCTTCATCTGGGTGCTCCAGTGAAACCTGTCCATCATGACTGACCCTACTGGTATGTGAAATACCAATGGCATAGCTTACAGCATCACAGTAACCTGTAATCCACCACAGTATGGCAAATTGACAGACAGATGATGGGATGTAAGTTAGGCTTTTTAAAAAATCCTCCCCAAATAGGACAATAACAAAAATAAGAACAACCAATTATTTTTTCTTCCTTTAGGTTTTTTTTTTGTGTGTGTGTGTGTGATAAAAATCGTTTTGTCTATATTCAGAAAGCTAGGCATTTTTGCTTTACCAGCCATTTCTCCAAAGAACTATGGTTCATTTTATTGGGAAATAGTTTTGAGAGAACACAATCATGGGGTTAAGAGGCAATACAATTTTCTTGTGCTTACTGTCTTAATTACATTTTACATGATTTGCTTTTATTTGGGTTCTCAAGATTTCCCTCTCTAGCTCACATGGGTGATGCGAATGGCTTGTTCTGGACCACTAACTAAAAGTTCATGGTTCAAACCCACCCAGTGGCATCCCAGAAGAAAGGCCTGGTGATCTGCTTTCTTAAAGATTGCAGCCAAGAAAACCCTATGGAACTGTTCTACTTTGTAACACTCAGGGATTTCTAAGCCCCAACATCCCCATGTTAATATTGGCAACTGGAAGGATGGATTCTCCATCTCCACCCTCAGGCACCATACCAGTTCTCTGTTTTTGATGCCACTCTTCTTACCTGCTATTAACAGCTGGACATTTTCTTCTAAAGTCCTGGGGAATGAAATGATGTACCAGTTCCTTGGGCCCATTGGAGTGTGATGTGAAAGAGGGCATTTGGGCGTGGACCTGAAGGCTCCATACTCAGTTCAGTAGAGCAGTCTAGAATTGCCAAGTCGCAGTAAGCAGAAGGACACTGTCCTTGAAAGAAAATGTCTGTATGCCTTGAATGGTCCTGGAGGGAATGAGGTCCCACAAGAGACAAAAAGGAAATGATTCTCTGGCAGAATCCTCTTCCCTGTCTCTTACCCTGTTCCCGTGAAGGCAGACAATGAGGCCTCCGAGAGGGAGTACGTTGCATTCTGGCTCTTCTATTTTCATATGTGGAATCAGGGAAGAATAACACCAAAGCAGCTTGGAGTAGAAGAGAAGGAACCAAAGAAAAACGAAATGGGGGGAAGCAGGAGGAAAGAAAGGTCTTCCCCTTCACCTTGTGCTTTAGGAAATAGGAGTTTCTGACAGCCTTTGTGGCTTGTTTTAGTTGGGTGTCATGTTTGCTTGATTGGTTAGGTTTTTCATGCCAGGAACGAGGAGGCAACCAGGGTAGAATGAAGCAGTTAGCTCTGACTGCAGAGATGAGGGCTGGCCTTAGGGAACAATGGGTCATTTGCTTTTGGAATTGCTATCAATCAAGAAGCACTTGGATGCCAGGGACTAAGAACTCAGCTCAAGGCCCAGCACAAAGTGGACGTTTAGAGTGAACTGTAGAAGCTGGTTTCCGTGGATTCCTTCCCACTCAAGGTAGCCTCCTGATGTCAGTGTAGAACAGTGCTCCACAGGTTTCCAGTGGCTGAGTTTTTTGGGAGTTAATCCCTGAAATTTCTTCCAAGGCACCTACCTCTGAGTGGATTTGAACCTCTAACCTTTTGGTTAGCAGCTGAGTGCATTAACCACCCAGGTACCCCTAATGTGAATAATAAAGCTGACAATTGGACTGATAGGTTTGAGTGCATGAATTCCTAGGCACTGGATTGTGGACACTGTCTGTCTTTTCAGGATGTTCAGCATGCCGATATTGATTACATGGACCAGAGGAGGGATTTCACCTATGACCCTGTCAATTATAAAGGCTTCCCGGAGTTTGTTAAGGACTTACACAATAATGGAACGAAGTTGGTCATCATTGTGGTATGTGGTGCCCTCTCCTTCAAGTCAGGGACTTGCTGCTTCCTTGTTGTTTCACTCAACTCCCTCTCCTCAGGATCCAATTCCCAATCTCCCTTCTCGGCCTCCAGTTTAAAGCTCGTTTTTCCTCTGTGTTTCATGTCTTAGGATCCAGCCATCTCCAACAACTCTTCCTCAAGCAACCCGTACGGCCCTTATGACAGGGGCTTGGAGCAAAAGATATGGGTGAACACTTCAGATGGAGTGACTCCACTCATTGGGGAGGTGACTGAAAGGGATACCTGGGGGCTGGAGGAGGGGCCATGACAGAGTCGAGGGGGAGAGAGATGGAGAATGTGTGTGTGAAGTTTTGTTTCACATTTTCAGATGCCTTGTGTATGTTGTTGTTGTTAGGTGCCATTGACTTGGCTCCAACTCATGGCAAAGGGATGGATAAGAGAACAGAATTTTGTCTGGTGCTTGTACTTGGTGTTAGGTTTCTGCCCATTGTTGCAGCCACTGTGTCCATTCATCTCAGTGAGGGTCTTTCTTTTTCACTGACCCTGTACTTGTATATAATGGAGATAAATTGGCCTTTTCATTCCCAATTACCTGCCAACCACACTCCTTTCATGTCCAAGCCCCTTTGAAGATAGCTGACACACAGCGTCCACTTCCTCACCTCCCATTCATTCCTCAACCGACTGTCCATCTCCTGACCCACACCCCTCACTGACAGTGCTCTGGAATGACCTCCATCCAGTGACTTCCTAACTGGAAAATCCAATGGAATGGTTCCTTTCCCCATGCTACTGAATTTCTCTGCAGCATTGGACATCTTCAACCACTTCTCAAACCTTTATTTGTCCTTGTTTTCCATGAAGGTTATATCTGCTAGTCTGCACCTAATACCTCGGATGACCCTGTCCAAGAACACAGTGTTGATGAGCAGTTAGGTAGGAAAGGAACAGAGACGTGTACCTGAAGCTTAGGGCTCCCCCGGTGATAGGCAGCTGCAGCTTGCAGTGGACCCGTGCAGTACTGTCCCCACTTGACTGTTGCCAGAATTAGAAGTAGAGAAACCAGGACAGAAGGGTGAATCAGAGTTGAAGTCTGGCAAGTTAGTCCATGCCTTGATCCATGGACTCATTAATTAAGGACTTTGCCATGCATTTTTATTTTTCTTAACAATCAATTTTTCCTCAAGTGACTATTTGACTCCCCTGTAGTTTATTCTAAGCATCAGAGAGCCCCGTCGTAGGTCCTTTTCTTTGCAAAGTGTTCTATTTTACTCTATATTCATTTAATTTACTCTCATCAGTGTTTTTCTTTTTCTCCTGCAGGTCTGGCCAGGAAAAACTGTGTTTCCTGATTACACCAATCCCAAGTGTGCTGTTTGGTGGGCAAAGGAATTTGAGCTCTTCCACAGTCAACTGGAATTTGATGGGATATGGATTGTGAGTGATTATTATTTTGAAGTTATTTATTTCGTTGTTGAGCACACACACAGCAAAACATGCCCCAGAAGAACCATTTCTACGTGTACCACTCAGAGACGGTGATGTCATTCTTCGAGTTGTGCAACCATTCTCACCCTCCTTTACTGAGTTGTTCCTCCCCCATGGACATCAACCATTGCCCTCTAATGTTCTGTGTAATTGTTTGAGTTGCTATTGTCACTTTGAAGACTGTGAGTTCTTAACAATTTGATTATTCATCACCTAATACCAGTGACTAATAACCCAGTTGTTTCTGTCTATGTCTGTAGTTTTGAATCATGGAACATAAGGGGAAGATGAGGAAAGACAGGTGAGGGAAGGGAAATGCAACAATAATTCTTAGGTTTCTTTATCTTACTATTCAAATAACCTGAACAAAACATACAGCCAAGAATCAAAATCGGAATGTTAAGGCTGGAGGGAAACTCAGAAATCTAAATTATTTTCTGAGTTGAGCTCTGCTATTACAAATGACTGAATTGAAGTCAAAATAAGTCATGTACTCCTTACATTGTCCAAAGGACAAGGATTGTCCTAATTGCCAGTCCAGAAGCTTTCCACTTGGACACGTTGGACCAATTGATCAGAACCAAAGTACCCAAGTGCATCAAAAACTGTGGTTGTAGTCAGGAGAAAGGTGTTATAAAATGTTAAACAAACACAATTGCAACACAATTGATGTTCAGCAACATTTATGGAGTTGTAGAAGTGAATTTTTCTATTTATAAGAGAAAATTGTAGAAAAGTCAAACAGTGCAGAAAGCAAGAAGATCAAAACCCAGTTCCTCTAAACTGTCATCAACTGAAGACAATCACCATCAGAACTGTCGTATGTGTCTTTTCAGACCCATGGCTCTTACTGCTGTGGTGGTGTACCTGCTTTCTTTTCTGTGTGTGTACATGCATTTGTGTGTGTGTACTCATTGCTACACTTGGAGATATAGATATATAGAATCCACTATCGTGGAGTCGATTCTGACTCACAGCTCCCCTAGAGGACAGAGTAGAACTGCCCCATAGGGTTTCCAAGGCTGTCAATCTTTACGGAAGCATACTGCCTCATTTTTCTCTTGTGAAGGTACTGGTGGGTTTGAACAACTGTCTTTTTGGTTAACAGCCAAAAGCTTTAAGAACTATACCACTATATATATATATGTA
>NW_006921945.1:294187-295926 GCF_000298275.1 Orycteropus afer afer | reverse complement strand
TTATTCATTTTCTGTGATTTTAAGCAAATATCACTTTGAAAAGATTTTAAGAAACCTCTCTGTGATGCTTTCAGTGAGCAGTGAATATAGGAACATTTGTTTCACCATGTCCTTTTAGAAAAGAAATACCTGGAATCACTTCTCTGATTCTTAAGAACAAATAAAGAAAAGACCCCATGAGTGCAGCAGAGTGGGTGTGTCACTTTTTCTCAGCAGTTTCCATCTCTTTGTCTTGCAGGATATGAATGAAGTCGCCAACTTTGTTGATGGTTCAGTTTCAGGATGCTCCACCAACAATCTGAATTATCCCCCATTCACCCCCAGTGAGTCATGGTGTGCTAGGTCTGATGAAAGAGGCAAGGGGAATTTGGTATTTTAGGTTTGTAAGGATGGCAGTCAGCTGCAGGGATCCAGGTGAGGAGAGGAACACAGGCATGCCCAAAGCAGCAGTGTGGGAGAGCAGAAAAAAGGGGATTAAAAGCCAGGAACCCTGACAGAGAAGCAGTCAGCCACAGAGATCCAGGTGAGGAGAGGGAAATCAGGCACATCCAAAGCAGCAGGGCAGGAGAGTGGGAGAAAGGGGATTAAAAGTCAGGAACCCAGACAGAGGAGTAGTCAGCTGCAGGGATCCAGGTGAGGAGAGAGAACCCAGGCAGATCCAAAGCAGCAGGGTGGGAGAGCAAGAGAAAGGGGATAAAAAGGAACCCAGACAGAGGAGGAGTCAGCCACAGGGATCCATGTGAGGAGAGGGAAATAAGGCAGGCCCAAAGCAGTAGGGTGGGAGAGTGGGACAAAGGGTATAAAAAGCCAGGAACCCGGACAGAGGAGCAGTCAGCCACAGGGATCCATGTGAGGAGAGGGAAATAAGGCAGGCCCAAAGCAGTAGGGTAGGAGAGTGGGAGAAAGGGGATAAAAAGCCAGGAACCCGGACAGAAGAGCAGTCAGCCACAGGGACCCAGGTGAGGAGAGGGAACTTAGGCATGCCCAAATCAGCAGGGTGGGAGAGTGGGAGAAAGGGGATTAAAAGGCCTAGGAATCTGGACAGAGGAGGAGTCAGCCTCAGGGACCCAGGTAAGGGTGGTAGGAGAGGTTTCCAACAGGGAGATAAACTTGTCTGTTGGTTTGTCCTACTGTGGTGACGTGTTGATGTGAGTTTTGAGGCTGAGCCACTGGTGTTTCAAACCCAGCAGGATGCACATGGTGCACAGGTATCAGCCCAGCTCACACACTGAGACAGACTAGAAAGAAGGAGGAAGCTGTCCACTTGTCAAGGAATTGGCCGGGGAAAACCTTATCAATAGCAAAGAAACACTGTTTAATACATTACTACACAACTTTATAAATAGTCCGGTTAGGTTAGAAGGCTCTCAAAATAGGACTGGGAAAGAGCTGTATCATCTGAGTAAACCCAGCCTTACTCCTATGCATAAGGTAAAGCTTTCAAGACCTCCATTTGCTGATGTGGCACCACTCAAATTGAAGAGAAACAGCTGCAGACATCCATTAATCATCGGAGCATGGAATGTACAAAGTATGAATCTAGGAAAATTGGACGTTGTCAAAAATGAAATGGAACACATAAAGATTGATATCCTCAGCATTAGTGAGCTGAAATGGACTGGTTTTGGCCATTTTGAATCAGACAACCATGTGATCTATGCTGGGAATGACAGTTTGAAGAGAAATGGCATGGCATTCATCATCACAAAGGATGTTTCAAGATCTGTCCTGAAGAACAA
>NW_006921945.1:266842-291926 GCF_000298275.1 Orycteropus afer afer | reverse complement strand
GGAGGGTCGACGAAAGAGGGGGAGCCCTTCAACGAGATGGATTGACATGGTGGCTGCGATGATGGGCTCAAGTATAGCAGGGATCGTGGAGCTGGCATGGGATCAGGCCATGTTTCGTTCTGCGATGGCACCTAACAACAACAAGAAAGGCTGTGGATGGTCTGGCAAGGAAGTTTGTGCAGCAATGTGCACAGGGAGAGGAACCAATGGATAGTATGAAAAGGAGACCATAAAAGAAAATGAAAACGTGGATGGCCAGAACCAAGCAGTGCTTCAGTCTCTTGTCCATGGGGTCACTGTGAGTCAGACCTGACTCGACGGCACCTAACAAAAGAGCATGCTTTCCTAAGTGAGTCATAAATTCAAAGGGGACAGTTGAGCCCTCCACCTGTGGCCTGTGCTGGCTCCAGGAAGAGGTCCAGAGAGGATATGGTGCAGAAGACCAAGAGAAAGGACCAGAGGGGATACAGTGTGGGAGCCCAAGACTGGTGGTTAGTTTGTCACTCCTGAGTGTGCATTCCCATGGGCTTACCAGGAGAGAGACCTGGAAGCCAGGTCTGGTCCACAGGAGAGGGTGAAGCCCAGTGGTGTCAGCAGTGGGAGGAGCAAACAGGAACCGTGGGAGGAAAGGGAGCCAGAGCCCCAGGGCTCGAGAGTACAGAGTCAGAGGCACTATCGTGGGGCCAGTGAGCTGTGATGGAACTTTGGTCAAAGCTGTCTCCTACTTTGTGGCCCCGCACTCAGGCATTCCTTACAGTAGGAAACATGCTAGAGGCCCACAGGCAGATTGCTTCTTGACTGAGAAAGGCCTCTAGTTCAGAGCATTTTAGAAGGGCTTCCTTTCTGGTGTGTGAAGAGGTGCTGAGAGTTTGCAGGTTCAGAGCCACCCAGAAGTGCCTTGAAGGAAAGCCCTGGTGATCTGCTTCCGAAAAATCAACCACCAAAAAGCCTATGGAGCATAGATCTTACTCAGGCACACTTGGGGTGGCCAGCAGTCAGAATGGGCTCAAGAACAACTGGTTTGGATGTTGGTTGGCCCATTCTGTTGAGAACTTAGGCAATCAGGGAAGACAGGCTGGAGGCTAGGGTACAGGGGCTTGGATGGGAACTAAACAGTTGACACTTCATACCCTTGATGATAGACGCTATGTATATGTTAGTAAGAGGAACTCAGGTGGTTGGAGAAAGATTAATCTGGCATTAATGGGAAGGATGAACTAGAAGATAAGCCAGAAGTGAACAAGACGTCGAGAAGCTATGGCAATACTTAGATCTGAATATAATACGGACCCAGACAGAGTGGGGTGTGGGAATGGAAAAGAAGACACTGAGGAAAGAGAGGCTGGGAAATTGTTCTTTATAACATGTGGTCAAGGGAGAGGTGGGGTCAGAACTTAATTTATGCGTCCGTCCAACTCTTGGGCCACTTCGGTCAGTTTGCAGAACTCAGCTTGAACCTGGAGCCTGAGTAGATCCTCTGCTCCAGATGCCTGCCTCTAGTCACAGGTGGGAGTCGCAGGTGGGAGGCCGGGGGTCAGCACGACCCATCTCTGCATGAAGAAACTACCCCAGTGTGGTGAGGATGCAGCGTGACTGCATGCAGGCTGGCCACAGTAACCTACCTTGGTAACCAAAGGCCAGGGCATCCAGGCTGTGACTGACTGCCCTTCTCTTGCTCCAGGGGTCCTGGATGGGTACCTGTTCAGCAAGACCCTCTGCATGGATGCCGTGCAGCACTGGGGCAAGCAGTATGATGTCCACAACCTATATGGCTACTCCATGGCGATTGCCACAGCCGAGTAAGGATGCTGTAGATGGAGTACATGGTCCTGTCATCCGTCTTCCTGCTGTAGACTGAGTGCTTGGTCCTGTTATCTGCCTTCCTTCTGTAGACAGAGTATATGGTCCCGTTGTCCGTCTTCCCCCTGTAGACCGAGTCCACGGTCCTGTCATCTCTCTTCCTAGGTGATGAGTGACTCGTTCACATTATTTTTCAAAAGAGAAATGCAAGAAAAATACGATCATCCTTACTGAATGACTAAAGAAACTGCCTGGCACCTAGGAAACAGGGAATCTGATAAAAAATGTTGAGTGTACAAAATGAAAGAAAGGAGGGATGAATGGAGCAAATGTTGGAAGAAAGAAAGGTGAAGTAACTTGCCCTAGGTCAAAGAGCTAATAAATAGCAAAAGCAAAATTTAAGCCTGTTTCCGCATGAGTCCAAAGGCCATGGTGTCTCTCTGCACCACCTATCTAGACTGGAGTGTGGAGGGTGTGTGACTGGTCGATATCTGTGTGTGTTGGAGTTTTCAACACTGGCTCAGCATCCTTCTACCATGCTTTGTGTGTGGACTCAGATTCTATAGTGAAGAAAAGATATTGAACACTTACTGTACTTACTGTGAGGAGCTCTGGTGGCACAGTGGTTAAGCATTCAGCTGCTAACCAAAAGTTTGGCAAACCTACCAGCTGCCTCATGGGAGAAAGACGAGGCGGCCTGTTTCCATAAAGGCTAACAGCCTTGGAAACCTTATGGGCAGTTCTACCCTGTCCCGTGGTCACTATGAGTTGCAGTTGACTCAGTGGCAGTGGGTTTGGTTTTGGTTTTCCTGGAGGTGAGCTGAAGTCCCACATTGTGTCTCTAAATCTCTCTCTGCTTCTAGAGCTGTCAAGACTGTTTTCCCCAATAAGAGAAGCTTCATCATAACCCGCTCTACCTTTGTGGGGTCTGGCAAGTTTGCAGCCCATTGGCTAGGGGACAACGCGGCCACCTGGGATGACCTTCGATGGTCCATCCCTGGGGTGCTCGAGTTCAACCTTTTTGGTATTCCAATGGTAAGTACCCATCCCAAATTCTCTTGTGATACTCAATCCCCAGAAAGCCTCTTTCTAGAAATTTCCAAACCATAAAGCACTGCTCTCCTGTCACCATGGCTCTGGGATTTAATGTCTTGGGAGCAAGAGCTTCATACATAGTGTGGCTCTGAGGCCTCCATGTTCTTTCCTGAGCTCATGAAGATAAGGCCACCTGGAAGTAGTGTCACCAGAGCATTGCTTCCTATGGAGACAGAGCATTTATGCACAGAAGTGTACACACACACATCGTTGAGTACATAGCTGATGAAAATCACAAGCTGAACACATCATCTGTGAATCCAGCACTCAGATGAGTAAAGAGACCGTTGTCCTACCCTAGAGCTGGCTTTGACATCTTTTAGTTAATTTCAACATATGTATTATGCTCTCCTACTGTGTGCTGATTTCATATTGGTTCCACAATCAACACCCGTGGAAGCAGCAGTCAAGAAATCAGAGTTCGTATTCCACTAGGAAAATCTGCTGCAAAAGACCTCTTTAAAGTGCTGAAGAGCAAAGATGTCTCTTTTAAGACTAAGGTGCACCTAACTCAAGCCATGGTGTTTTCAATCACCTCATATGGATGTGAAAGCTGGACAATGAATAAGGAAGACTGAAGAAGAGTTGATGCTGTTGACTTGTGGTATTGGCTAAGAATCCTGAAAATACAATGGGCTTCCAAAAGAACTAACAGATCTGTCCTGGAAGAGGTACAGCTGGAATGCTCCCTGGAAGGAAGAATGACCAGACTTCATCTCACTTACTTTGGTCATGTTGTCAGAAGGGACTATTCCCCTGGAGAAGGATATCATACTTGATAAAGTGGAGGGTAGGAGCTCTGGTAGCATAGTGCCTAAGGCACTTGACTACTAACCAGAAGCCTGGCGGTTTAAACCCACCAGCCACTCCTCAGAAGGAAGGTTGGGCAGAAGGAAGTAGTGATACTGCCTCGGAAACCCAAGGAGGGGTCCCTATGAGTCGGGTCCGACTTGACAGCACATAACAACAACAAACAACAACAAAGTGGAGGGTCAGTGAAAGAGGGAAAGGCCCTCAACAAGATGGATGGACACAGTGGCTGCAATGATGGGCTCAGATATAGCAAGGATTGTAGTAAGGATGGTGCAGGACCCGGCAGTGTTTTGGTCTGTTTACATAGGGTTGCTGTGAGTTGGAGCTTACTAGACAGCACCTAACAACAACAAGAACAACAACTGTGTGCTAGGCACTGACCTAGGTATGAATTGGGAGAATGGAGAAAAGTATGTAGGCATGGTAACAAAAACACCTTCTCCTCCCCCAAGAGTTTGTAGTTTAGTCAGAAGAGATAGATATGAATAACTCTCAAATAACCCAATAATTACACAAAAGCTACAAGTGCTAACTGGGGCATATGACTTAATGCTAAGGGAGATTCTGAGCAAGGAACTTGCTATCCTGACCAGAGTGTGTGGGCCAGAGAGTCCCTGACCAGAGTACATTGCCAGCGAGTTGGGGAAGAGATTCAGGAAATCAGTGGAAAAATTGGCTCTTGACTTGACTTTGAAAAGTGGTCATAGTTCACCAGACTAACTGTGGAGAAGGTAATTTTGAGATTGAGAGAGAAACCCAAGGGAGAACAGTAGGGGTATTTGTTGTCTCTAGGGATGGGAGACTTGGGGGCCAAGGTTAGAAAATGGTGCTGGAAAATGGATTGGGACCAGGTGGTGCAGGCCTAATGGGAAAAGCAGCAAAGAGCACCTGCAGGTTTTTGGATAGGTGAATGATGGAGTAGAGTCTAGTGGTAGCAGTGCACTCAGAATGCTATCAGCAGTATGACTGGCTACTATTCATCAAAAAGGAATCCTGGGGGAACACTGGTTAAGCACTTGTCTGCCAACCTGAAGGTCAGTGGTTTGAACCAACAGCTGCACCATAGGAGAAAGATATGGTAGCCTGATTCCACAAAGATAAATCTGGGAAACAGTATGAGGCAGTTATATTCTGCCCTATACAGTCACTGTGAGTTAGAATCAACTTGAGGGCAATGGGGTTTGTTCCTCAAAAGCTACTGTATGCTAAGTGCTTTGCTAGCATCATGTCACTTACTAAAATCCTGTGTAAGTAATTAGTACCCACTTTAATACAATGAGGAAACTGAGGCACAGAAGGTTAGGTAACATACTCAAAGTTACCAAAGGGTAAATGGTGGACAAGTCTGTCCACACGGTACTAGCCTTTCCAGTAAGAGGTGTTGGCAGCCTCCACTGGGAGGTCCCTGGTAGGAAGGAAGGGAGGTGGTGGGATTGGGCGTCCTACTGTCGGTGTGTCCTCCAGGTGGGTCCTGACATCTGTGGCTTTGCGATGAACACCTCTGAGGAGCTCTGCAGGAGGTGGATGCAGCTAGGAGCGTTCTATCCGTTTTCCCGGAATCACAATGGACAAGGCTACAAGGTGAGGGTCCCAGGAGATATGAACCACAGACACACGGTGTGTGTTGACAGTGGGTCTGTCTGCATCCTGTTGAGACCTGTTGAGTCAGCCTTGGCCATGTGCCTCCCTTGGGCTCATATCCCCACCATTTGCAGCTACCCAGTGCCCGTAGCAAGTCTTTGAAAGCCCAGTGCCTGTCAAGTCAGCTCCGCCTCATGGTGACCCTGTGTGTGTCAGAGTAGACCTGTGCTCTGCAGAGTCTCCAATCGCCGATGTTTTGGAAATAGATCACTAGTCTTTCTTCTGAGGTGCCTCTGGGTGGACTCGAACCCCCAACCTTTCAGTTAGCTCCTGAGCATACTCACCATTTGTACCTTACTTCTGCTGTTGGGAGCTCTGGTGGAGTAGTGCCTAAGGCGTTTGACTGCTAACCAGAAGGCTGGCATTCAAACCCACCAGCTACTCCTCGGAAGGAAGATTAGGCAATTTACTTCCATAGAGATACCTCCTCAGAAACCCAAGGAGGGGTCGCTCTGAGTCAGAAATGACTCCATGGCTGTGAGTTTGGGTTGGTTTTGGTCTGCTGTTGGCATCTCTGAAGGGTTTCCTCAAACCTCTTGCATTTTATCTACGGGGCTCATTTTGTAATGAAAATCAAAGATTTCAAGATTGTTTAACTGGCAACTTTCTGAGGACGATGCCAGAGAGCTTATGATGAGGCAGGGCAGCCCTTGCTTTGTTGCTGACCTCCCTTGGCCACTGGCCCTGCTCAGAGCCCAGGTTGGAGTGGAGGCTCCCGGCCGCTCAGTGATGACCTGCTTGGTGGCCTGGAGTTCTCCCGGGGCTTCTGTGAAGCCTCAGCCACAGTGCAGCCCCTGTGTCTTCCTCTAGGACCAGGACCCCGCCTCCTTCGGAACCGACTCCCTGCTGCTGAACTCCTCCAGACACTACCTGAGCATCCGGTATACCCTGCTGCCTTACCTCTACACCCTCTTCTACCGGGCACACACCCGCGGGGACACCGTGGCCCGGCCGCTGCTGCACGAGTGAGTTCCCGGACACCGAGGGGTCTTGGTGCACCCAGATGACGTGCTCATAACGTCAGAGTGAAAAGTGAAGCAGTTCAAGCGGTTATTCAGATCCTGCTCCAAACTGGACTGATAACGACCAGTGGGCATCAGGTTGACCCGGACTCAGGGCAGCCCCGTGTGTCAGAGGACCACTGTGCTCCCAATGGTATCCAATAGCTGATTTGGTGAAAGTCAATGATCAGGCCTGTCTTGCAAGGTGCCACTGTGAACTTGAGATTCCAGCTCCTAGGTTAGCAGCTGAGCACGTTCACCGTTTACATCCCCCAGGGACTGCAAACTGAAGCAGCGAGTTGGCATTTGCAGGGTGATCACTGTCTAGATACTATTCCAGCGTATATTGAAGTTCTATGGTCTGCTCCCTTTAAGGGAGAGACTTGGGCTCTGAGTTGTGGACTCGGGGTCTACTCTATAACTTAGAAAACTTATTTAAGTCCTTTGATCCTCCATGTCTTTGGTCATGGTTTAAAGGATTGGATAAATTGGTCATAAAGGGCACTATGATTTAAGGTCTATTTTCAGCTTCTAGGAATGGGTCAGCCATTTACATACAAATAAGAGTATTCTAGAAAATATCCAGGACTCCAAATTTCTTCTTATTGCCACCCAATGGGCATCTGTAACTCAAGTCTGAAAAGGGTGCTTAAATGGCTTTTCTTGTCAAAATATGCTCAACTCTGCAATGAATGTGACACATACCCTCTATTTCCACTATTGTATATTCATTTGTTTGTCTAAGATTTTGCTATTTCCTGGAATTTCCTGTTAAAACATAGGTAGTCTAGAAGATAAAAGGGTGAAAGCTTAAATTACCTGCTGACTTTCCTGGTCAGACCCATGTCCTGCTTGTAAGTCAACTGAAGGTCTAAAGTTTTACTTTCTATTTTGAAAGGGGGACAGGGCATATACAGCCATAGTAGCCATTCTAGGATCTCCCAGTGTAGACGCTCGGATGGAAACTTCCATCCAACCTGATGCAGGAGGGGGAGGCTGCATGAACTAGGAAGAGGCTGGGATAGTGGATCTGTCTCTGGGGCTGGGAGGTGGGTTGGATGAGGGTCACAGAATAATTTGGGGGATTGGCCCAGAAGGCAGCCTGCATGTGTGGACAGGCTGTGCAGAGTGGCCAGGGGCACTGGCCAAACCTCAGGGATGGTGTCTCTGGTCCCCAGGTTCTACAATGACAACAGCACTTGGGGCGTGCATCGGCAGTTTCTGTGGGGGCCGGGCCTCCTCATCACCCCAGTTTTGGATGAGGCAAGTCTTCTCGAAGGGCACCCCCTTGCTCTCTGCTTCTCTTCCTGCTCTGCTCCTCCTGCCCTCTCTTGTCTCTTCTCCCGACCCATTTCTGACACCGGGCTGGGCCAGCCTTGGCAGGGTGTGGCTTTGGAATGCTGGATGCCTGACACTTAAAGTCTCCAAAAGACTTTCACTCTTGACCAAGTTCCCAGCCAGTGTAGGAGTTGCTGTGGCAGCTGGGGTGATGCGGGTTTGGTTGTCTGCTTCTGACGGCCCTGACACAGAGGCAGAGTGGATAGCTGTCCCCACACCCTAGGGTCAGACTGGCCCCCGTGTGCTCACTGCATGCCACTCAGCACCTGTGTGACGGGGGCAAGGGACGTATCACCCCTCACCTCTGAAAGCGGGGTGGATGGTGCCTCCCGTTTAGGGTTGCTGCAACAGTAGATGAGGTAATCTTTCAAACTTGCCAAGCTGGAACTTTCCCCCCAAAATGAGTTACGCTATTACTAGCTTTAATTGTCATTACTCCTGATGTGGTCCCGCTGGGCTGCAGAGCTAGTGTGTCTCTGATTCCTAGGAAAAAGGCAGAAGAAAGGCACAGTTGGGGACAGGGACAGAAAGGTCTTCTCTGCCATCTGGGGTGCAATTAGGAAGGTTCCCTGGGGACGCTGGGGAATCTGTTGATCCCCTTCAGAGGCTGGGCCACGGAGACAGGGTTCTTTTCCCTTTCAGGGTGCGGAGAAAGTGCCAGCTTATGTGCCTGATGGCGTCTGGTATGACTACGAGACTGTGAGTAGCTTTGGCTGCGTGCAAACTTGTGAGTGCACGGTGGCCGCTGGCAGGACATGAGGCCTCTGGGGAGAGGACGCGTGGAGGGCTCCCCAAGGGTGTTTCCGTGACTTCTCAGCAGAGTGGGACACAGTGAGCCAGGTCACAGTGTCAGTCCACACGGAGGCTGGAAGGACCATCCTCACATGTTTTACTCAGCAGTCAGACACGGACCGAGTCCTCGTGAGCCCGTCTTGGCTCGTCCGGGCCGTTGGGGCTTGGGCAGGGCCAGGCTGCTGGTCTGGCACTTCCCACTCATGTGTGCAGCCCCGGCGGGCAGCATGGTCTACAGCCCCCCAACTGAAGCAAGGCCTGTTGTGCCCATTGTTTTGCTTGGCTCGTGTTGCACTGCCTATGCAGCTGGTGGAAGCGGGCAGAGCTGCAGATACTGCTGCTGGGGCCATTGGTGGAGGGAGTGTGCAGCTCCCAGCCCCGTCCGTGTTTCTCTGAACACTCAGGGGGCCCGGCTACAGTGGAGGAAGCAGCAGGTAGAGCTGGACCTTCCCGGAGACAAAATTGGACTGCACCTGCGAGGCGGCTACATCTTCCCCACCCAGCAGCCCAGCACCACCACCGAGGCCAGGTACTGGAGGCTGTGGGCTCCCTTTGGACCGTCACCCCTGCCCCGCCTGCTGTTCACACCAAAGCTCTTGAGAAAGCCACTGAGTTAGAGCTGTGCACCACTGTCTTTCCCTAGCGCCCCTAGCTTCTCCTCAAACCACACTGCCTGCCAAGGTGGTCGTCTGTCCCGGGTTTGTCAGGGCTGTCCCAGGTTACTGCTCAGAGCTCTGTGTCCGGGGAAACTCCTCAGTTCCTCAAACCACAATGCTGGCTGCTGTCCCTGCTCTGACCAGACTGTCTACCCGTGGTTTCCCGACCCATTTCCTGGTGGTGAGGCCCACCCCCACCCTGCACTCTGAGGAGCCCCCCACCCTGCTCCCACCGAGCTCTCCTTCCTGAGATTCATGCCCTGCTTCAAAAAGCAACCCCACCAGCGGCCAGTCTGCCCCGTGCCACTGCTGCTCATCTGACGGCATTGTAGGGCTGTAGCTGTGTTAAGGTGACTGAAGAGACACACGTACACACCTGTGGCTCTCCCAACGTATCCACCTATCATCTGCCTGTCTATCACCTTTGTCTGTCTATCTGTCTATCTATCTATCTATCTATCTATCTATCCATCTGCCTGCTTATCTTTCCATCCATCCGTCCATCCATCCATCCATCCATCCACCTACCTGTTTGTCTATCCATCCATCTATCCATCTACCCACCCATCTATTTATCTGTCTGTTAATCTATCTATCTATCCATCATCTATCTGCCTGCCTGTCCATCTATCCATCCATCTATCTATCTATCCATCTATCTATCTATCCTGGGAGTGCTTTGGGGGCTGGGATCATGTCTTTTCTTTAGAACCTTCTTTCCTGCCTGGATTTCTTCAACTGTAAACAGTTTAGGGGACTGGCAGCTGGGAAGCTCGGATCCAGCGCTGGTTTCTTTTCTGTAGTTGCTCAGCGTCAGGCTGTTCGGCACACTGACACTGACACTATCTTTCTAAAATGAAACTCTGAGCCCATGGTTCTCCTGCTGTCTTAATTCAAGACTTTCAAGTCCAAAGTCTTGAATTGACAGTGTGTTTAAGGACAATCACAATCTGGTTGCCAGTTACCCTCACAGCTATATCTCCTGCCACACCTTAATACTCACCAAGAGACCAGCCATGCTAAAAACATTTCTGCAGTGCAAGTGTATCCCTCCATTCTGCTGCCCTTGGGCATCTGCACTTAGTGCTCTGACCAACATTCTTTGCCTGGTGCATTCTTTCCAAAATTTTATTGTTTTTATTTATTTATTTTTAATTGTGGTGAAAATGTGCACAACAAAGATACACCATTTAAACAATTCATACATGCACAACTCAATGGCATTGATTGCATTCTTCAAGTTATGCGACCATTTTTACTTTCCTTTTCCAAATGATTCCATCACCATTAACTCAAACTCAATGCTCCCTAAGTTTCTCATCTAACCTTTTGAGTTGGTGTTGTCAACTTGATCTCATATAGATAATTCTGTAAAAGAACACAAATGTAAAGGCAAAGAAGACTTGCTTCAAATAAGACTTCAGGAGACATTTTTGGTTTCAATTTTAGGGCTGAAACATTATTTCTCTCAGAGCAATAGCTTTAGGGGTCTATCCAGCCTCAATAGCTCCAGAAAGTCTTGATTACATTAAGCATTTGAAATTGTGTTCTACATTTCTACCCATTTTGACCAAGATAGTTTTATGGACTCTTTATCAAAACATTCAGTACTGGTAGCCAGGCACTATCCAGTTCTTCTAGTCTCATAGCATAGAAGGCAGTTGTTCATGGAGGCAATTAGCCACACATTCCATTTCCTCCTCTGATTCCTGACTCCTCTTCTTCTGTTGCTCCATGTGAACGGAGGCATGTTGATTTCTTAATGGTCCTTCCCATCAACACCAGATTGTACTTTCAAGAAACTCCCCTAAGTCTCCCAGCAGAGAGCATGAGTCCGCTTCCAACTTTCTGATCATTTCACATACAGGTAGTTCCTGACTTATGGCCAACTCAAGTTATGATCAACAGTACTTACGACTCTCTCTCCTTTTTTTTTTTTTTAACATCTTATCATTTTACTACTTATAATATGTATTACGTACAAGTCACAGTGAGTAAGTTGCTGATGTTATCATTCTCATGCCAAGCTCTAAAGACAAATAAGGTTTAGATTTATAAAGATTCTGAGAATAATGAAAACTGAAAAAAAAAAAAAGAAAGAAAAAGAGGTATTCCACTTATGTCGGAACTGATTTATAACAGGATCGTAGAAATGGAACTACCTGTTTCTTGCTCCTCAGCTGATTTCCAGAACATTTAAAAAATATTCCAATCAGTTATTGGGGTGGTTATGTTTGTGTGTCAGCTTGGCTGGGCCTGGTTGTGTGGCTGGGCAGCTGGATGTAGTATTCAGATGATGAGACTCCATGGTGGAATCTACTGTGAGCAGCCTTTGGGTATGTGGTCTGCTTCCCGTATATAAGAAACAGCTTTGGGAGTGGTCTCTAGCTTATGGCATGCTTGGACCCTGCATGTAGCCATGTCATTGTTCAGCAGCCTGCCATGCTCCTGCTGACCTTGGGACTTACAATGGACTTGAATTAATGGGCTGCCATGTGGTTTGGTTACGTTGGGCCTGTGCCTTTTTATTTGTCAACCTTGGGCTTGGTAGCCTCAACAGCCAGTAGCTGCCTGAGTGAAGACATGCTTCTGGCTTCAGTGGGCCAGGAGCAAGAGGCAGAGCTGAAGCCCAAGGTCGAGGGGCTTTCACACAGCCCCTAGGGCTTTGGAACTTGGACTTCTAACCTCCCAAACTGTAAGAGAATAACCTCCTGTTTGTTCAGGCCATCCCATTGTGGTATATTCTCGTCAGAGTGGCACTAGGGAACCAGAACAGTTATTTTGAAAGTGTTATTATCAGGAGTCTTTGCTATTGTTGTTGTGTGCTGTTGAGTAGAGTTCAGCTCAAACAACCCTACAGGAAAGAGTAGACCTTTCCGACAGGATTTCTGAGACTGTAAATCTTCATGGGAGCAGGTCACCAGGTCTGCCAGTCAGGACAGTGAAAGCAAACAACAGGCAGATCTCTCAGGGGAGGCACTGGGAGCTACCCCAGAGGAGTGGTCAGGTAAGAGAGACTCCGAGTCACATTGCGTTCTCTTCCCACCTCCTTCTCTGTCATCTGTCTCAGCATCTCTGAGTACTGGCATGTGTTTCCTGTTCTAAATTGTAAAGCAGATCGTTGAAACAAACTAATCATACAAACTCATCATAAATCCAATAAAGAAGGGGGCTGTTGTAGAGTTAGTTATTGTATTGTCTTATTGGTTTCTGTATAAAAGTGGTCCTGAGGCAAGGAGAGGGAGCTCTGGTGGTGTAGTGCCTAAAGCACTTGACTGCGAACCAGAAGGCTGGTGGTTCAAACCCACCAGCCACTCCTTGGAAGGAAGGTTGGGCAACCTACTTCCATAGTGATACCACCTTGGAAACCCAAGGAGGGGTCATTGTGAGTCGGGTCCGACTCCTTGGCGGTGCATCTGGTTTTCTGGAGGCAAGGAGAAGTCCCCCCCTTCCCCTATGCCCTTGTCCCGCAGCTGGCCTCTCACGCCAGCAGCTGCTCCAACCCTTGTCTCACACTCCTCTCCTTCCTGCTGGTCTATGTTCTTGGCAGCGGTCACGTCAGCAGCTTTTACTGAAGCAATTGACATGATTCCATTGCTCAGATTCTTGCCTCCTATGCCACTTTTTAATTTTTTTTTTTTTTGTATTGCAAATGTTTCGAGTTTTCTATCTCCTGTGGCATTACTGATATCAGAGAAAGATACTCCCATCTATTTTGCCTTCATGTCTGGAGTAAAGCAGAGCCATCTGCCACTAGGAGCTTCTCTCGTTTGAAATTCGATGGACATATTCCCAGTTCACGTGGCAACATTCTCTGATTCCTAAGGCTTTGTCTCTTACATAACTCTTGTTTCCTGCAGTCGACGGAACCCGCTTGGCCTTATCATTGCCCTAGATGAGAAGAGAGAAGCCAAAGGGGAACTTTTCTGGGATGACGGGGAAACCAACGGTGAGGGCTGCCACCATTGTGCTGCCATTTCTGAACCTGCATGTTTGGTCCATGGCCCTTCACACCTGCTGGTCATTGACTGGATTTTGTTTCCGGTTGTGCTCCTCCAGCATAGTGGTAGAGGGACCACAGATGGAAGAAAAACTCATCCTAACTTTTAGAATTCTACTGTCCACCAGCAATATAAATAGGTTGTCATTTTGTGGTCAACCAGCACCTGGTAGAAAAGTGTGCAAGTCTGTACATGCAATCCAATGTACACATCTCTCTAAACATACTTATGAGCAAATGGTACTGATCTAAAGAAGTCCTCATGCTGTGAGGCCACGTGGATGCACGCTGGTAGGAGGCATTCATCTGTTGCTGTTAGTTCTTGCTGTGTTAGCTCTGCCTCATGCTGACCTTGTGGACCAACAGGATGAAACGTTGCCCGGTCCTGTGCCATCCTCACAACCATTGCCATGTTCAAGTCCATTGTGGTGGTCATTGTGTCAGTCCATCATTGAGGATTTTCCTCATTTTTGAGGACCCTCTAGTTTATCCAACCACATTTATCTAGCCATGTTTCTAGCACATTTTCCTATATCCAGTGTACTAACAAATGTAGGGTCTCAAGCTTAGGAGATAGATTTGCTTGAAGCATATGCCTTGGAAGTGCCTAAGGCATTTGACTGCTAACCAGAAGGCTGACAGTTCAAACCCACCATCCACTCCTCGGAAGGAAGACTGGGCAGTCTACTTCCATAGTGATACTGCCTCAGAAACCCAAGGAGGGTTCGCTGTGAGTTGGATCTGACTTGACAGCAGTGCATTTGTTTTAGTGGAAAGGGTGGGAAAAGCAGTGGCTTAGTCTTGGAGAGTGCTCATAACCTTGTCTTCTCAAGATACAGCTTCTTTTTTTTGGGGGGGGGGCATTGGTTGATATGTCCCTCTGTGGTAGGCAGAGCCTAATGGTCCTCCTCTCACTTTCAGACACTGTGGCCAAAGACATGTATCTCTTCTGTGAGTTTTCTGTCTCCCAGGTGAGTAACACACTTTTATGAATCTCATGTGTTGGCTTTCATCTGATCATCACCTCGTGTGTGTTGGTGTGTATATGCAATTGTACCTGTGGCTTTGTATGCATTCCTGAATATAGGTGAACACATTTCAATTTATGACTGAGCTCCCCAAAATTGAATCATCCATGTTGGCAAAAGGAGGTGGTAATATGGTTAAATCAAAAAGAGTCAGTGTTTCTAAATGCAGTTTTTAAAAACATCTTTCTGTGTGCATGTCTGTACATGTGTTCCCAATTTTTAAATAATGTTTTGGTTAGTGGATTAAAAAGTGTGCTTGTATTCCTTGAACACACATTAGTAGAGATAGCTACAAGGCATTTGGGGTGGTTGATCTGGGATGGAATTCTGTGGTCTAGAGGACATGAGGATCTGCAGTTAGGCAACTGGTCGACAGTGGGTATTTGGGTGCCTTGAACATTTGTGTATGACAGGTGGATTTTACTTATTTGTTTTGCAGAACCACTTGGATGTGAAGATTTCACACTCAACCTACAAAGACCCCAATAATTTGGCATTTAAGGAGATTAAAATCTTTGGGATCCAGCAACTTGCCAACATTACAGTGAAGCACAATGGTGTCCCAAGTCAGACTTCCCCTAAAATCACGTATGACCCTAACCTCCAGGTAAACCCTGTTCTGTTGAGACGTCTTATCAAGAATTGCCTCGCGGGGCTCCTTCTTGCAAGTCTCATGAGCTCCGGAAGGACCAGAGCACACCCTGAGGCCCATGATGGAGAGGCCTGAGGGGTGGGATAGAAAAGTAGGGGGAGAGGCCACAGCTAGGATGAGTTAGGAGCTGCTGAGGAAAGGAACTTAGGTAAAATGGCCTTGACGTCCTTCCTTCCTTCTCTGCCCCTCGGTGTGCTCTCACTGACCAGCAATAGTTAAGATGGGACAAGAAGAACATAGGGCTGTGGGAACAGAGTGAAAACATAGGGGTGTGGGGAAAAGAGTACCTGAAGGAGAAAGGGGAGATGGAGTCTCAATTAAGGATGAATTCCAAGTGTAAGTTTTCTTACTCGCTTGAGATAGAAATTCTTGTCAACATACATATTTTTTTTTCTTTTTATTGTGATTTGGGTGAAAATTTACAGAGCAAATACACTTTCCATACAACAGTTCACATACACTTTGTCTCATGACATTGATCACAATTTACCACAATGCAACAGCTTCCCTCCCACTTCCTCCCCATAGTTACCTCTTCCCAGTGTCCATCCCTCCATACACTCCTGCCCCCTGAGCTGTCTCCCTGTGCATAAGCAGCCCTTCTTTCTCCCATGGTTGTTCTCTCCAAGGAGTGTATCTACCTCAGGTAAATGTTCAGCTCATATGCCTGTCCATTGTTTGGCTGGAAGCCACAGGCGTGCGTTCAATTCCAGGCCTGAAGGGCAGCTAGGAGCCATCATCTCAGTGGTTCCACCAGGCTCCATCAGGCCAGCAAACCTGGTCCCCCCCGCTTTTTTTTTTTTCCAAATGATTTTGAGTTTTGTTCCACATTGTTCTCCCTGTCTACATAGATCCCCTTGCAAGTGGATGACAGTGGTAGCCAGGCACCGTCTAGTTCTTCTGGTCTCATAGTCGTATAGGCTGCAGATTGGATGGTGTACTCATCACTAGGACTAATTTTTTCCATGAATTTTTGGTTTTCTTCATTCTTCTTTGCTCTGGATGAGGAGAGATCCATCATTGCATCTAGATGGCAGCTTGCTAGCTTTTAAGATCCCAGTCGCTACTCGCCACAGTAGGAGATGGAACAATGTTTTGTGTAGTATGTTATGCCAATTGAGCTTGGTGTCCTCTGCGACTATGGTCCTGAGCCCAAGGGTTCAACTACTCAGTCCCTCTGGGTAGCTGGCTGTTACTAAGCCATGACCACAACCTTGCCCCTTGTCAGCTCTACTATACACCTGGGAATTCTGATCATTCACATAACCTTATAGGACCATTGACTACCAACCCTATATATGTTCTTGGATACACTTCTCATTTCATAGACATGCCTAATCGTTCAGCCTGTCTACCCATCTATCCACCCATATACCCGTGTTTGCCTTCACTGACAATGAAGTACTGTATGTGCAAAAGCGTTCATCTTTGTTGTCTGTATTTCCCACATACCTCTCTGTCTTTCTCTTCCTCAATGCCACTATATTGATCACTCACATTTGGTACATTGCCTTTCTCTTCACCCAAATCAAAACTTATCTCTATCTATCTAACTGTATTCTCTACCCTCCCTTCCCACCCCTGGTAACCAACAAAGAAAATGTCCTTCTATAGATGAGCATTTCCTTGACTTTTACAATAATAGACTAATACAATGTTTGTCCTTTTGTGATTGACTTATTTCACTCAGCATAATGTCCTCCAAGTTCATCTACGTTATGTGGTGTTTTCAGATTCTACATTATTCTTTAGGGTTGCATAGTATTCCATTGTGTGTATGTACCATAATTTGGAAATCCATTCCTCAGTTGATGGACACCTAGGTTGTTTCCATCTTTTGGCTATTGTAAATAGTGCCACGATGAACATGGGTATGCATATGTCTGTTCTTGTCATGGCTTTCACTTCTTTAGGATATATACCTAGTAATGGAATAGCTGGGTCAAATGGTATTTCTAGTTCCAATTTTCGAAGAAATCACCATACTGCTTTCCACAATGGTTGTACCATTTTACAACATACACATTTTTAAGGCATATTTTCAATCTTAGCTAATGGCACGTATTTGATTAAACTCATTATCATTGAGTTGATTCCAACTTATAGCAACCCTGTAGGACAGAGTAGAAGTGCCCCCTGGTGTTTCCCAGGCTGTCATCTTTATGGAAGCCAACTACCACATCTTTCTCCTGTTGAGCTGGTGGTAAGCTTGAACTGTCAACCTTTCAGTTGGTTAGCAGCTGAGCACTTAACCACTGCACCAGTCGGCTCCCTACTTACTTGAGTAGATTATAATAATATAGTAATTTTTCCTCACTTGTAATGAGACCTGACATTATGGAACAGGTTGCAATCCATTCCTTTGACACCTTAGTGTTTTGAAGAATCCTTTCCCCAAGTGCTCCTTACTACTGGTTTCCTGAGGGGCCATCCTTACAGCTGGTTTCCCAGGGGAGCACAGATGAGAAGCTGCTGTGTCTGCATGGATTGTGAGGGGATTTCTAAATCTGGAGAAAATAAGCACATTTAGCGTTTTATTATAAATGGCAAATCAACCACATTTGACATTTTGTGCTGACAACACTCATCGGTGATGCATCGATTATAAAGTTAGAAATAAAGAATAAGAATAAGGTTGGTTATGTGTATGGCAACAGACAGGACTATTTGGGAGGAAGCCCATGTGACAATACACTCAGTGCGTGTTTAGTGAACATAAGACCAAAGGAGATCTTTTATCCCTTGAATTTGGATGAAGGGGAGATACAGTCTGTACACATGAAACTACTGGGAAGGGGGCAGGGAGCTGAAACCAGCATATTAGGCAATGCTAGTTTTTCTTATGTCCATTGTAAGATCTGTAAGCAGGCTTGAGAATGACATGTTCAACTCTTATGAGGCAGTTGAGCAAACTTCTTGGAGGAGGCAGGATTAAAGCAGTTATATCACAGAGGGTTGTATTCAGCTGCAAGAAAGCAAAGCCCAGAAAAGTGGTGTCTGAGCAGATGGGTTTTTCATGGGCAGTAGGAGGTTTAGAAGATGCTTAGTAGCTGGCATTGCTCAGCAGCTCAGGGTGTCAGGGCTGATGTCATTTCTGCTTAGGTCCAGCCACCAAGGTCCTAGTCTAGCAGAAAAAAAGAGGAAGCAAGAGGAAGGGGCAAAGGTGAGGGGCAGGTCCTGAAGTCCAGAAGAAACACATGCCCAGCAGGCCCCAGGGGACTTGTACTCATCAATGACCACAGCTGTGCTGTGTGGATTATCAATGTAGATCTTTATCTGGGACTCTGGGTCAAGCTAAAAGAGTGGGTAAGAAAGGTTTATAGGGCAGGTGGCTAGCAGCATATTCCATAAGTGGGCACCATTAGCCTGGATGACACGTTCCAGGTTGAGACAGCAGACTAAGCCAACCCCAGGAATTTGTGTTCATCTGTGAGTCTGATATTGTTGGAAGGAGGTCAGTTTGGATAGATAACATTATGGCCAAGTTTTGGACGACTTTAGATATCGGAGGAATCCCTGGGTCATGCAAATGGTTGACACACTTGGCTGTAGACTGAAAGGTTGGAGGTTTGAGTCCCCCTGAGAGGCACCTTGGAAGAAAGACCTGATGGTCTACTTCTCAAAAATCAGCCATTAGATGCCCCCCAGAGCACAGTTCTACTGTGACACACATGGGGGCCCTGTGAGTTGAAATCCCTGTGACAGCTACTGGTTTTTACTGGCTGGCGCTGGAATGAGAAGGTCATTTTGATGTAATTTGGTCTGATTCTCAAAGGGCCTATCGTGAGCCTTGAGTTAAGGCCGTACTGTGGGGTGAGTGTTTTCTTGGGGAGATGAACAGGACAAGGAAGTGCCAGATGAGTTTACACTGGGGAGGAACTGGGAGAAGTGACCTTCATCATGATGTGACTTCATTACTCCAGGCATGCTTGGACATTCCTTAGGGAAACTGCTACTGAGAGAAGGGACGCACACATACACTCCATGAAAAGTGTTTAGACAAGTGTTTGGTGTGTGAATGGTGGTGGGATTCCATGAAGGATGGCTCAGATTTGAGCCCTTGCAGTTAGAGAAGGGAAGAGGCTGGGCTGTGAGGTATGAAAGGAAAGTTCATGATTTTTCCACCTTGCTAAATTTGGAGTTGATAAAACTGAGACCACAGAATTGCCTAAATCTGTCTAAATTTCCACCATAGAATGGGGTGAGACTGGGTCATACAATTTTTATTCCTACGTTCTTGCTACTACCTCAGACCAAGGTGGACAATGTCCTGGGGAGTGGAGGCCAGAAGAGAGCCTAGGTTTGCTTGTCACTGTGTGTTTGTGTGGAAAGTGCAGAAGGAGCTTCCTCAGAAGATTCAGAGAAAGAAGAAGACTCAGGGAAGGAGGAAACAGGAGTGGTGGTAGACGGTGTACTTGACCTGAGCCTTTCCAGCATGTGTGTCGGAGATTCTGAGAGGGTGGTGCAGTCTTCACCAGCGGTTTCCCTTAGGCCTGTTCAGATCAGCTCCAAGGCTTTGGGATTGGATTGATGAGAGTCAGGGCCATTTCTACTTCCTGTCCTACAAGACCTTGTCCTGAGGATGAAGGTCCTTGTCACTTCCTGTTCCTACAGGTGGCCATTATCACAGAGCTTAACCTTGTCCTGGGAGAGGCATACACAGTGGAGTGGCATATAAGTGATGCAGAGAAAATTGACTGCTACCCTGATGAGCAAGGAGCCTCTGCAGAGAACTGCACAGCCCGTGGCTGTGTCTGGGAGGTAAGCTCGCACTGATGGATGCCAGACTCCTTTCCACACTGTTTGCAAAGTTAATGAGGGCAGATGGGTAACTGCTGACAACCGGTGGGAGCAAGGACTTCCAGAGGACCCTGAGCTCTATCTGGACGTGAAGAATAGTTGGGACGGGAGTGGGTGGTCCTGCAAATAATTTCCCAGAGACCAGGGATGCAAAGGGCTTATATCACCACCCTGCAAGAGAAAGATGTGGCAGTCTGCTTTGTAAACATTGCAGCCATGGAAACCCTATGGGGCAGTTCTACTCTGTCCTCTAGGGGTGCTGTGAGTCGGAATCGACTTGCTGGTGGTGGGTTTGGGTTTGTTTTTGGTTATGTCACCATCAGATGGTATATGAGCTGATGAGGGGTGGGCTGCTTTCTTGCCCTGAAAATTCCCATTCTGACCCCTTTCCTCCGAGTGATCCTTGCACCACGTGCTGATCGGTGACTTCGGCCTTCTGTTGCAGGAATCCAGTACCCAGGGAGTCCCTTTGTGCTATTTCGTCAGTGATCTCTACTCTGTCAGTGGTGTTCAGTATGATGCACATGGGGCCACCGCTGACATCTCCTTAAAGGCTGCTCTTTATGCCAACGCCTTCCCATCAACCCCTGTGGCCAACCTCCGCCTGACCGTCACCTACCATAAAGATACCATGCTGCAGTTCAAGGTAATGCAGTGCGTGTATTAAGTCCCACCATCAAGGTCACTTCCAGCTCCATTGTGTTTTGCTAGCAGTCAAGGTTGTTGCTGCTGTTGTGTGTTGTTGAGTCAATTCTGACTCGTACAGATCCTGCGGGACAGAGTAGAACTGCCCCATAGTGTTTCTGAAGTCATCATCTTTACAGAAACAGATTGCCACGTCTGTTTCCTACAGAGCAGTTGGTAGGTTTGAACTGCCAACCCTTCCGTTAGCAGCTGAGTACTTAGCCACTGCTCCACGAGGGCTCAGTGTGGTATCGTCTGAAGTCTCCTCACAAGCGGTCATCAACGAGACTCTGCATTCTTTTACCTCCTCTTCTGCAGCCACAAAACTCCTGTTATCTCCGTCTTCCACGGAGCACTGGCACATGGGAGCATTCAGTGGGGTTGAAACAAACCAACTCCCTTGGGTCTCCAGCCTTAACTCTTGCCACTACCTCCTCCTACTCTGCCTACCCTACTGTGGCTCTCTTCAGAGGAATGGCTTTCCGAGCCCACACCAATACTCCCTGCCTTGGGCTTTGCTGTGTTTCTGCCTGGAGTGACTTTATCTCCTTTCTGTGCTTGGTTAATGGCCATGAAGCTTTTAGGGTGCAGCCTATGTTTGCTGTATGCAACTGTCCCAATCTCCCACAAACACTGCTAGCCTCACAGCCCTTCTGCATGTCTCTACAGTAGCACTCATCACCAGACGTTGTGACTGTGTGTCACTCACCTCCCATCAGCGTGGGAGTTTCTTAAAAATCAATAACCATGCCTGACTCGTTTGTTATCTCCAGTGTCTGGTACAGAATCAGGTAGGAATATACAGTAACACCTGTGTAAGGCAGAGAAGTGTCCGAAAAGGAAAACTCAAATGTTGTCCACTAACAGAGAGCAATGGAACAGTGGTAAGGATACTCCATCAAAGGGGGTAAACTTGTGACACCCAGACAAGCAGGGCTGTCCAGCCGAGCGCCGCCTCTCACAGGTTTCACGGTCGTACTTAATAATGAAGTCAGAGCTCATGTTTAGCAAAGGCATCTATGATTATCACAATCAAATAGAGCTTATGGTTGTCCCATTTAGAAAAATTTGCAGGTTTTTATATGCACTCACGCCCACACACAAAGTAATAAAACATAGTCATAAACACAGTTGCTTCCAGGCTGGTCTTTCAAGACGGCAACAACGACACGTGCACGTGTTGGCTTAATGGAGGCCTCATAACGAAGATGAGCAGACTTATAACAATATCAGATCGGATGCTATTCTTTGATGTTTTGATTAAATCCCAGGTGTCATGAGTACAGCATTCAGACTCTTTCTCAAAGACATCAGCGTTCTGCTGAGGGTGGAAGTTTAAGTTTAAGCTTTAAGAGAATTGTCTTTGCCTAAAATCTATTTCCCCTGGCCCTAGATTTACGATCCCAACAACAAGCGGTATGAAGTCCCAGTGCCTCTCAACATACCCCAGGTGCCGTCTAGCACCTCTGAGGGGCGGCTCTATGACATCCGCATTAAGAACCCATTTGGGATTGAAATTCGCCGGAAGAGCTCAGGCACTGTCATGTAAGTGGAATTGAGGGTCCCCAGACATTCACCACTCGGCCCATTGTCCTGGGACAGGCTCAAACCATCCCCACTCCTTTCCCAGCCTCGTGAAAATGTTGTTTCCTTTGGGCTGTTCTCATGGGAAATCTTTATGAATATGACCGAGGTGGTCGCATGCACCTGGGTCTTCATCCAATAAGTGTTTATGAGGTGATTCTAAACAAGGTGCACTGTGGTTATAGATATACGAGGTTTCTCTTCTCATGACAAGAGGTCTTGGTAAATAGCAAATATAAAGTAAGTTGAAATACAAACAAGGCAGTATAGATAGTGATGACTGCTATGTAAGACATAGAACAGGATAACTGGGAGATTGGGAGAGGCTACTGCTTTTGATACCGTGGTCAGAGAAATGCCTCCAAGGAGATGACACTAGAAATAGGACCTGGGTGAGGGCAGAAGCTCCCTATATAGAGCCTGGAGGAGGAGAGAGCATTCAGACAGAGGAAATAGTAAGGGCACAGGGGGCACAGGCCCATGCTGGGGCAACCTCGGCATTGAAAGAACAGGAGATGCTGAGGTCGTTGGAGCAATGTGGCCAGTAGGGAGGTGGTGCTGGGGATGAAGCTGCGTGTTAGGCAGGCTCTGGATCAGAGGTGGCCTCGAAGCCTCCCCGAGATGGTTGATTGAGGAACCACTGCAAACAGGGGAGCGATGGGTGTGCCCTGGTGTTGCCATTGAGTCGATTCTGTGCGGTTGGACTGTGCGTCACACGGTTTTCAAGGCTGTAACCTTCCAGAAGCAGGCCTTCAGGCTTTACTTCCATGGCACCTCTGGGTGGGTTTGAACTGGCAGCCTCTTGGTTAAGAGTCCAGTGCTTACTCTGGATGCTGTGTGGCGTCAAGAGTGGCAGTGAGGACTGGGTGCAGTTGAGATGGTGAGAAGTGATTAGGCTGCATGCTTTGGAGAAATCCGGAAGGAGATGGTGATAGAGAGAAAGACCCTGGAAACAGTATCTACAATTGTTTTTGTCAGATGGAGTTGATGTTTTGTTTGGGAAGGAGCAGGTTCTGGGAAGGGTGAATCAAGAGTCCTACCATCTTTGAAAGGGATCTCTTTGAACTCATGTCTTTTCCAAACCCGCCCCTTGTGTTGCAGCTGGGACTCACAGGTCCTTGGCTTCACCTTCAACGACATGTTCATTCGCATCTCCACCCGCCTCCCCTCCCAGTACCTCTATGGCTTTGGGGAAACTGAGCACACGGCTTTCCGGAGAGACCTGAACTGGAACACATGGGGCATGTTCTCCCGGGACCAGCCCCCAGGGGTAAGGACAGCGCTTTCTCGATCTGTCTTCACCTCTCTCCCACACCCTGTGCACACTTACTGCAGCATCTTCCCAGAGCCAGCATGGATGGCCACATTCTGCTCTTAGGAAAATGGGCCAGTTCCCATGCTTCTTTGTTGCTCGTGATTTAATGGATGCCACAGAGAGGACTGGACCCATCGCAGAGGTCAATTTTTGTTAAGTCACAATGTCTTTTAACTTTCCGCCACTTCTCCCCCATAACTTCCCCAGTACAAGAAGAACTCCTATGGTGTGCACCCCTACTACATGGCACTGGAGGGGGATGGCAGTGCCCACGGAGTGCTTCTGCTCAACAGCAATGCCATGGGTAAGACTGGGCACTATCTCCTCTTTATGTTGTGAGCCAATCATTCTTGGGTAACTTCAGAGGTATTTGGCCTTGCTGCCTGGGAAGTGAAAATCATTATCTGGTGGATGGTGTTTTTTGCTGGGTTGTTGTTGTTTGCTATATTTTCATTTTCTGTTTAGCTGAGTTCTTAAGAGATAATAATAAGAACTAACCTAATTCTTGTTTGACAAAAGTCACATAAGAAGGAATAACATAACCAAGCAAGTCAGCTATCCTCCCTGGAGGTCAGCCCGTGGGAGCTGTCTCCATAGTTTGGATGAGTGAAGCTCTGAGTCAGAGAACTCACTGTGGGGTGGGGCGGGGTGTGGAGAAGATTGGTATGGTGTATAGAAAAGCGTTAAATCCAGGGGTGGGAAAATGGATGCATATAAAATCTGGTGATAGCCAAATAAAGTCTATCTATACCGGAGGTTGTTGTTGTTATGTGCCGTCGAGTCAGCCCTGACTCATAGCGACCCCTCCTTGGGTTTCCGAGGCAGTATCACTACGGAAGAAGGATTGCCCAACCTTCCTTCCGAGGAGTGGCTGGTGGGTTTGAACCGCCAGCCATCTGGTGAGAGGGCAGGGTATTATATCAATATTGTCACTGAGGGACTCTGGGTGCTGTGCGCCTTGGAACTCTCAGTATGATTTCTGTAACTTCTTGTGAGGCTTAAACTATTAAAATTTAAAAAAAAAAGTTATAATAATACCTAAAGAAGGAGCAGAATAATTAACTATAGAAGATAATAAAACACACCAAAGAGAAAATGAATCTGGAGGTGAGGCCCTATGGGGTTCACTTTAGCTCCTCCAACTCTGTGAGGGTGTTGTGCAAACTATCTGCTCTTGATTCTCTACAGTAGGGGCCACAGCAAGAGAGAGAAGGTGTGAACTCCAGGAGTCACACCTCACCTCGAAGGCATCCAGGTTGATTGTGTCCTCCTATACTTTCAGATGTAACGTTCCAGCCCATGCCTGCCCTGACATATCGCACCACAGGGGGAGTTCTGGACTTTTATGTAGTCTTGGGGCCAACCCCAGAGCTTGTCACTCAGCAGTACACTGAGGTAGGAAGGAACTTGATTGATGCTAAATGTTTACACAGCACATCTGTGTGCCACGAACCATCTTAAGCACATTCGTTTTTTATGGCTCTCGTATGATTACTGGGCTTGTTGATGTTTCATGGAGACAGGTAGATTATAGCATAAAAGGCAATCAGCAGGTTTCAATGACCAGTAGGTTTGTGGCCTCTCTAAGCACTGCAAAGTAATAGGAGTAGTAGTGGTGGGAGTGGAAGGTAACGGTGGTGGTGGTGGAGGTAGAAGTGTAGGTGGGAGCAAGGGTGATGGTAGTGATGTGGGGGTGGTGGTGTTGCTGTTGGTTGTGGTGGTGATGGCGGTGGAGCTGGAGGTGGAGGTGGAGATGATGGTGATAGTGGTGGTGGAGTGAGGGTGAGTGGTGGAGGTGATGGTGCTGGTGGCGATGTGGTTGAGGATGGGTTGGGGAAGGGGTGGTGCTGATCATCATGGCGGCAGCAGCAGACACTTTTTTTTT